>NC_143401.1:22102500-22402500 GCF_052110815.1 Crocodylus siamensis
TCATTGTAATGAGTTTCAATCTGTTTTCTGCTTTCAGACCTCAGTTGCTTGCAGCAGTGTAAGTCAGTGACACTGGAAAGGAGCAGGACAAACAGACATAATTACTTGTTCCCTCTTCTATCTGGGGGTGGAAGTAAATTAGGCAGGAAAGCCACCACAAACATAGTGGGGAAGTAGTGCCTTTGCAGCATAAATCCCTCCAGCCCCAGACTCTTAAGACAGTAGAAACTGCATTGTTTGCAAGAACTAACTGTGGGTCTGGCACTGTGGCCAAAGGCAGAGCTGGGAAAGAGCTCCACGGTACAGATCCTCATGGTACAGAGGGCAGTGTAGTAGCTAGCTCTGCTCTTGCTTGTGCTGTCAACTCACATTCCTCAGCAGGGAAGATGAGAGCCAGACACCAGGGAAATCCCAGTGATCTGGAGTGGAGGCTGAAGGAGCTGGTTCCTTGCCCCATAAAGTATCAACTTCTAAGCATCTCCATTTTGAGAAGAGGGGGCTCCATAAGGAGCAGCTTTAGTGGACTTCCAGGTGCTTCTCTCTCTCCTCTGGGAGAGGCATATCATCCAGAAGAAGTGTAGTCAGGTTAAGATCCTTCTGCATCCAATTCCAAACAGGCCAGGGCTGGGCAACCCTGAGGTGTTGCCACTGACTAGATGGATGGCATTTGAGGTTGATCCTGTTTCTAATGAAGACAGTACATAGGGGCACCACTGATTTCAGAGGGAGCAGGCTGGAATTCTGGACAGTTTGGTATCATGGGGATGGAAGGAGACTAAAGACAGTTTCACAGACATTTCCAAACACAGAAGGTGCCAATAAATCAAGGGAATAATCTATGGTGGCATCAGGAAAGTGAGGACGCATGAAGTGCAGCTAAGGCATCCTTTCATATTTGCCTTAGATCCCGAAGGTTCATGGTGGCCCTGGATCATCCTGGCTGGGTGGGTCCACACTGTAGTTTACCAGACGATGATTTCTGCAGGAGGCTGAAGGTTCTTTGCAACAAGCCAGTGGCTGAGGCTCACCCATCCTCATACGCTCTTCTCCCCTTCCATGTGTTCTTTGGCTGGAGAAGGCTTGTTGTCCTGGCCGTTCTCTGGAGTAGGCTTGGCTGGGGGAGTAGGGCTGCTGCTGGTGGATGGCAGGAGG
Organism: Crocodylus siamensis; assembly: GCF_052110815.1. Lineage (NCBI taxonomy): Eukaryota > Metazoa > Chordata > Crocodylia > Crocodylidae > Crocodylus > Crocodylus siamensis. Next base: position 22,103,653 of record NC_143401.1, read on the forward strand.
TTGGCAGACTGCAGCACGGCCTCTGAGTGTTCCCGTGCTTTCATACGCAGTGCTGCCACACTGGCTGTGCGGTTGCTCTGGCAGCCATAAGTGGGGAGGAAAGATAGGCCCATGGGGTCTGGGACGCAGCAAGAGCACAGTGGGCTCCCTGAGGGAAGGAAAAGACAGGCCCGTCAGTTTTAGAGAATACTGTAGTCAGTGCCAAAACCCCTCAGTACATTTGAGGTCAGCTAAAGCCTCACAAATCAGCTGGGGATCTGGCCCTTCATGAACTCAGGAGCTCCAAGGCCAGTAAATGTAACTATAACCCTAAATTTGGGGCTCAGACTTCTCCCAAAAGTGGACAGGGGTTGTGCTTAGATCTAGGGCATTCTTTTAGCACAGGGATGAGCAAAATACTGTCTGCAGGCTGGATCCAGCCCACCAAATGATTCTGTCCACCCTGCCCTTCTCTCTTCCCCGTGCTGTAGCCGGCTGCACCAACAGCTGCTCTGGCTCCAGTGTCCAGGCAGCCATTCACCTCCCTGGCTTAGCCCACCCTGTCCTGCCCTCCAACCCCCAGTGTCCACTCCAAGGCAGGAGGCACTGAGCTGTCTGCACACAGCTCTGACCCTGTGGCTGTTCATAGACCAGACAGCCTGGCCCCCAGCGAGAGCTGAAGCTCAGGTATGGCTCTCCTTGCTGGTGGGGGAGCAGGTGTAGGGGAAGGAGGGTTAAGAGCCAGAGGTTATCTGGGCCCTGCCAGGGATGCAGGCACTACAAAAGTGGCACTGCACTGTGTTCTGGCACACCACTTCGGCTGCACAACTGCAGCCGGGGCTGGCTTCTGCCTGAACCCGGTGTGGCTCCTACCTGACCCTGAATCCCCAGTATGCGACCAGGTTGGGCAGGAGCCGTGCCAACTGCTCTAGCTGCACCCACATGGCCTGAAGCGGTATGCAGGAACACAGCATGGCACCGGCCTGGCCGCATACCAGGGACTCAGGGTGGGGAAGGGTGTACAGGGGGAGCTACAGGGAGCTCGTGTGTGTTTGTGTGCATGTGTTTTTGGATTCTCATGCATATGTTGCACGTGTGTGCCTGCACGCACGTGTGTGTGTCTGCGCATGCATGTGTTCACAGCCCTCAACAGCTCACCAAAACTTAAGTGGCCTTCAGTCCAAATAATTGCCCACCCCTGTTTTAGCCCCTTTATGAGGTCATATCTTTCCAGAATATTAGGTCTCCTCAACCCCTATCAACTTTCAGTGGGATTGTGGATGTTCAGCTTGCAGGAACCATGAGGGCCAGATCCTACTGTCATTTCTCATGTTGAGGAATACTGTACTAGGAGAGTTGCTCAAGGTGACTTGTAGGCTGCGTCCAGATGAGCTCAGATGTTTGGTTCCCCGGGGACAACTAGCAGTGGGACACCTTGTGCGGCTGCTAGTTGTCCCTGGGGAGTGCCTGTGCCATGTTCCCTCTGGCATGCAAGTTACCCTGGGTGGGGTAGGGGAGGCTGGGGCCAGCACTGCCCAGCATCCTTACCTGGGGTCCTGGGGGCCTCTTGGGGCTGCAGCAGCAGTGATCCTACTTCTCAGAGCCTGGCCAGCAGCTAGTGTGGCTCCAGCTACCCAGGCTCCGGTTTTGAGCAGAATGCACTGTCTCTGCATGTGTCACTCTGCTTTTTTTTTTTTTTTTTTGCAGATTTGTGGGGTTTTTTGACCTCTGAATATCCAGATGGCTGCATTCATCTGGATATGGCCTTAGAGTAAAACTTAGTATGACAGAGGACAAGAAAATCTTACCCTTGGATACAGAAACCAGCTGTGAAGTTTAAATTTACATGTGAACCATTCCCCAAATTCAGGATCACCTGGAGGTGCAATCAGATTCCACTGCCTTATTTTCTTCCTTATTTTTAATTGAGTCAACCCCAGCCCTGAGCTCTACAGTAGGAGGACCCCTCAGAACCACTGAGCAATGCCATTAATGATTTAGATCCAGGAAGCTTTGATTCAGTCTCCTGTCTCTGTTCTCTAAGCCTGAGTGTTTATTGCACTCAATCAGTATTCAGCAGCAACAAAAGCAGCAACAAAAACCTTAGCAAGAAAACAGATTAAAGAGTGGAAAATGATATGAGAGGCCAGGGCAAACCACCATCACCCAGCAGCAGCGGCAGTGGCCAGCGGTGATTGGGGCCTGCCCACAGACACCACCAGCGGTGTCGGTGGCAAGGCGGGGGGGCGGGGTGAGCAGCAACTGCCCGCAGGTGCCACCAGCAGTGTCAGCAGTGCTTTTCGCAGGGAGTGCTTCGCCAGTCTCAGGGAATGCCCATGCACTTTTGCATACCCTCTATGCATCGCCAGCGGTTGGAAACATGACCAGTGTTCAGGAACACTATTCAACAGCTTGCGCCAGAGAGCAAGGAAGAATGCTGTGTCTCTGTGAGGGTGTGTAGGATTCAGGGAAATGGAAAGAAACTGAGCCAACTGTACTCTTCTAGATGCCATAAGGTTCTCTGCTATCCCTGTCAGTGAGGACCTTGGATTTGTGGCTCATCAAAAGACCGTATAGCACTTCCTGTCACAGAATCCAGGAATGAACATAAGTGATCAAGCAAATGAAGCAAGGTCCCCGATCCCATCTACCCCTTGACAGTGGTCCCATCTAGCTACTGATTTCATGCATTCATGATTAGCTTGGGAAAGCCATCTAGAAACTTGCCAGAATGATGAGGTTGTCTCTTGAAGTACAAGGTAACTCATACTATCCTAAAGCAATTGCTGCTTAGTGGTTAGTTGGGTATCTTGTTTGCCTCTAACAGGATGTTACCTTGGTGGATTGTGGGGGAACCTTGTTGGTCTGTTTTTCTCTGAAACATTTTCTTTGGGACAGAGAACATTTTCCCAGCAGCCTCAGGAAGCGAGCTGAGGTTATATAGAGCTCTGGGCCATTTGCAGGATGGATTGGAACCCTCCTACTCCAACAGCACCGAGACAAGCGTCTCAGAAGGGAGACAGAGGAGTCAGTGGGAAATAATGATAGCGATGCCAATAATGCAACTTTGTTTCCTGCCATTTAAAAGGACTGCAGCATGCTTTTATTAATACATGATTCTGATAGCATCACCTAAAGGCCACACCTGAGTTCAGCCTCACTGTGCTAGGGGCTGTACAAATGCATATCTGAATGACAGGCCTTGCTGAGCTGCAGATCGTATCTACATTTTTGCATTTGTCCCCTAATACCTTCTTTTCTGTCTTTGTGGGAAAGTAATAACATAAGTGCCTGGAAAAAAACACAGGTTTCTTTTTAATTATGTAGCAACATCATTCTTCTTCCTTCCCTCAGTTCTTTCAATCTACTGTTTTGTGTTGTTAAATGGTTACTCTGATGTTGGTTACATTTCAATGAGGAAAATGTATTTGTTTGTGGATAGTAAAAATTATAATTTATGTTATATACTGTACTGATTTTGTTATAAATCTCCATTTTCCCCATGTGCTCCAAACTTCTCTGTGAGCACATTTACAGGAGATGCTACTGTACAGTTGTTAGTGTGCATTTATTTAGTACGTGTATTACCAAGTACTAAATTAATGCGCAGTAACTGGAGTTACTGTACAGCAGTGCTGGTGAATGTCTTTTAGGTGACGCTATTGTTCAGTAGCTTTATAATACTGAGCGATAACATAGTAACACTGTCCCTGCTGTGATGCACTACTGCACAGTATTTTTCAGCTACTGCATAGTAGACACGACCTGTGCTGCTTAAATTCCCCACAAAATCCAGTGTTTGCTTGCAAGCACCTTAAAGACAGAAGTGTTCAATCCCTAGGAACAGGGAACAAAATGTCAGGTTTAGTTGTGAATGGCAGGCTGGTAGCACTTGTATTGAGAAGAGTTTGGACTCAAGACACTGTAAAAATGTTAGTTCACTGATCATGTGTTGTCTGACAGGAGTTAAAAAGGCATCTCATTTAGACTCATAGTCATTACCCTTAATTTAGATTTTTTAGAAACATTTTCTCAAGAACTCTTCCTATAAAAACTAAGGTCTGATACCTGCCATGGTGATATCTTGCTAATGTCCAGAAAACAAACAATCGTCCAGACTCAGCCCAAGTAGACAAAAGTTGACCTGGTGCTACTGAAAACAAAAGTGTGATATAGTACCTGCTTTCTTTTGGTTATTATTTCAATCACTTAGTCATGAGCCATATTTTAGCTGAGGGCAGCCCAGCTGGGGGTGCTGAAGGAGTTGTGGAGGAGTCATGTTATTGCTGGGGCACCTTGGAGGAATTCTATCTGCCAGACTCTTCATGGGGAAGATGGAGGACAAGTTATAGCTACAGCTCAGCCATCCCTGGAGAAGGAGCAGGCACTACTGCATTTTTTTTTGGTGGCACTAATGCGCAGTAGACTAATTCTACTGCACAATTAGCATGGTTTTTGCCTACTGTACTAATTTGCAGTACAATTAGTCTACTGTTCCTTTAGCATCTTGTGTACACACGCCATTGTTACTTAAATTAGCTACAAAATCCAGTGTTTGCTTTCAAGCACCCTGAAGATAGAAATGTTCAACCACTAGAGATGGGGACAACATTTTAAAAATGTACCAGGATGGGAAGTAAATCTCTTCGCAACCTCAGAGATGCTCATCTGCTTTAAAAAGCTTCTCAGAATAATTATTGGCTCTCTTGATCCTCAGTCAAACTTTGCTCCCAATGGAAGTGCGGGGATTTTCACTAGCTATTCCAAAAGTTTTGTCTTAGTAAGGAAGCAGCTGAGGCCATTGGAACAGCTAGCAAAAGTCCCCACACTTCCATTGGGAGCAAAATTTGACTAAAGATTTAGAGTCACTGCCCAACTTTGCTAATCCATTCTTTACTATATTTTGTAAAGGCTTTTGGGGTCAATTAAAAGCCTTTGGAGGGAAAAGAACTGCACGCAGACACAAAAAAACTAAGCTAGCATTAATTTGGCCAGCTGAATACAAAGAGAGGGGAGATAGAAATGAATTGATCCCCTTTATGGCTACCCTGGATAAGTTCAGGGTGGGGAGGAGAGGGGAATAGAGTCAATCCCTGAAGAACAATTGTCACTCCTTGGTTAGAAAGGGATAAAATATTTATTTGTTTTTCAGTACCAGTCTAGGTTCCTTGTTTAATAATTGGATCTAATATTACCCAACGGCTCTCTGAAGTCAAAAGCAGCTGAGGTACCATGGGGAAGACCTGGATGCCTCCACACTGATGGGTCAAATGGTGATTTTTATTATCACATGTATATCCAGAATAACCTTTACTAGCTTGAGGGTCACAAGGTGTATCTACATGTGTTTTAATGTGCAGTAGCTTATTCTACTGTGTATTAAAAGTGGCATGTAAAAAAACATGCTAATATGCTACTGTGCATTAGCAGTAGAATAGGCAACTGTGCATTAAGCATCACTTAAAGTGTGCACTTGTGCTACTGTACATTAGCACAGCCTAATGTGCACTTATTTAGTACTTCATATTGGAGGTACTAAATTTAATCTGCATTAGAAAAATTGCATTAATGCATGTGTAGATGCACCTGCGCTGTAGTAGATAAAAACAGGATTTGGTCCTGTGCCTCTACAGCAATATGCAGTAGTAACAAGCCATGTATAGGGTAGTTTGAGTCTCACTCCACTTTTGTCCATGTAAAAGCCCAGTGAAATTGGGAGCTCTGCTACATAAAAAGCATAGAGATAGCTTAAGGATCATGCTGTGGGGCTTCTGCAGGATTCTAAATATGTCTAAGGTAGAAGAGGTCATTAACTTCATTGGAAATGCATTAATTTATGCCAGGGTTGAATTTCATTCAACATCTCATTACAATGACTTGAGAGTTTAAGGCACAACTGAAAATTAAGAGCTGTTCCAAGGTACTTGGGCTCAGATCCTCATAACTAAATACCTGTGCACTGCCACTGAAATGTATGGGAGATTTTCCACTGACTTCAGTGGGAGTTGGTTCAGGCCGTTGAAAGACAGCATATGAACTGCTCTGTTTCAAGAACTTACTACCTCCCGTATACTAAATTAAAAATACACAATTAGGTTTCCATTAAGTTACAGCAAATTCTGCTGAATTGATCTAAACCTCCTTGCATTCCTATATGAGATCATACTTTAAAGGCTCAGCCTGAACATAAATACTTAATGTAATAAATACAGTCTGAAATATTTGATCCACTTGGCAGTTTAATTGATCTACTACAGAGACTGACAGGAAAAATTAAATTAGTTCTGTCTTGTCTCTGCCAACAGCACATTTTAATTGTAAAGGTACTTGAACTATGATTTTGGTTACAAATGGAAGCCTTTTGCACAGGTTGTATTGTTTTAATAGTCAGATTCAACCTCAAAAAATGGAATGGAAGCCAGGCATATATTGCTAATATATATATTAGCTCAACAGTTTAGTTTAAGAAATTCAATAGCTGTTCCTTATGAAAGCCAAAACAGTGATCCTCTTTCATGTATGAGTGTTTGGGTATGTCATGGAGGGAATGTAAAACATTTAGGAGGAGTCTGAAATGAAAAATCTGTAGGACTCCTTTATACCTCTTGGAAAATTCCTGTTTAAAATTCTGGACTGTTCCAGGCCATTGCATGCTTTTTAATTTACCATCAGGAATATGGGAGAATATAATTTAAACATATTTTTTCTGTATAAGTGTTCAGCTGACTGGCTTGCCCTTTATACCTATATGAACCCCACCTAGTAAATTGCCTTCCCCACTGAAGTATGACTAAGAAATATTCCCAGTACAGATTTAAACACACTCTGGGTATTTGAGTCGAAGAGGGTCTGACACTGCTTTCTACCTACATGCTGCAAATACCTAGTAATCCTGCTTATACTTACCATGAGGTCAGATGAAAGGTAAGTGGTTTTATGATAACTTCATAGATTCTAAATTATGGGATGGCAAGGACTAATTTACAGAAGCCTCAAGACTGTTTGACATTATTCCAGGCTGCCCAAATAAAGGGTATATTCCATGCTGAACTGGAGGCTGGGGTAGGGAAGTACATATGAACCTAGGACTGGAAGGGACCACCTAGATAATCAATTCCAGTGTGCTGCTATCACAGCCATCCATTCAGTAACATAACCAGGGTCATGCAAGTGGCACACTAAACCAGGGCAGCAACCTAGTAGGGATGCCAGTATGGCCATCTGCCCCAGGAGTCTTTGCAATGGCAGGAGCAGCCCAGCCATACAATCCAGCATATGCCCAGTAGAGTGGAATGTAGCCCCCCAGGAGGATGCAGACCTACTCCCAGGAGCTGGTGGGGAGTGAACAAGGCACCAGGAACAGCCCTTTGGGAGCCCACCCCCCTGCTTGTCCCTCAGCAGTGGCAATCCAAGTCAGTGCTGCTGCCACTTAAGTAAGGAGAGCCCCAGCACTCCCTCTCCCCCTTTCTTCTCTCTCCAGTTGGTCAGCATAATTCCTCCTTCCTCCCTGGGTGCTGAAAGAGCTTGCTAACTTCTACATCCACATTATACATGTTGGGCATTTTTTACACAAGACAATGCACAGTAGACTAATCCTACTGTGCATTAGCACATCACAGCAAAAAACACACTAATGCACAGTAGACTTAGTCTACCATGCAGTAAGCATCACAAAAAGACGGTGCACTTTTGGTACTGAGCATTAGCACCAGCTACTGTGCATTTATGTAGTACCTCATATTAGAGGTGCTAAACTTAATGTGCAGTAGCAATGGCACATTAATGCATGTGTAGACATGCCCATTGAGTCCAAAACAATCCACAAGAACATGTAGTTCAGCCCCTCCTTCACACCACAAGTCACAAACCATTCTCTGTCACCCTTCAACAAACTTAGGATCTTTAGTACAAAAAACCAAGAGCCTCCAAAACTGTGCACACCATATGAGGGGGGCAGGAGGGACAGGTACCACCAACGCCATGGTTTCTGTGATGGCAGGGAACTAATTTGGTAAATATAAGAACTGAACCATGCCCCACACTACAGAAGACAGCAAAAAAACCCAAACAAAACAACAACCAACCAAAAATAAATAAATTGAATCACATCAAATCAAACCAAATCCAATATAGCAATTGCCCCTGTCCATCTGACCTAGGGAAAAATTCCTTCCTGACCCAAATCTTGCTATTAATTTAACATGCAACCAGACACCTGAGCTTACAGAGCTGACAAGCCTGTACTATAGGGCATTCAAACTGGCCAAGTTTGCAATTGCTTGTGTACCTAGAATATGACTACAGCCAAAACAGGGTTCAGGATCTGGCCCCATTAGTTAGTGTAGGTGTGCAGGTAATACAGAATTTGACCTAATATTTTCATGTTATGTGATCAGTACATGTTTATTTTACATTACAGGCTATCTTATGCTCTATTCTTCTCTTTATTCTGGCACATTAAGTAGCATACAAACACGCAAGGTGAGACAGCTCATTCTTCTAGCAATTTGCATCCGGCTTATTTGTGCTGTTTGTACAATTCCAAAAAATAATTAAAAACCTTTGGCCAAATCTCATCTGTAATTATGTGGGCAGAGCTGGCAGTGAAAACCACAACAGGCTGGTATACATAAGCTGAGAGCAAGATGAGTCCTTATAGATAATAGCAGTTTAGTAATTACATTCTACATTCCTTAAACATCTCCAAGACCTTCTTAAACTTTAATCGGCATCCATCCTTAGCCCTGCCAAGGTGAGTCACTTTGTGTGACCAGTGGGAGTGCTGCACAAATGAGGACTGCTCACCTGAACTTGGTAGTATTTAATCCTCCATAACATTCCAAGGATGTGAGGGAGTGTCACTGTTCCCATTTCAGATGAGAAATGCTAAGGATCCAACCCTATGTCCCATTGAAATCAATAGCAAAAATCCTATTTACTTAATTCTGTGCCATAGAAACATAGTCAGAGAATCAGAGAATCATAGCTAAGTAGGCTACAAGGGACCTCCAGAGGTCACCTAGTCCAGTTCCCTACCTGAGGCAGGTTTATCCCTATCCAAACCATTCCATACACTCTAAAATCTAAACTCTACGTAAGACTACTGTCAGCCCTGACACAACACAGACCTAACAACCGAACCTGCCACAGAGAAAGCAAGGACACCATAGTAGCCAGTGTCCTGCTTCTATGAAATGTTGTCAACATATGCTTAAGAGATTTGGGGTAGAGTGCCATGACCACAGTTACAGAGGAAGGCAAAACCCCGCATAGTCCATACAAATCTGACCGTGGGGTAAAATTCCTTCCTGACTCCAAATATGCTAAGCAGTCTGACCCTGAGCAGAGGGGCAAGACCCTGTAGCCAGGAACCTCCAGCTTTGATCCTTGCAGAAGCATTGGCACACCCCAGTCAAAGTTCCCAGTCTTGGCTGCAGCCAACACCCAATGCCTTTGAGGAAGGCTTAAAAGCACCCTAAAACTTGTAGCAAAAAGGGGAGGGGAGAGAGAGTCCAGGAACACGGGTAACCAGCAAAGCCCCACAACAGGGGAAATAGCTAAAGTAGAACATAGGTGTAGCTACACCTAGATCATCCCTGACCACTGGCTGTCCAGCCTCTTCAGTGCTGGAGAGTACATAACTTCCCCAGGCAATCTATTCCACTGCCTTACTCCCATGTACTAATACATACCAATTACTACAGCACTTCATGATCTCTAATGTATTTACCCTCATGATGAGACATGGCCCTGCTCTCATCCACATTTTACAGCTAGGGGCTGGAAGCACAGAGTCTACACAATTTGGTCAGGGTCATCCAGAAAATCTGTAATTGACTACAGCAGTGATCTCCAGACTTTTTTGCCTGCGTACCATTTACCTGCAAAATACTGCTGCTTCTACCCATTACCAGACACTGCCCTCTGCATGTTCATTCATTAGGAAGCATTTCAACACTACCATCAACACATGGCAGTGCCATTACTCACCACATATTGACCAATTAGAATACCCACCACCATTATTAAAACGTTGACATATACCTTTTTGCAAAGCACCCATGCCCTTGGGGGGTATGTATACTTCAGTTTGAAAACCACTGGACTAGAGAACAGAAGTGAGGTCTTTTAACTTGCAGGATGGCCCCTGACTACAAGACCACCTTTCCTCCTTGAAGATCAGGTAGTAGCTACAGTTTGAACTCACAGCCGTTTCTACACAAAGCATAAACCTTTTCACTGTTTTACATCAGGAAAGAAATATGCCTAGGGAAATTTAACATGTCACACATGGCCACACACTGAGAAAAATTCTTAAGTACAGAAGTGTATTTTTGAAAGGGTGAATCAGTGATAGAGTCAGGACAAGAAACAAGAGTCAATCTCCTAACTGTACAGTATATTATTACTATTCTGTTAGCACCAGTTCAAGGGAAAGGCCGGTCTGTCATTCCCAATCTCTCTCTACCCAAGTAAGGTTGTACAACATTTTCTCATAATTCCTAGCTGAGATAGTTAGCCATGTTAGTCTGAAGTCAGGTAGAAAGCAGGCAGGGTGGCACCTTAGAAACCAACCAGTTCAGGAAAGTATAATCCTTCATAGGCAACAGCCACCTTTGTCACTTGCTGTACCTACAAAAACTTAGGACTTTTTGAACCAGTTAGTCTCCTAGGTGTCACCCTGCTCTGCCTTCTGCTTTCTATAATAGAAATTGAAGCATTATGGATCTACAATTCTAGCTCATTTACACTATTAAGTCGGTATAATACCAAGAACTACAACCATAGCAACAAACACCAAGAAGGAGCCTAATGAATGCTGGCATATCATATCTGCTGTGATACCTAATGCACTCTTTCACTTCTGGCAATGGTGAGGGGCTGCTATGAAATCAGAGAGCTGTAACTTACAATAAGTGGAGCCAACAGTGAAATATGAAAGTAATTCCCTGGCAAGTGTAATTATTTTTTCCTTTGCCCTGAACTATACACCACAGGTTCCAAGGAAATTTCAGCTGAATATAGCAGATATACTTTTGGCCTCAGCCACTAGAAAGGCAGAGTACTTCCGTTAGAAACCGGAGATTCTTGTTTACACCCATTAATAATCTCTTTTCCATTAATGAATTGCATTTATACTGTCATCCATTAAGGAGGTGCTTTGAGGTATCTCCATTCTGAACACTATAGCTTCTCCTGATGGCTGTTGTTACATAGCCCATAAATAAAGCAAGTATTTTCTCTTTGTATTTGAGGTCTGCAATTAAATCTACTAAATGGACTGCATATGCATGGTTTACTGTAAGTGATTTATCTTGAAACACAATGGAAACATAGAGATTGTCAGAGTTGGCCAGTTCAGTGAATAAATGACCCCAATTTCTGATGGGAACCAATATCAAAACTTTCAGAGACATAAGAAAGCTTTTTCCCCCAATACTCAGCATGCATTTAGGGGCCAGCTAGTGTCCTGAAGTGTAAGGCTTTGTATGTCTCATAAATACTGATTCTATTTTTTAAAACTGCATTGTGGCTTTTCAGCTAGAGTGGGTGCATCTACACGAGATGTTACTGCGCAGTAGCAATGAGCTACTGTGCAGTAGATCATTGCTACCACACAGTAGCATTGGTGGGTACTAGCTATGCAGCAACACTACTGCATATTAGTAATGAGTTATTGAACAATAGTTTGTTGCGACTGTGCAGTAGCATCTGAAAAAAACATGTGGCATTAGTACAGCACAGTAACATTGGTTGCTGCGCAGTCATTTAATCCTTTTTTATGCTAATACTAAATGATTATGCAGTAACAACTCCACAGTCTGCTGCTCATGTAGATGTGGCTAGTAACATCTAAAAGAACAATGTACACTTTGGCAAAATAATGACTAGGAGATACTGGACATGTCTACACGAGACACTTTACTGCAGAGTAGAGATAATTACTGTATAGTAGGCATCACCATCTATATGTGCTGACCCTTACTGCGCAGTAATTTCCTCTACTCAGCAATTAATTTGCTACCTGCGAATGCAAGTAGCAAATTAACTGCTGAGTAATTACTATGCAGTATGGCACATGTAGACTGCTGACCAGAAGGACATTTGCTCTCAGTCAGCCATGCAGAAGGGGGCCAGAGATTGCTCCCTGCCCCCAGGGGCTGCCTGCTGCTGGGACAGGCTCTGCCATTGGAACCTGGGCAGGGACAATGTCCCCCTGCCCCAGCAGCAGGGAGCTCCCAGCCCCAGCTCTGCGATCACAATTGCAGAGAAGGGGCTGGGAGTTTGTTCCCAGGGCAGTTGTGAAGCGGGGGCTAGGAGCTCATAACCCAGATCCTGGGGGCTAACTGCCCCACCAGTGGAGTGGGACAGGAGGCTGGGACCTGCACTTCCTCTGCAGGTCTTTCCAAGTTCCTTGCCCCTGATCAGGGAGCCTGGGCTGGGAGCTCCCTGCTGCCAGGGCAGGGGGGACACTGCCCTAGCTCCACCACTGGACCCCACCCCAGCAGCAGGCTGTTCCTCAGTGGAAGGAAGCGATCTCTCAGCCCTCAGCAAGAGACAGCTGTCTCCTGGCCCCCTGCCAGCCCCTGGTGCTAAATCTGCTCTTGAATCATGGCACATGTAGATGCCTGCCCAGGGTGGGTTTACTCTACAATAATTTATTCTAGAGTAAACCAACCCAGCAGTATTTGTACGTGTAGACACACCCACTTAAGACTAAGGGCAGAATCCCAGTTCCAAGTGCAGTTTGGGGCCCCTATCTAATTTGTGATTCAGCTCTGGGCATGCATGCTGACCTCCTGGACAACCAAGAGAGAGCACTATATGGTTCAGGAGGATGTATGTGGCTCAGCAAGATGGATGGGAGGCAGCCTTGGGTTCTACCCTATGACTTTACTCCCACAGAGCCAGAAACTTCTTCACTGATCTCCATTCACTTCCACTATGGTGAGGGAAGGGTCTATGAGGACAAAATTACTTACTAGAAAATATAAGTTAAAAATATCAACGTAAACATTTTGTTAGCAAGATACACTATGATATGAAATATAGTCTAGTCTGTACTGCAGGGGTCAGCAACCCCCGGCACAGCATGCAAGGCCATTTTGCTCAGCACACCATCACCAGCCCAGGCTCTAAGCAGCTGCTGTCAGCCACAGAGCCCAGGCTGCTCTCAGCAGGCAGCTGGGAGGCTGCAAGCCCTGCTGCAAGTAGACTGGGCTCTGTGGGCCTACTGCAGCTAGCAGGCTGCAAACAACTGCTCCGGGCTCCGGCATGTCGGCACTCTGGCACCTTCCAAGGTAGACATTGTGGGTTTTTTGTCACTCCGGCCAAAAAACGTTGCCTACCCCTGTTCTACATTGTAACTCAAGTGATATTTTGTTATAGTGCAAATGTTTTGTTTCCCTTCTGGATGGTCTAGTATTCCTGAGCCAGAAAAATGGAGCTTTGCAAAAACCTGGGCTTTGCTTCTCAAACAGCAGAGTTGACCTTGCTTCAGTTCACAACAATACTTCTCAATCGGCTGGAAGTAGTGTATGATATTGGTGTTGCCTGCCAGAACTACACACCGTGGAATATTCCCAAAAGAGTTTCAATGTCTCTACAAGGGTGAAGGTTTGTCTTGAATCCCTGCCCTATTCCAGGCTAGTCCTGGATCTCTCAGCACTAAGGCCCATCCTGAAAGCTGTCAGATCCAGGTGGCATTCGAGATAAGCATTTGTATCATTCTTATGATTGAGAGCTGAGAAGGAGAAAATATTTTGGTTTCTTTATATCAAATATCTTGGATTATACAGCTTCTGGGGTGGCAGGATGAAAATGAACCATGGGAAGATAGAGTATTTGTTAACTAAATGCATCACCATAGTTTATTATTACAAGTATTACACTATAATTTCCTTTCTCTAATGCATCAGTCAAATATTTGTCCACTGATACCAAGAAGTTTCTGGATTGGTCCCAGAAACCCCGACGTCCAATGCAATCCTTTTTCTACACAAGAAATCATAAAATAACATTTTGGGTAGTGTTTGATTCACTGTCCATGACCCACTCATTTGTGAGACACTCTATACTAGACAGGCAGCTTTCATTGTCTTATTATCAAAGAATACATTTTAGTTTCCCACAGGGACTCTTCTCCAGTGGTGGACATACGTGGCCCTTCCTGCCATTCACACCAAAGGGACTAGAGCCACCTCTCATGCTGTGTAATAATCTGAGTAGATCCAAGCTGGATGGAAATGGCACCTTCATTCTAAGGGACCTATTTTGCCTCCAAAGGACATGAAGACTTCCTGGTGACTTGGGAGGGCGTCACCCCTGTCCAACACAAGAGAGACGACAGGAAAAGGTTTAGTCACCTCGCTCCTTCATAAATTTGCAAAAATGTTCCAATTTTCCCTGGAAAATCTCAGAACTTCTCTGAATTCTCCCTTTCTCAAACACCTTCCCCCCCAGAAACACCCTGAAGACCTGACCTTCCTGCCATTCCTGGATTAGCAGCCTGTGGCCTCACTAATTTCTACGGGGTCATTTATTGTGTCAGGTCCTACTCATTGGGCACATCCCCACAAGTGCTTGTGTGCGGTCTGCAGTGCCACAAACCCATCTGCAGTACCGTGAACCGCATGTGCCTCACCAGGCACACATTCACCATGCTGCTAATTAGCAGTGTGGTGGGGTTTTTTGATACTGGGAGATCCTGGTGTCAAAAAAAAAAGTCGCAAAAAAAAAAAAGCTGCATGGCCCATGCGGCAGCAGTGTGTGCTGCCTGAAAATGGAGGCTGGGTAGCCAGAGCCACACTCCAGCAGCCGGACAGGCTATGTGTGCCCGGATGGCTGCTGCTGCAGCCCTGGGAGGTCTCCAGAACCCAAGCTAAGGCCAGGTGCTGGCCCCAGCCTCCCCAGCCCACCCAGAGCAATTTGCCATGTGCCAGAGCACACATGCAGGGGTGTGCCCAGAAATGGAACAGATATGTGCTGCTGCTAGGTGTCCCTGGGGAAATACATGTGCACACTCATGGGGATGTGCCTATTATGAGCAAGGGTGGGAGAATTTTGTCCTGGCTCCACTTGCAGATTCTATAGCAGATTCTTTGCCAGTGATGCTACTTGTTTTATCTCTAAAGATAAAAAAGATCTCAAATATCTACTCAGGAGTTGGATTCCCCCTCCCCTACCCTCAAGGATTACAAATTAATTCACAAGTCTGTGTCATTTACTTGTACCTTGTGGAGTGAGGGTCTCAATTTTAGCAAGACAAAAATTTCACCCTAAGGCTTCCTAACTCACAAGGTATCTTTTTCCTTACCTTACTACCCTCATTGGTCTCCTTTTCCTCTGAATCTGCACCTGGGGTTTGGCTCTACTCCATGAATCCCAGTGTAAATGGTAATTGTTCAGTAGTGTTACATAGGTCATTTGAAGTGGATTCAAAATAAATCCCCTTGATTATCTTGCCCGGTGGAACCCACACTTTCACAGTACTGGATAAAGTCTCCTGCAAGCGTTGAGCTCTGTTGACCTAAATGGGTGGTGTTCCCACTGTGACTGAAATCTACAGTGTGGACCAGAAAGTAAGATTTTACCACCATAACTAAATATTAGTAATGAGTCTGCCCATCTTAAAACTAATGACACAATATGGTCCACAGTATGCAGGCTTAGGTGCTGGTTCATGAAAGAATTTAACATAGATTCATAATATTTACAGTCAAAATGGACAATTATCCTCTGAATTCCACCCAATAAATATATGCCTGTGTCCCATTGAACTTGATGGGATTTAAACACATGCTTGAAGCTGAGAACATTCTTCATTTCTTTCTAGAATCACACCCCAAGTGATCTGGGAGTTTGCTCACCAAAAGAAAGAGATGACAGAATTTCTGATCTGCGTCCGAGCTGCAGCCCTCAAAAGCCAGTGTGCATGGATTATTGTTGGGACTGCAAAGCACAGAAATGGAAGAACTTTGATAAATCTAAGCTTGCCCCCAAACCTGCTGTTACTAAAGTTCTTCCTGTTTCTTCATTTATGCCAGCTTTGAAATGTGCTTATGGCCTGATCCAACATTTTTCAAACTGTGTTCCATGGACACTCAGGCTCTGCAATACATCATCAGGGTTCTGCAAATAGACTGGGGGTTATGGCAGAGCGGGCCAGGAGGCAGTACACCATCACTTTCAGGTCGGGCTGCCTGTTCTGCATTAACTCACATGGCAAGCAGAGTCAGGGGAAGGGATTCCACAGCAGAAATGATATGAAAGGGCTCTGTAACTTTATGAAGTTTTAAAAACACTGACCTGATCCATTCAGAGAAGTCTGTCTGTTTGTCTGTCATCAAATCTATTGCCTTTTTAATGCATTCAACATCACAGAGTACAGATGCTCTTCACATCCATTAATAAATGCTGAGGTGGCTACTCTCCCTGAGTTGTGCATATGCACATTATTTTCTTAATCCTGGTGGTTTTTCTCCAGAAGAAGGGTCTTTGGCCACTTCTGTATTCACTGATTATTGAGGAGAGGCCCTCACAGAAGTGCAGATGGAAAGACTTGGGCACAGCCATGTCCTGATGTCCCATAACTGAAACCACCAAACCTCAATTACTAGGAGCCTTACCTGCCTCTGTTTATTGCCATCCCCTCCCCCCCAATACACACTGACCTCCAAGATCAGGAAGGGAGCTGCTATGTATTCTTAAATACTCCTGCTTTTGGATCTGCTTTTACTTCTCTGTGTACCATTTTTACAAATTCCTCAAAAGCATAGCCTCTACACCACGTTGATTGCAGAAAAATCTTCGGTGGTTTGAAAAAGCAGGGTCACAGAAAGAGTCGTGGAACCCTAGGGTTGTCAGAAGCTTTCTGGGACACCTAGTCTGGCCTCAATGATGAAGATGCTCTGCATGTGACAGCTTTAAAAAGGGATGTCACAATTACTCTCCATGTGCTAGAAATCAATTCTATCAATGTTAAAACAATAACCACCAACTTCCCACATGCACAATAAGGCACAAAATACAAAAATCCCCCAAAACAAACAAAATGCATTCTAAGCTTAAGACAGCAGCCCAGCTCACTAGTTCCTATTGAGGCCTACAGTATGCTAACACAAATCACCTTGACCTATGCACACCCTTACAACTATCTACTACAGACAGAGAGGCAAATCCATACCTGGATTTTTTTAAAATTGAATGGGAAGCATTAGCTCAGGGCTATTGGTTTTGCTGGTATTCCCTCACACAGGGCAGTCAATATTATTCATGCGTTTGGGCCGTGAATTCTGAGTCTGGATGTCATCTTTTTCAAAAAATGGGAACAGTAACACCATAAGGCAGCTAACTGGGGAACCAGTGGTGGGTGCCCACTTAGAGGGGGCTCAAGAGCAGCCCCTGCACTGCCTGCCCAACTGTCACCACTGCAGCATCTGGCCCAACCCCTGCTGCCACCCCTGCCACCCAGACTGCAGACCCTAGTAGTTATACCTCAGCATGGGAGGAAGGGGATACTTCAGGTAGACATGAGATGGAACAACCCCCCTATTCAAAATATTCATATGAAGCCAGTTTAGAGACCTACACCCCCTTCTTGAGCAACAGGCTGTATAATGCACACCTCTAAAAGTGACAAGGATTTTTTCTGTCCCTGGGCTACGTGACGACTATTCTAGAGAAAAACTGTATAGCTCAGTTTGCTTGTTAGTGCTTTCAGTAGAAAATCTGGGGAAAAATCATTTCAGGGTGATGTGAAAGGAAACAAAATTGTAAAAAATTGGTTCGAGTGGAATTAACTTTCTGTGGTTTTTGAGGGGTTTTTTTTTACTTTTTAAAATAAAAAATTCAATCTAGCTAAATTTCATAATGAAAGTTTGCTTTTGTGATAACAAGTTAAAATGTTTCATCTGAAAATGCTGAGATACATTTTCTCTCCAAAGTTTCGCCCACATTTTTTTCCTTGAATCAAAAGCTATTCAATAAATTTGCAAACATTTTGAGTTGTCCCAGAATTGCACTTTTGACAACTAAACTATTTGTCTGAATAACTGCAAACATCCCTGTATCAGAGAGGTAATTTCTGCTCTGAAACAAAATCCAAGATGTAACTGACAGTGGGCAGAGGACTAGAGTATCTGTACAGTTGCAGTTGCTTTAATCCTTTATGACCCCTACCCCCCTCCTGAGCACTGATAACCTTTATGGAGTTTGGGGCCAAGTAATACCTTGTGTAGCTCCTCCATAAACTAACCTCTGGGGCCTTGTTTACTAAAACTGCATGGGGTGAACTGCCTGCCTGCATTCTGCCCCCTTGGCAATGGGGGCTGAACTGACCCCAAAATGCAAGGTCCCAGGAATTATAAATATTAACCTTTTTTAATATACCCAATTTTTATTTTTAAAAAACACAAATCAAAAGGAGTATATTGATGGGGACCAGGTGTTAAGCTTTGGGTAACTTTCCTCATAAAGTCTATTATTACATTAGTGTATATGGCACCAAAATGTACCACTTTGTGCTTGGCAGTGTTATGGGTCTTCACATCCTATAAATCTATAAATTGAATTCATCCTGGTTACACCCATAAATTGCTAGGCAAAGAACAGCTAATGGAACAGCTGGTAATTTATTTTTAAAAGATGCATAGTGCTGCTTTTTGGCAATGCTAGGGAGCCTGGGTACAATGCGTTCCCATCTCAATGCATGTGCCCCAGGAAATGGGGAATGACTATGTATATTCCCACACACTTATATTCAGGTAATGTAATTCCTTAAAGAGGTCCTACCACTCAGAAAGAGATTCCTGGCTATGTGCAGAGACATACTGCAAAGCCAAACACATAGAAAGAGTGGATGGAACACGCACTCAGTGATAGTGCCAGGTAATGTATGATACAAAAGAACATGTATTGTATAGCGAATTTATCGGTACAAATTTGACTCTAAAAAAAGCGCACACGAAGTAACTCTAAATGGCCAAACCCTGTTGCTGTACACCTGTGAGTAAACCCATTGACTTCAGTAGGACTAGTGGTATGATTCTGACCCAAATTCATGAAAAATATGCAGTTAGGAATCCCATGTTACACCTGCTCCTCACATGCCTCATCAAAATCAGTGGCATTACTCTTGTATATAAAGGTAGGACTTGGCCTTTTCTAGGAGATTTCCTACTCATTCGAGTGAGAACAGGCCCATTACATGGAAAAATCCACTATTGTTCTTAATTTATTGAACACAGTAGCTTACCTTTTAGAGAAGCAACATGGGATAAAGCCTGAGCGTAGGTGGCTGTGTTGAGAAGAGTCCCAGGAAGACATGAAGGGAAGAAAGGCCCCGTTGGGCCAACTGCTCGGCTCAGACTGGCAGAGAAGAGAAAGCGACTTAGAAGACTCAAATAACTCACAGTGGGGGGCATGTGTGTGCAGTTCCAGAACTAAGTGGGCGGGAGTGGACATCCAACCCCAGGCTCCAACTTAGGGGAGTGTCACAATAGCAGCCACTCTGTGGTGGCCCCTACCCAGGGGGCAAAATGGCCAAACTATGCCTCTGCACAAGACATGCATTACTCTTACCTTTGCTGAATTTCCAGACTCTCTTTCTTATTCCTGGCTTGATCAACTGGAGAGGGGGAACTGAGGTTCCGAACAGGGGGTGCCACCTCCGTCATTGTTTCCTTTGATGCTTCTTGATCTGAAGCGCCTCGCTCTGTTTTCCTCCATTTAGCCCTTCGATTCTGGAACCAGACCTAAAGTAGGAAGAGGAATCAATGTTGAATGTCTTGTTTAACTGGACACTAAGCGATAAAGCTGTCTGTGAATTATTATTTCAGTAGAGTCAGTTGTTTTAAAGCTTTTCTAAAAGTTTTTCTTTACCCTTCTGGAACAATTAGATTTTTAATAATACAGTAACATAGTCCATGTGTTACTTTTGTCATGAAAAACCAACCTGTCTAAAGGCACCAAAAAACAATATTTTTGGAAAGGATCTTTTTTCTTCAGTATTGAGGCACCAGTTCAACAACATATTTTACAAAGAGCCTAAGGACATGCTTAGCATTAAGCAGCTGCTTAAATCCTATAGTTTTTTATGGGACCTAAGTGCATACTTAACTTTATGTGCCTAAGTACTTAAACACAGGTATGGACTTAAGTACAAGTGTAAGTACTGTGTGCTATATCCTGACCTAATTCCTTATATAAAGTACAATTAGAATCACAGAAGTTAGAAAGAAAAAAAACTCTGATGGGTCATTTTGTCCAACCATTTTGCAGTGTAGGGCATAGGTGCTGACTTTCTATTTTGCTAAGATGATGGACCTGTGGCAAGTTTTACACATTTCAGATGACAACTCTCTTTGTGATGGGGGCCAAGGCCTTCGGGCCCCCACTTACTCAGCACCCCTGGTGCAGGATTCTTGCTTACAGCTTAGTCTTTGGCAAAAAATGTCCAGTCTACATTTAAATCTCTCATGGGAGGAGAAATAATCCTTGTAGAATATTATTTCACAAGCTAATTGATTTCACTATTGGAAACTTTTTCCTGATAGTCCGCCTAAATACACGTTCTTAATTTTATCCCATTGCTCTTATTTCCAACCCCTTATTTCTTCTTCCTTGCTCTTTATATCCTTGAAATATTTCTTCAGCTTGAAAATGCTGCACCCCTCTTGATCTATGAGACAGTAAATACACATTTTAATATATGATTAGAGAATTGCCAGGATTGTTATTATTATTATTCTCCTCCTACAATTTCATTTTTAGTTAGCTGGCTTTTAATTGCATGTATCAGCAAATGTTGAATAATGATTTTATCTATATTCTAAATTTAGGGCAGTTAAATGCAAAGCAAAATGCAGACACTTTCTTGTGTCTTAATTGAATGAAGGTCACAGCTATAACAACATTTAATTGAGCTATTTTTCATTATCATATTTTAATGACTTTGCACTGACAGTTCGCCTGCTTCTGAGGAAAGAGCATGATGAAGTCGTTTATTTCCCTATTTAGTTATTGTTTGACAACATCATCTTCGATTAAGACTCTGCTTTATAGCACATTAATCATATTTGAATGAGCAAGGGGTATAAAAGTAAACATATCTCCCATTCTCTGTGTTTCCTCATGTCCCTGCATGAAAGCAGGCTAAACAAATGCTTGCATCCATTGTCTGTTTGCATAATAGCCAACAACAAGGCTAAACACCAGTCCTCAGCAATCTAATTGTCACCACCCCTATCTCACCCTTGCACCTTTCAGGGAGAAGTTATGATCTTCCACTTCTGAATGCTCAATAATTGTCCCATTTATCTCAATTTGCAGTTCAGCCTTTAGACACCAAAATGGTATTTTTTTAAAACCAGCACCTACAATGCACTAGCAAAAGAAGATTTTCATTTCCAAATAATAATCAGTTTAATTTGCCCGCATATGACCAATGGTTCATGTTCAGATTTAATAATCAGGATCGCATAATCTGATTATAGGAGAAATAATTTGTTTACAATCCCAATTTACTACCGTGAATTCCATTATCTCTCTTCAGCCATTGGGTTTTAAGAGATACTAACATGACCCTAGGGAATAGAATGCAAGCTATTATATTTCCTACAATTAGATCTTTGCATAGTCTTAACCCGGAGCACCTACATAAAAAATACAGAAACAGCCAACAGAAAAGGCCCATAAATAAAATGAATACATAATTGTGCTCAAAGAATAGCTTGCAAATCAGTGGTGGGAGCCTGCAGAGCCGTATGGGTCCTGCTGGACTGGGGTTCTCAGCATAGTTTAGAGACACTCACATTAAGTTCATCTATGGGCATGGAGAAACAACACCTTTTAAAAAGTTCATACTACTTATGAGATCCAATGAAAGATGTCTGAACGGCACTGCAAGCTTTTTGTCCACCGAAATGCGACATTTGAAAAGAAGAGAAAGAGGAAAAAAGTTGATGTGGTGCAAAAAGGACTTCTGTCCCAGCAGTGTGGCTCCTTGCAATTGACTCACCCCCTCCTTGATAGTGGTCATAGCTGCCTTGGAGAATCACGTCTCAGCTCTTTTTTTTTTCCTTCCAAAGCAAGGAAATGGATGTGCATTGATGTAATTTAGTACCTTAGAGACGCGGACAAATTAGTGTAGAACATTATCACTAGTTAATTATGAATGACCGATTAATCAACCTAATCTAATATTCCACATTATGTTGATGTTATTAAAGTGCATCATGAAAATGACAGATCGTCTTCATTTGCTTTCTTTGGCCAAATGTGCACTCTGCAGTCATGATGTCAAAAAAATAAAAGTTTGCCAGTTGTAATATTAGAGTTGTAATATTAGAGTTAAATAATTCACCAACATGTTTACCTGCACCCTGGCTTCTGTGAGGTTGATTTTCATGGCCAGCTCTTCTCTAGTGAACACATCGGGGTAGTGGGTTTGAGCAAAAACTGCCTCCAGTGCTTCTAGCTGGTTGAGGACAAGAGCAAATCTCTCTCAGGAGGAGGTTAAGAGTTTCGCTTTAGCTCCTCGGGCTTCCCCCCTGGTAGGAAGGGGAAGCTCCGCGTCCTGTTCCCGCCCCCAGCCCTCGCACCCTTCCCGGCCACAGCATCGGGGAGGGCTGGGCCCGGGGCCGAGGGGCTGGCAGAGGTGGCGCGGGGAGACGCAGCCAAGCCCGTGCGGTGCTGCGCGGGGACCCGGGCCAGGCCGGGGGCTGCGGGCCGGGGAGTGCAGGAGCAGGAGGCGCCGGTACCTGCTGCAGGGTGAAGGTGGTCCTGTTCCTGCGCTGCTTTCGGCGGAGGAAGCCATCGTCGAAGTCGCCCGTGGAGTGGCCTCCGAAGGGGGCAGCGCCTGCGGGGACAAGGGGCAGGCGCGTTACGGGGCGGCCCGCCGGCGCTGAGCGAGGGTGTGAAGGCGGAGCGGGCTGCTGGGGCCTGGCCGGGGGCAGCACAGAGGCACGGACTCCTTCCTCTGTCCCGGGACGGGCAGAGACCACCCGCCTGCCGGCAGTTTGGCACGGGGGTAGAAACTGCTGGCGCGTGACCTAGGGCACTCGCCTAGGCAGGACGTCTGCGCCGCGCTGCCTTTACCGGCCCTCCCCAAGCCCCAGTTTCCTTATGAGCAACGTGCAAACGCTACCAAGCGCGTGGTCTGCCCGCTCCACCTCCCACGCGTGGCATTTTCTGAGTATAATCAGAAGCCAAAGTTTTTAGCAGGATCTGAACTTTTCGCCGGGTGGAGCACAGGGGTTTCTGTGAGGCGGGGACGTGCCTTTGGAAAAGATGAAACGCCCGCTTGCAGGCACGCTCGTGGGCTCGGCACAACTGGCCGCCCACCGATATGTGAAAAGTAAGATACGAGCTGACCCGACTGCAGGTTTGCCTTGTAAACATGCGTCTGCGGGTTTGGGGTTTGTCTGTTTGTTCTTACAAAAGTGTAACAGCAATTGAAAAGCCGCACATCTTGCATCCTCTTTTTTTCAAACGGTAAAACGTTTCATCCGCGCCCCCAGCACGCCTGTAGCTGCGCCTCCAAGTAAGAGCTGAGCGAATACTCTGATATTTGCCCTGGTTCCCTTTCGCCCTGCAAGTGAGATGCCGCACTGCTGGTCCTGGAAGCAGGGCTGCGTGTTCATACACGCTGGGCAGGCACGATCCGCGTCTGGGAGTCCCTCCCTGACCCCCTCCAAGGAAAAATTGGTGAAAAAAAAATCCCAGCAGTTTAAAAACTACAGACAGTCTGAAGGCGCCTGAAGAGAAAGCGGCCCCTTCCCCTCCCGGCCGCAGGACGCCGGTGTCAGGGCAGCACCCCCCGCCTGCCCCGCGGGCACGGGGAGCGGCCACGCCGCAGCGCCCGGCCCCGCTTCGGACCCGGGCCGGGGCGCGCGGGGACGTTGCCTTTGACCAAGTCTAGATTAAAGCTACATCAGGTACCTGAACTTTGAACATACTCTTTCGGCCCCGGGACTAGCATCCTGTCCTGCCAGTGGCAAAAAAGGGAAACAAACAGGAGTTAGTTGTTCAGATACCCCGTGTCCTAGCGAGGGTGCGTCGTGATGAACGCTCCCCTGCGGTGCACGCGGGACACCCTGGCCCAGGACTCCTACACAGCGTTTAAAACGCTCGAGCTGGGCGCCCGTGCGTGGGGCACGATACAGCACACGGGGTTTCCTGCTCTCTGGGATGTGGCACAAGTATTAATTGCTAAGGAGCTGTAATCGCCCTGGGCAATTGTCGTGGGCATGCGGATTTATTCATTCTTTCGGCAGCGGGGGGAGGCATGTGGCTTTATTTTGAAAATACGAATAAGCGGTCTTTCTATATTTGCAGGAAGTGGGTAGTGACCCTCGGGGGATGACCTGAGAGAGGCTCTCCTGGGAACCTAAAATAAAACCCCAGCGGACTGGATTGATAAACTCGGATCCCTGCAGAACAGAGGGGCTGCCCGAGTGTCAGAAAACAGCTAGGGGGGGAAGTTTTTCTTTTTCCTTTTTTGTCACTTCGCGGGCCTGAGATGCTTGTGGGTTTCCTCCTTCCAGACCCCAGCCGCTGCCCCTCGCCCTGCCCTCAGTAATCGATGATCAGACTCATTTCTTGCGACCCGCCTGCCCGGGCGCTGGGCCCTGGAGGAGCCGGCCCAACTCGGGAGAAGTACTGCTGCCCGCCCGGCCGGGAAGCGCGGGGCTGAGGGCTGCAATGCAAAGGCGCAGGGCCCCGCGGCTCCGCGCCAGCCCCGGCCTCAAACCTTGGGCTTCTGGATCCGCAGTGAAAGCAACTTCCAGCAGGTAAGCGGCGCTTTCAAGCCAGGCGCTTGCCGGGGGGCTTCGGGCACATCTCTCTTTGTGATCACCGCGTCTTTGAAAGGCGCTGGGTGAGTGCGGCGCGTTTGCTCGTGGAGAAGAAAGCGCACGAACAGGAACCCGCCCTGCCACTGAAGTGCCTGCCACGCTTCGGGCACAAAGCCGGGCTCACCCAGGGGCCCGGGCGGGCCGAGGCGAGGCGCGGGGAGCGGGCCTGGCCTGGCCGCTACCAGCGGGCGGCTAGCGGAGGCCGGTCTGTAACTACTTGAAAGGAAATGAGTCCCCTGCGCTGGGTGGAAATGTGGCAGCTGTTCGGGGACTTCTGCACTTGTTATTTCACCGCAGTGAACACGCACACCCGCAGCACAAAGGGAGTAACCCCGCTCGGGTTTTCGCGTCTTGAAATTCACTTTAGATGAGTCTGACGCCCCTCCGCAAGCCCTGCCCAGACCTCTTAGCTCCGGCAAATCCAGGTGGATTTACAGTGGAAAGGCAATGGCTATAATAAAAAAAATAAGTGCCCCCCCCACGCCCTCCCCTTTCTAACCGTGCCGCAGAGTGTTTGTAAAACAGCATTAAAGATTTATGCAGCCCCCGGCTGGAGGGAGGAGGCGTGGCCGCGGCCTGAAAGTGTCCCGATTATAGCCATGACACCAACATCTGCGCTGGGAGGGAAAGAAAGCATTTCCTGCCTAGCCTGGGGCTGATCTGTGGGCTCTCTATCCACAGAGGGGAGGCAGGTGGCAAAATGTCACTGGGAAAAAACACAACCAAGGCACTTCCAACGCAAATCAAATTAAAGAGAGAGAGAGACAGGCTAACCCCAGCCCTCCCTTCCCTCCCACCATCCTGTGACAGGAGGAAGCACCAAGAAATAATGTCACGTTTCCTCTTTGGAAAGAAAAACACAAAGAAAGGATAAACTGTTTCTGTTGGTTTCCGATTAAAAAAATAAACAACCAAGACAGAAAGGGCAGGACTGGCGAGGCTCAGAGGAGTGTCAGCGCAGTGAACGGTCCAGGCACCAACCCCGGCTCCCCAACCCAAAGTTAAGCTCTTGTACTTACACGTATTTGTGCGACAACACTCACCCTCTAGCTGCGGGGGGCAGTGGAAATAAAACATCGCCCGGAGTCACCGCCGCCGTCCAGAGCTGCGGAGCAAACCGCGAGCAGAGTCAGCCTTCCCGGAGAGACACAGGGAGGGATCCTGACCGAAACGTCCAACTCCCCCCCAGCCACTTCCACTGAACCACTACAAAGCCCAACAGCGACGTCTCATCCGACACCCTGAAGACAGGCAAATCATTAATAATGGGCAGGCAATTCAATGGAGCAGCTATGAAAACCTGGATCATGCCAGATCCTAATTCAAAATACAGTAGATCCAGAAAGAAGTTTGCAATACTGTGCACGCTGGTCTGGAGAGCCGAAGGTACAAAGGTCCATTGTTGGTATTCAGGATCAACTAAAGTTTTATTAAAAATGTTTTCATATGGTCGGACAGACCGACAGCCTGCCTACCTATCTATCTATCTAGCTAGCTAGCTAGCTAGCTATCTATCTATCTATCGCTGGCATAGATTCACTCCCACATCAACCAGTTCCATAAACAAGAAATACCTAGGGCTACGAATAGACTAATTTGTTACAAATTATTTCCTTGTCTAAACTAGTCAGACTAAAGTAAATGTCAGGAAAATATTTCATGGATCTAAAAAAAAATTCCTGTGTTCATTTTCAAATGGCTCAATGCACTGAAGGCTGGGTTCAATGTGGATCGTTTCCTTTTAAGTAAACAACTTAAAACGTATGTACAACAACATCAAACATCCAGCACATGAATAATAACAATAACGACGACGACAATAAAGATAATAATTAGAATAATGATGATGATGATGGTGATGGTGATGATGATGATAATAATAGTAATAAGTCCATACCTAAAACGAAGAGAAGTAAAAATCCCCAGTACGATTTGTGGGGTTTTGGACTGGAATAAGATGCTGCGAGCTCTTGGCTGCAGAGACAGAAGGGCTCTGTGGAGTTCTGGAAGTGGCCAGATGTCTTTATATCTGTCTACAGCATGCTCTGCCTCTCAGCACTTGCCTTTATAATCTCACGCATAATTGGCCTTAATCTGATTATTTCCAGCGCTGTCTACAGTGAGTAACTTGGATAGGTCTATTGGGCCCTACAAATGGCCCACGTGGTGTGTGGAGGAGAGAGAAAAAAACGTCATTTCTCAGCAAACATCAGGAATGTGAACAAAAAAATCCCATTATTTTATAAGCATTTCTGTTCCACAGCGCTCCCCAGACCCCGCGCGCGTCCCCTTTGGGTTGCCACCTTATTGATGGGAGTGGTGCTAGCGGGGGGGAGGGTTAGTGCTTGTGCCTGGCACGATCCCACAGCATCTTCTCCTGGATGTAGAGTCTGACAAAGCGCCTGTTAATTGCCCGCTGGATGGGTTTTTGGGGGGCCGCTTTGCACGCGTCTTGTCTTTCCAAGCGATCGTACCAAAGCAAAGTTTGATTTTGTTCACAGCAAGGGGTCCCTGGATTTATGCTCGCTTCCCGTCTGCAAATGATATGCGGCGGGACCCTTTGCAATTACTTTTAAAATGCATCCGAGACATAGGCTCAGCGGAGAGAGATGGCCCTTCCCTCAGCCCGGGTGAAAATTAGACTTTAAAGTACCCAGATGAAATTTTCAAGTCAGGGACGCGGGATTGGATCAAATCACATAAACTGCAAAAAAAGCAAGTATAATGGCGCATAATTGGTTCTGTAATAGCATTACACAAGGATAATAGCCTGTTATGGCCCCCTGCACATTAAGTGCTTCCCTGGCGTAAAGCCTTTATGATATTAAAGGGGGAATATAATGATATTTTGGTTATTAAATGCGTGTAATTAATTTATGCACCACTGAAAATAAAGTTGGTATTATGACCCACTCAAGATGCATCAGAAGATGTAAGTCAGACAACTGTTGATAAGTTCTGGTGTCTATGTTTCGTCTAGACTGCTGATTTTATTTTGGAACAATTGCTTCTCGGGCAGACTACACAAATTTAATATTTTATAAACATTGTAATGTTCTGTGCAGGAACAACAGTACGGGAGAGCAAACCTACACGGGCATCCTGAGACATGGTGGGAGCTGAAAGGCGCACGTTTAAAACAAAGCAAAGGCGATGGGAACAAATGATGCAGATGCAGAACTAGAGAGAAGTTTAAAAAGATGTCTTTAAGGAATTATTTCACATGTATGATCTCATTAAATAAGCAGCACTAAGCCTTTGAAAACGTGTCTGACATATCTGTGTTTCAAACTACGCATGGATTTGGAAATTTCTCTACTGAACACTCACACTAAGAGTCCTTTTCAGACTTGTAAACTGGTACGTGTAAAGCAGGACTGAAAGTAACTGGACGGGGGACCCAAAGACCTGAAAACACCTACCTACCTACTTATCTCAGTCACGATATATTCAAAAGCCTTCAGGACGTGTGTTATCTAAAGCTTTCAGGGGCACACTCTTTGCCAGCAGATCTTGTTATTGACTTTACCATCCAGGCAACTCTACAGGAAATTGAACTATGAATTTGAGCTGGCTTTACGGGACCACGAGAGAGCAACTCCCGCAGTGTTCTCGCTCAGGCCTTCTCAAAATAGCAGCGCAGGATCTGGTCCGGTTAGCCCTCAAAATGAAAGGAAAAGGAAGAGGAAAGGAGAGGAGAACAAAACCCAGAAGTAAAATCTGAATCGGCTCCTATATCCGCGGTTCTAAAATCCAACAGCGAGGCTAGCGCTCTAAGTCCCTTTGCAAGGAGACAGATGTGTTTTTTCCTTTCTCTCTGACGTGGGGGAGAGAAAGAGAGAGAGAGAGAGAGAGAGTGTTTTGTCATAAGATCCCCTAATAAAATAATAATAACTTCATTATGGCGCTCTCAGGCCTTGCTCTTGTCAAGGGATGCTCTGTTCTTTTGGCTCCAAGACTCACTTTCCCCAGCAGTTTAAGTCTGCAAGTTCAGCGTATTCCAGCAGGCGAGAGAGGCTCAAATGGAGCACGGGTAAGTGCTCCAAGTTGTCTTTCCTTTTACAATAGGAGCCGGAGGATCTCTCACTACGGTCCCCCTTGCCGAACCGGGAGAGCCTGAATTTTCTCCAAGCAGCAGCAGCAGCTGCAAAACAAGGAGATAAAGAAGCAATATATAACTCTCCCCCCGGCCTCCCCCGGCCCTGGCCTGTTCGGTGCCTGTTTAATTTTAATGCACAAACTGTAGAGTTGGCTTAATTAAAAGTTATCCGACTGGAGTCTTTTTCTCCAGTGGTCGAAGTCATAAAGCGGATGTAATTGGAACGATTTATTCAGCACCCGGGACAGCGCCTGTGCTCCCCTCCGCCGCGCCCCGCGGCTTCCACCCCGCCCCCCCGCCCGCCGTCGCCCTCTGCACTGCCTTCGCTGCCTTTTGGTCACGACACCGTCCGGGAGAGCCCCTGCAAGGGTCTTCTGGACGTCTCAGTAACCTGGCATCGCAGACTGGACGTTTGCGTCCGCAGCTGGTGCGCGGAGTACAGGCAGGAAGTTGCTTCGCAGTAGGGGAGCGTGTGGCCTCTCCAACTTCGGGGCTGGCCGACATCAAAGGCCATCGTTCAGCTGAAGATCCCTAGGAGTGAAGCTACCTGCCTGGCTGAGGTGAAACCCCGCAGCGCTTCCCCTTGTTGGGGAAGTCACTGAGCTGCGCGCACACGTGAGAAACGGCGCGGAGACGTTTGCGGGTCGTGTTTGCCTGTTTTAGCCAAACTGCTTTCTTTCACTCACACAGTCGTGGGCTGCCTTTCTTGTTTGGCTTGTGTGCGGCTCTTAAGGCAACGTCCTGGGCATCCCCATAGGCACGGGCACACGCGGCATTGTTGTCTTAAGTTGCCCCGCCATAGATTTAGTCTTTACAGTAACACCTCGAGGCTGATTGAACGGACTGAACAAAATCGCCCGGGACAAAAACATTTCCCCCGAGACCGTGAAGTCTCGCTGCTTGTTTGCAGGACTCCAGCAAGTCGGAGTGATCCAAGTTGGAAGCGAGTCCTTGTCTCTGGCTGCCACAAACACTTGCTTGCTGAATGCTGCTCAGTACCTGAGCACAAAAAGAGCTAGCAGCTAAAAGGTTATTTTACCTTAATTCATGTGCAGTAAAACGTATTTTCCAATTAACCAAATTTGCCGATTTGTCCCGCTTGGACACTCTTATAATTTATAATGTAAAAGTGTTCTTTCTTTATCTAAAGACCAAGGTGACTGCTTTTAATTTTCTGTAACCTCTTTACACTTGATGTTCACCAGACTCATAATGTTAATTGGCTTCATATACGGATCATCAGTTTAATGAAGGAATAAATCCTATGTTGCTTTATGTCCCTCTGTTTTAACAGTGATTGCTTTAATGAAGAATGTGACGTGTTCAAAATCAAAGCTGCAGGAGACATTAGAGGGTTTTTTATTATGACTGAAATGCTTATTTAAAGCTAAAACCCTGAGGATGCCATATTTTAAAAGCTTTTATTTAAATATTTTTCCCGTGGAAAATACTACACGGTTCTCCAGCAAAGAAACTTCCCGTGGTTTCCTTTCTGCAGTAATCAGAGACTAAGGATAACACATGTTTATAATATAAACATTCTTGATAGTTCATTAGCATTATTTCTAGTCTGATTTTATAAGGCTTCAGTCTTCACTCAGTCTCTAAGTGAAAGTTCTGGTCACCTCAAAGGAGATGAATTATTCACTGGTAGTAAATATGGATCTCTTTGTTGTCCCATTATTGCTTCATTGTTCAGATTTAGATCCAAGAAAATATCAAAAAAACAAATTCTCTGTTCACGTATAACTTCTCCAATTGCTTTAGCCCATCCCTCTCAAATGAAGTGTTCAGAATTTGGGTGCTCAGGTAAATTATAATGTACCATGGACTAATAAGGGTGTTTGCAAATTGGAAGCAGACCTTGGAAAGCAGCAATTAGGCCAGGCAGTATGTTACTGAGACAAACTGTAGCAGCTGTAAAATGTACAAAGCCAATGTGCCCTGGTAATATAAACATTTAAGTTCTTGGCCTTCCTTACTATGATAGTAACCTTTGCTTTCTCTCATGGGAATTAGATATCTTTTTCTAATTTAAGGAGTGCTATCTGGGGTGAAAAGTGTATTATTTACAGATAAAAAAATACAAGCAAAAGATGAGAGGAAATGTTCTGCTCTAAGTCCAGGGCCATATCCCTTCTTCAAGCAGATTTTCACTCCTTTACACTAAATGCAGTGAGAGAGCCCTGGTAGCACCTGGGGACCCTATATCTGAAGTGGCTAAGTGTGTCCCTCATTGGACTAGTCAGAGATCATGGCCTTCCATTGCTCCTTAGATGCACCAAGAAATGGTGAGGGAATAGTTCACTTATCCTAATGTTCTGAGATGTGTGGGGAACCACGGTGTCTATAGGTGCTGACCCATTTGTAGTAAGGATGATCACATATGTGAGGTTATACCCATCTACAGCAGTGGTGGCCAGTATTTTTGGCAAGCATATGACAAATTAAGTCCAAAGTAGGAGATAGTGCCACTGATAATCACTCAGCTCTTGCCCTGTGCCACTGAATCTGGTCACAACCAGGACATGGCAACACTGAATTCAGTAGCACCTGTCCCCATTCCTGTGGGGCTAATGCATGCTTCAAACTTCAAACTCCCTTGAGCCAGCACTGATCCCTGAATCCTACCCCTTCCTGAATGCTGTCCTTACTCCCATTGCTGATGCTCCCTTTAATTTGGCATCTGGGGCTTGTATACCAAACACTGACTGCCCACGCCACTTGTGGCATTCATGCAATGGATTGACCACCACCGATCTAGAGTGCTGCCTTTTCCAATTTCCTGCCTGGTCCCACAACATCAAGCCCCCTTGAGTGAAGTGACCTGGGCAGAACAGATCAAGATGCTACAGGGTATGTATGTATGACCTTGTGGGTTTGCTGGGAATGATAACATACAGAACACATTTCTCTCCTGGCTCTGCTCCCACCCTACCCAGTTCTGCTCCCTACAAAGCATTTATGAAGAATGGCTTCCTTGGCATCAGTAAAGCATCAGCTCTATCCATCCCTGTACTACTGTATCCTTCATCATTATAGAATATGAGCATCTCACAGTTTCAACCACACTTATCTGCACAACCACCTTGTGCAATGGGGGCAGTGCTATTAGCCCCATATGAGAAATGGTGGTATAGAGAGGCTAGATGACTTGCCTAAGGTCACACAGGGAATCTGAGGCAGAGCAAGGAATTGATCCTGTAAGTACCCTTATCATTGATCATATCTCCTTTAGCTAGTGCTTCATTGGATCCTCTGACTCTAGCCAATTTGTGGCCATTTTGACCAGCTTCCTATTCATTTCCTCTCTTTTGTACTCAAGGGTGGATGGGTAGAATATAATCACTGTCATTGCTTGCTTCAGACATATTTCTAAGAGTTCCCTTTGCTTTTTATAGCATAAACTATGCCTGAGCAATTAGGAAATTGAGATTGGTGGAATTCAAGGTTCCATATTGAAAGAACTGGGACATGGTAGGGCCAGATTTGGCATTTTTTTCTCACATCAGTGTTCAAGAGTTGGATATTGTTCTACTGACTTTACAGGAATTATTCATATGGCTACACACTGACAAGATCAGACCTTGAGAATCTATACCAATTGTATTAGAATTTATACTATCTTTTTCTATTTGAAATATCTGGTACTTAGAGGGAGAGGTCATTTATGCTGATATTTTAAAACTTGGTTTTTAATGTTAGGCCTCTGTTTCCATAACTGGGCCCTAAGTAGTCTGATTTTCAGAGATGCTAAACATTCTGACTTTCTACTCATGCACCTGGCTTCTGAAAGTGCTGAATGATCTTAAAATTACATTGCTTGTTTAGACATTGGACTATAATACCTGATTTTGGAAAATGTTGCCTGTATTTTATACACAGAAATAAACATGACCAAGAAAAGTATTGTTGAAAAACAAATCAAAAAATATTTTGAAAAGTCTATAAAACCTCTCTTGACTTTCATTTTCATAAGTATTGCAACAGAGACCTCTGGAAATTTGTGTTTACACTGATAGTTTTGTATTTCTCTTTTAATTACATTAGCTATAATAATCAAAGTGGGCACCTGGACTTTGACCCAAGTAAGTCCCCAGATTAGAAAACAAAAGGTAGGTATCTTCTGTGTCATCCAGGTAATTCCCTGCATTGGGGTATTTTCTTTTCTGTTTTGAAAGAGAAAAATAAGACTAAAAAAATTATGTGACGGGCTAAAGAATATTTGTATGAAATACCTCATCCTGATAGCAGGTGTTGATTCTGCTAGAAAAAAGTAAACTGAGCTTTGCTGATCCATTGAGGCAGGTGGCTTATTACCCAAATACAAAGGAAGTGGGAGTGACTCTCTAGAGAGGATCTAGGATAAGGGCTAAGTAGTCCTGAGAGAAGGACACCAGGAGCAGCAAAGGCTGGGGAGAAGGTTTCAGCTGAACTTTATGGTGTGTTATTGTTAATTTCTATGTTAATAAAGCCAAACTGCAGGAAAGGGATGAGGCTTGATACTACAAAGAGCGGATAGACGTTCCATACTGAGAGCAGGCTGGGAACAGCACCTGCTCACCAGACATTACTGTGTAGAGAGAAAATACAATTCAAGAGCTTACCATAATATCATCTACCTATACCAGGGGCTAAGTCCACTCCACCTTGTTCAGAGATATGGCCTATTATTTTCAATGAAGCTCCTTCAATGAAGGTGAGTAAGATGAACATGTTTTAGCCCTGTGTCAGAATAAGCACAGGACAGAATTCTGGCTGGGCACTGCCATTGTCCAGATTGCACTTTTGATTGGTCAGTAGGACACTTAAAATGATGTCACAACTACACACTTTATCCCAACAGTGTGGAACTGGGTTCTCATAATAGCAAAGAGAAAAATCCTTCTGCCCATTCTTTGAAAGCTCAATATGGAAAGGAGATTTATTTTCTTTTTGCCTTATTTGTCTTCCATCGAAAAATGGGAGCAAGAGACAGCTGGTCAACAGTCTCTTCTCCGCTGTCAGACCCAAGTTTTCAGACCAGTGATCTAGGAAAAGTGCAGCTAGATCTTTTTTTCTGCACTCAAGATTCTCCTGCAAATATTTCTGAGTGATCTAGGCTGGAATCTTTTCAACAAGCTGTATTAACGAAACTTTACTGATTAGAGTGTCATTGGCATAATTAAACTCTGAAACTTGGAATGTACCTACAGATTTTTTTCACTATAATTCTGGTTGCTATACTTCATCTGTAGCATCCTGTCTAATGACAGTATATATCATCCTTATCAATCATATAAGAGACTTCTGTGGACTCTGTGTGGCATAAATAGAAGAGTGCTCAGTACACTGAAATATTATATGTCTCTCTAAGGTCATAGAGAAACAGATATGATTTTTGTTGCATCATGTGTGATAAAGCATGCAATCATGCACTTGAAGACTGTGTCTAATGCATGCACACAAGAGGGCAGAGTGCAGATTGCAAAGGCAGGTATGGCTTTTGTATTTCCTAACTTCAAACATTTAACACAACATCCTTAACATTCTTTCAGTGAAGGTTTGTAAAGGCCAAATTAAGCTTGTTTTTACATTTAATGCAATCTAGGTGATGTAAATGTAGTTATAAGGTTTAACAGTTCAAATCTATCCTACTAGGACAAATAGTTCTCTCATTTATACCAGTGCAAATCTCATAGGTGCTAATATAATGCTACTAATACTGTTACTACTCCAGATGTAAAAATGTGTAACTGAGAGATGAATTTTGCCCAAAATATTAATTCTATAGTACATAAAAGGTGAATATGCAGTAGAGAAAATAAGAAAATAAATGTGAACTGCATATTACTGACAAGCTCTTGGCAAAGTTACAAAGGAAAAGCAAAGATACAGCACAGAAAAGAAAAATTGCACTAGTTGTATAAGAAACAGCAATAGCATAATGAAGGTGGGGCAGACATAGGCACTGACACTGGAGAGGTGTGGGGACAGGATGTTACTGCTACTGCCATTGGTGGCTCAGAAACTGCTGCTTTCCCTACCTACTGCTGCCGCCCAAAGCACTCAAGTGTCCTCTAAGAAATAGAGGAGTTTAACCAGCTTGATGCACTGGTGTGTTGCTGCCACGCATGCAGCAAGTCAGACAGCAGTATTTGGCTGTTACACAAAAATTAACAATAGACACTGAGAAAGAAGGCATAGTCTTGCATGGCTAGGATTACATGGCAGTATGCTCCTGTAAACAATGCAAAAAAGGTGTAAGGAAGCTATAAAGTATATAAGTGTTTATGCATCAAATGGCACAGCAGTATTCTTCAGTAGGCTGGTTTGCCATTAATTTGGATTCCTCTGTTTGTCACATTGAAGGATGTGTGGAGTTTATACCATACGAATAAACACTAACAGGCTTGTACTTCAGGCCCTCTGTGTGTGTCATCTACATGTGAACTGTGTTTGGGGATTGTTCTCTGTGCAACATCTCAGCATGAGCTGAGTCATTGCTCTATTCTTACATTTAAATCATGCCTTCTATAGGAGACAGGTCACAGGCAGGCACTGTCTCCTATATGCCAAGCTGGGAAGTTATTCAAAGCTAAGTACAGGTGTTCAAGAAGTCCCAGGCAGAAGTGCTCTAACTTTCAAGCTTTACTCTAAATACCTTAGGTTAAGGCCAGAGCAAGAAGAACACGTTAACCTTGGGGGTGGGGCTCAGAGCCTGCCTGCACAGTCCAAGCCCAGGAGGTAGGGGGGCTTTCACATACCACCCAGCATGTCCCATGGGCTACCCAGGCTGCCAAAGACTCCTGAGCAGAGCCAAAAGGCAGAGCAACCCCTGGTTAGCTGGCAGAGACATCACAGCTACCTGGTGTGGCAATGCCTTTATGGCATGCACCCTCATGGCCATGAGTCACCAGCCAGCTGTCCCACAAATGGCCACTCAGTGAACCCTTCGCCAGGTATGTGTGTGTGTGCACATGTATGTCCAGGATACCTGGTTCTGTGTGTGTGTGTGTCCCCGGATGCCTGGGTCCTGGTTGCGCATGTGTGTGTGTGTATCCTGGGTGCCTGTATTTCCCTACCCTGCCCACTGATGTTGATAGCCCTGGCCCCAAAAAGCAGCAGGCTCTCCAGACCTGTGAAGACCTGGCTGAGTAGCTCCTTACTTGTGTCGAGCAGGAGCTCTTCCCAAATGAGTATGACCAAAAAGCTTTGAGTGCCCCTGCCCTGGCACTGGGCCATGGGTCTTCAGCCCTTGGCTTATCTTGTCTTGGGTCAGAAACCACTGCCCACAACCCAGGTTGGCTGGACATCATCCCCCTTCCTCTCTCCCTCCTGAACCCCTGGCTCCCAGGGGCACATACCTGTGCTGTAAGGGAATGTGGCCCAAAGAAAAGCCTTGCCTCATTTTAATCAAATGTTGAAGCTGCTAAACATTGAGTGTGTTTATTAAACAAAAACTGTGGATATGTTGCTCACTCCAGAACTTGGAGCCTTCTTCTTGGTTAACACGGAGAGCATGGGGAAAGACCCTGGCTGCGCCAGGCAGTTATGATATTGAGGAGGGAAGGCGGGTGGGAAGTCATGGGGGCTCAACTTAACAATCATGAAACCTTGGGGTGGAAGGAGGAATGCTGTGCATAAAACTTCTGTTCCCCGGTTTCATTAAATGTTGCAGCTGCCAAACTTTTTGTGTACATAATAAAGAAAAACTGTGGGACATTGCCCACTCTGGAACTTGGACCTGAGCCCATGGGGATGCCTATCCTCGCAGAGGCTGTGCCATTCCTCCACAGCAGGACCCAGGCCCAGAGTGGCCTGGCAGACTGTTGGGCCTCACTCCCCAACCCCATTCTGAGCACTCCTACACCCTTCTGGTACTGGCCTGGACCCTCTATGGGGCCCTGTGTGTCAGAGACTGCCAGGGGCTAGGGGTAGCAAGTTAGCCCTAGAAGTGGGCTGAGTCACTGCCAGTCCTGGCATTGAGTCTCAGGCAGCCTGGTTGGTCCCCATCCCCTCCCACACTGCTGCTTCCTGGGTGGGCCCCTCCAGAACCACTACCTGGTTCCATGGACCACGAGTCATAAGCTCCTGTGTGCTATATCTCCGGTTCTGGGGCACCCCTGTCCCCCAGCATCTCTCAGTGTATGGTGAGCAGCATTCCCCCTTGGCTGCCATCCAGGGCTGGCCTCCATGGGACCCCTGTTCCTGTCTCCCCAGGGAAGGAACGCTGGAGTGGTACTCTCAATGCTGGAGGGGGTGGGCAGCAGCCTGCCCTATCACTTTGGCTCAGGAGAGCTACAGTCTCTCCATGGGAGGCGGTGCAGATGCTACTCAGGAGTGTTATAGCTGGATCCCAAGCAGTCTTCAACCGTATGCAAAAACTCCTTATCCTGGCACTGTCCCTCTCTCTGTGCCATAACACTATGAGCAGCCTCTCTCAGACAGCAGGTGGCCATTTATAGACCTTATTCTTAAATGTTTACAGCACATTCCTGGACCCAGACAACTTTTTCACGTGCTGCAATAGTGTGGGTGGTAGCAGTTGCCAACCCACACATTGAGGGTCCCATTTGGTCCTCATTTCACTGGCACTTTCTATGCATGGGTCTCCAGAGCTCTGCAGGTGCCTGGGCAACAAGCCTGGATCCAGCATTTCAGGGTCCATGACTGGGCCGCCCATACACAAATATGGAGTCTGCAGACAAAGGACATACCAAGGGACTTATGGTGAGTCTCCTGCCAGGGGCCAGAAGCCATTCAGTCGCTCACAGCCTGGCACTGAACATGCTGTGGAATGGCTCCCAGCTGGGCAAACCTGAATGCCTGGGTTTGATCTCCCTTCTGTGGAAGGTAAGAGAATTGGGAACCCAAACATCTGACTGAGAGGGATAAGTCTTCTCTGGTTCTCTGGGAGGGGAGGGAGGGAGTGTGGTGGATTGCCAGGGGAAATGTTTCCCATTCCTGCTATGCCTTACCTGCAGTGGTATTTACATATAGGTGCTCTGTCAAATGGTGCCTGGAGGTGTGGCAGTGAAAACTTGCAGCTGCAACTGTTAATTACACCTCTGTTGTATTGTTCAAAATAAAAGCTTTCAGTGACTTTCAGGCTGTGTTTGGGTGCTGGTTTGCATTAGGTGGATCTATGGCAACATGCTGGCCTCCCTCAGGAAAGCAAATGGACTTTGAGGGATGGGGTGGCCAGTTGTCAATTAACCAGATTTATGGTCCCACTTAATGTAAGACTCATATTGGACCATTCCCTCTTCTATAAATGTCACATTTAGAAGGTCAACAGTAAAGTCTCTACACAGGTAGCTGTCTTAAGATTTTTAGCCAGCACAACATGGTGTGCCAACTTCGAAGTCTCAGAACCACCACATTTGCAATGACATATGCCCCAGAAGATTATTTTGCTCTGGTATGGTCCAGAAATTGTCACACTAAACAGTTTGACACTATACTTAATGTGTGCAAAAAGGCTGCACAACTTACACACACGCATACCAGTGTATTCTCTGCACTTTAGGGCATTAGAACAAGTAACCTAAAAAAACAGACCCTAACCACTCCCCTGCTGCTAGGTATCTGGGCCCCTAGAGAGCCCAGCAGGAGGACTTCTGTGGTCTTTGCTGTTGTGCTAAATTTGGATAACGAGTGGGGTTAATGCAAATTAACTGATTGGACAGAGTAATCCAGTCTGAAATCTATTCCTATAGTTTTATACCAACACCGAACAAGTCCCCCATTGGGCATAATCTTGACAGAGAAGAGTGGACCAAGCATAACAGATTGAGATCTGGGTACAGACCTGTCAGAACAACACTGTATGAGATGAACATCTTGGACAGCTGCCTGTGTGAATGTGGTGTCTAGCAAACAGCACAGAACCTAATTGAAAGCTGTAATCTTTACAAATGCCCAGGTAGGGTAAATAAAATCCACACACTAAGCAATAATACAAAACAGTGGCTCATAGCTGGCCCGAGACAACAAGGTATGTGTGTGCCCGGGGGAAGGGGCTGGAACTAGCCTTTGCCACCTCAGGTCACTGAGAGCCCAGGGGAGGGGCCAGCCTGGCACTTGAACAGATGAGATGAGTCACAATGCTCCACGGGATGTCCGTAGAATGTGACCTGCCATGGTGCAGATGCTCGTTTTGGTGCTCTAACTTACAGTGAAGTCTGATACCACATCCATCCAGGGTTATCTTAGAGCAGGATCCACCATTTTTACAGTGCTCTATGTGCCCTGACAATCCATCTGGTTACAGCTGTAGCACATTTTTATGCGCTTACTGCACAGTAAATGTAACTTCTGTACCTGGCCCAAGTTACTTTTTCATTGTCATTTGGCACTGCATTTGTCTCTGATTGTCTGTTTGTGGGCACTTCTGCACAAGACACTATGGCACCTCTACTGCACAATAGCTCATTGCTACTGCACAGAAGGCCAGCAATGACCCGTGCGACACTGGGACTGTGCAGTACCAGCGGTTACTGTGCAATCGGTAACATGTGTAGACACTCCCTCTTTGAACAAATACTTCAGGCAAAACTACACTGGAAGTTCTGATACGTTGAATGGTGTAACAACATTGTGATAGCAACAGCATTTATGGGCAGAATAGGTAGAAGAATGTAAATAGGCTGAGCATTTAATTCAAGAGTTCACCTCTTAGATGCAACCAGCAGGCGCTGTAACTAGTGGATGTCATCTAACAAACAAAATGTGAAGAGGAATGGCAATGGTTTTGTTGTTAATCAGCTTAGATTCCTTAGTTAGGGCTTGCTAGATCAGTATTTGTGTTCTGCAAAGTTCAAAGCTTGTTACTCTTTTTTTAAGGGTTTTTTTTTAGCTAGGCAAACTCCCAGGTGGTAGGTGAAATTTATAGCCTCAAAATGTATGCCCACATTTTGCACAAGCATTTAAACTGCAAGCACAGGTCTAAGAACTTTTACCTATCTCTCTCTAGCAAGTAATCATACTTACAGATGGAGCTAGGTAGAAATCTCTTGAAAAACCTTTTATCAGAAAATACTGAGTTGCTGAAAGTTTGACACATTTCTCATTAATAAAAAACGCTGAAATAGTCAAAATGGGATGTTTTGACATTTTCAAAAAAATCTTTTAATTTTTTATCACTCAGGTAATCAGATCCTGGATTTGGGAACTGACTGCATTGTTGAAAAATTACCATGAAATGAGATACGTTTCCATATGTGTAAATCTTTTAAAAATTATTTAAGGTTTTCAAAGATTTTAATACACTAAAAATTCAGACAGGAAGATGGAAGAAAATATTATAGATCAGTCAGAGGCATGACAATCCAGTGGTGTACCCAGCACAGCTGTGACACACGGGGACAGGGGCAACTTCTGCATGCCCCTGATACCAGTGCAATTGTGTGGCTGCAGCTACAGTGCTTTGTTTTCTGTTCTCCCTTCACCACTTTCTGCACGCCACCCAAGTTAGTGCTGGGGGCACAGGGTTGCCAACTGTCAGTAAAAAAACAGTTTGTCTGTCACTAATAAGCTTGCAGATTGTCAGTAAAAAAAACAATTATTGGATTTGCAGCTCTACTGGGACAGCCACCCCCGTTGCCCCACCCTAGTTACACTACTGAAATCTGTAGAAATATTTTCCAAAACCAGAAAACATCTCTGAAATGACAAACAAAATCCAGCAGGTTAATTACATCCTAATTGATTCTTACACCTGATACTACATAACAGAGTTTTGTACAATTCTATTTTAACATATATAAAAAAAATCAACCCCTTTCATATAAAAATGTAGACAATTACTGAGTCAGTGAACATTCAGAAAGAGATTTTTTAGTAATTTTATGAGAATGTGATGCTCTTTCATTGTCATAATCATAAAATAAATGTATTCTTTTAAAAACCTTTAACAGGGCAATGTTTTGTGAATTTTGTGTAATTGAATATGATAACACCACATTCAGGAAATAAAATGTATTCCCGAGTCACTTTTGATACATCAGGAAAATGATATACTCTGCTAGCCTGCTAAATATTAATCCCTTCACCCCAAGCCCCAAATTTGCTGTATAATCCTTCTATTTCTGTGCTAAGACAAAGAAAAAAAATAATAGATTAAATGAAAATTTTCCCAAGGGATTTAATTTAAATGGCTTGGATATTCAGAAGGATTAATCAAACTTTTACAAGGAATTTTTTAAAGCATGGAATGGAATAAATTTTCCCAACACTTCTAAATCTTCCAGAATTTTACAAACCTAATGTCCTTATATGGTTTTCAAGAAGTTCTGTCTTCTTTTCTGGGTCTATCCCATGTTAACACAGTGCTGCTCTTGTCTCACCTCCATTCATGACTGCTTGTACTCTTAAACCTGAACCTATAACTAAAGGGTGCCTGTTCATGTGCGGGGAGGCTGCTCTGGTGTGCTGTAATTACAGTGTGTCAGAGCAGGTTCCATTAATGCTGGAGCATGCTAAATAATGTACTCCAACAGCCTCTGTGTTTAGTAGTGAATCAGTGTGCTGGTGCTTCAAAATGGTAACAGGGGCTTGTTCCAAGAGCTTTAGTTAAAGTACTCCCACCACCATTTTGAAACACGAGGACACCGATACAAGAGACAGCGTGGGCGCTTTAACTAGAGTGGTTAAAGTGCTCCCACCCCTCCCTGAAGATAAAACACCCAAAGTGATCAACTCCTGAGAGCTTTCCAAAACAGTGCACAAATGTGGATTTCTGGCCCAGTGTCCTGAGGACTCTGAAATGGAGCTTTCATTTCAAATGTGAAAAATTTGTCCCATATTGTCCATATCTCACCCCAGATTTGCTTGAGGTACAAGACAGTATCCTGCTACAATTGCTGAGAGGATGCTTCCCAACACTGCTTAGTGCTTCTTCAATCTTCAGCATTACTATAAAGCCACTGAATTAACTGGAACCTAAAATGTTGCAAATCAGTTCCAGCTCGAGGTCTGTGGAGTATCTGGAAGCATCAGTTTTGTTCCCTGAAAGTTGCTCACAAGCAGTAGTGGTCTGTCATAACAACTGGGGTGCCTTGGCTTGAATATCTGTTCAAGATGACAGAATTGATTTAACTTAAATCCTCCATTTTTGTTTGTCAACATTTCTTCTCATTCCTATTTTCTGCCTCTGAAATCTTAGCAGAAAATCATGTTACTTAGTCTCCAATGCCTCAGAACAAAACACTTATACAACTGTTTAATTGTGTTGTGCTACTGTAACCCTTCTGCCGGGCACCAGTTGGCAGCTACAAGGGCTAAGTTCAATTCTGGGGTACTAAATATATTTAAATATATTTTACCTTGGCTGAAGCCCACACCCAAACCACCTGAGAAACACTACATTAATTACTAGGGTATCCCACAAACAAAAAAAACCCTTTTGTATTTACAGAGGCAAGTAGTATAAACACAAAAGATGCTTTACAGAAAACAAAGTAAAACACCAAATGCAATTTAAAACACTATTAACAACAAGACAATGTCTATAGGTTGTGCTAGAAAGCATGGGTCCTTCTGCAGTGCAAGTGGCCTCTTGCGGCTCTTGGAGGAACAGCAGCATGCCAAGCTTTGTTCCCACCACAAGGCTGTATGTGTGTGTGGGAGTGACTGCAGCTCTAGACAGCATGCACATACCCCAGAACTTCTGGGCTGGATTATATGGCCTGCTAAAATGAAACTGCAGAGTCAAAAAAAAAACTCCAAAGGAGCCAGGTTGATTAATGGCTACAGCTGGCCCAAACTGGCAGGATTAAAAACTCCCAGGTTTCAACCCTGTTTAAACTGCCAGGCCTAACTCCTGGCCAGCAAACCCAAGGAATCAATAGTCTTTTCCCCAGTATTGATTCCTGAAAACCTCAAAAGAAAAGTGTGTGGGGAGGAGGAGAGAGGAGTTCCCAGACACCCGGACAATTCTCCCTCCCTTTCTCTCTCTCTTTCCTTGACCTGAGGTTCCCTTTTTGCTGTCTGCAAACTCCTTCTCCCTTGGAAGAAACTTCACTCTCCAGCAGCCCCTACTGCTTTTCCAATCACCCTAGCACACCTTATATCCCTTTGCATGACATCAGCCTGGCCATGTCCAGTCAGGGTGTGTGCCACATTCCAGCTCCTCTTCCAACCAATCCGCTTGAAGAATCCTTTGCTTTCCCTGGCCAGTGAGGCGAGAGGATTTTACATATTTACCCCAGATACAGACCCCAGCTTGCCATATGCTGAGCACATGGCCAAAACACAGGAGCAATCTTGTTGCATAAGAAAAAAAATACACAAAAAGTACAATATACAGCCCAAGTGTGTGTGTTGTGTTATGTTGCTAGTATTTACGTATTCCTGTTTAACCGAACATAATGTCAGAATATGTAGTGAAAAAAACAAAAACTGATGAAGCTGATGTGCAATTTCTGCCAGTAACATGAACTCCAGAGGGTGAACTGGAAGCTTTGGAAGGATCAGTGAAAATCTTGGACTTCACTGCAAACCCTGAAGTCCTTGCAGTTCTGTCCCCAGCATCTACTTTGGAGCCTTGTCTAAGACAAAAAATACCCAAAACCATTTTGCTGAGAGGGATGCCAGGAAAGCCAAACCACTGCTAACTTAGTTTAACTTCTGGGTTTAGATGTGTTCTTTGAGATGTTATGAAATGTAGTTTGTTTGTGGCTCAAATTAAGTGGTATGCAGTTGCCTCTATCAGGTCATTTTTTTTACTACCAAGTGTTAAATTTGTAGCTCATTTGCACAGAGTGAGTTAAAGTTGAGTAAGGCAGTTTATGTCCTCATGCATCTATATCCAAGCAGATTCTTTTGTAGGTACAGAAATTTAGTAGAAGCTTAATTCCTCAAGCTACATGGTAGTAAGGAAAAGTCCCTCTTATTTTATAAAGGGTTTTTTTTAGTAATAAGCCTAATAGAAAGAAAGAAAACAATCAACTGTGTTAAAGCACAATTGCTTCATTGACCAAAGAGCAATTCACACCTCCTAATTGCTGTCCCGTGTCAGCTGCACCCCATGCTAGAAAGGCACTTCAAATGGGCTAGGTGTGACATTGTTTTACCAGAGCTATAGAAATGCATCCCACTGGATATAAACCTTAGCATTCTTTCCTTTTAATCTTAATTCTTCCCTTTTCTACCTCATCTACAAGTGAAAGAAATTTTGGGTGGGCAGCCAATGGTAGGGTGTTCTTCCTTACTCAGGAATGGGGAAGATTTAGAGGGTTTGAAATACTGGAGAAGATGATGGGATGC
Organism: Crocodylus siamensis; assembly: GCF_052110815.1. NCBI lineage: Eukaryota > Metazoa > Chordata > Crocodylia > Crocodylidae > Crocodylus > Crocodylus siamensis. Next base: position 22,147,834 of record NC_143401.1, read on the forward strand.
ACTTTAGTGTTTCCAATCCTCCCCCTCCCTTTTGATGAGAATGTGCTGAACAACATATCAAACTAGCAGGCCTTCCCCAAAGCTCCCACTTTTGCTGAATGGACATCAGTACCCATCTACAAAGAGGTAAAGGCCATCACACCATCTTTAGCAGCTCAGACGTACAACAGAGTCCTCAAAAAACTGATTTTTAGTCAGGTTTATTGAACCAGTATACTCTCAAACTCTGCAACAAAGAGGACAGGGCAAACTACATTTTTCATATACTAAGCTGGTCAAGACAAACCGTACCCTCCAACTCAACCAGTTTAGCCTGTTCTAAAAAGGTCCCCTATCTTCTCTCCATCCCGCTCTCACCCCTTTTCCCAAGAAATAGGAGAATCAACTCAAAGTGGTTTCTGCCACACTTCCTCCTGCCTCTCATACAAACAGAAGGGGCCTGATTGTATTCCCTGTGCCTCAGATCCTTAGACGTTTCCTCTCGCTCTGTACCTCAGGACACAGAGAGGCAGATATCCCTTCTTTAAGGCACTGGGGGATGTCTCTACACTTTATGGGCTGCTAAGAACTGTAAAACTTCTTTTCTCTAGCCAGAAGCCTGATTTCCACATGACAGTGGGAGAAAAACAAAAGTTTCATTAATCTTCTGACAGTGGGGAATTAGAAGCTGAGGTTTGAAAGAGCTGGCGGTACACACAGGAGATGAATGCTCACCTACGTCTCCTGTGCATATAATTCTCTGCAGCACACTCTGGGGTTTTGCCTCTAACATTAAAGTAACCCAGTAAGAGGACTAATGTGTGTGTATGTGACTTCAGGAAAACATTTCATTGTTCTATATTTCTATGTTCTCCGTCTATACAATGGGAGAGCAGCATACAGTTTTCCTTTCCTTTTGTTGTACTGTAAGGTCTGTAAGACTGTAAGGTCTTTGGGGCAGAGATGGTCCCTTACTGGGTGCATGTATATGAGATGTTTACTGTGAGTTGCTTAATTAGCTCCACAGTAAAGTCTTGGCATCTGTACCTGCAACCCTATTAAAGGCCACAGTAAATTAATAAATGCTGCCCTAGGTTAGTACTTGTCAAAGCAAGTACTATTCTAAAGCAACGTTGTTTAGTGCAGTGTTTCTTAATCCATGGGTTGCAACCCAAAAGTGGGTTGCAAGAATATATGAAAGTGGATTGCAAGAGTACAGGAACAAACTTTAAAAATGGATCAACAAAGTTGAAAAATGGATTCTTCTTTAAAGGAGAAAACATGGGAAACTGTGGCTTTTCCCTTGCAGGCTGTCAGAGTTCCAGCCTGCAAGGGGTTGCTTTGGGCCTCCCATGTCCCACACATCCCCCCTGCCCTACACACCCACTCCCTACCCCACACACTGGGGGGCTGGGGGTGCATTGGTAGCAGGTCAGGAGTAGGGTGACCACCTTTGTAAAATGTAATGGCAGGACACGTGCTTGCCTCCACCTGCTCCTCCCACCTCCTCTGGCAGCATGGCTGGAGCAGAGCCGAGCAGGGCAGGGACCGATGGCTACTATGTGCTCAGGCCTTCCTGCTCTGCCACCTTTCCCCTGGAAGCCTGCCTACCCAGCAGCGGAGGGACACAACGCCACGCCACCACAGCCTCTGCTACTGCTGAGCTGCCAGGGGTCTTGTCAACATGATGGTGTGGGGCTTCCAGCAGAAGGTCAGTAGGGTGGGGAACCCTGAGTCCACAGTAGGCAGCCCATATCTGCCTCCACCCCATGCACAAATCTGGGAGGGCATGTGCCCCCCCATACCCTCTACAAGAGTGCACACAGCAGAGGGGATCTTCCCCCTCCATGAGTACCCTGGATGAGATACCCATGGCTCTGTCTAGTAGCAGTGCATAGTGGGTGCATGGGCGTGCACCCCCTGACCGGCCATGCTCCCCATTTAGATGATGGACGGGGGAGCAGGTGGGAGCACCACCCTGTGAGCACTGGCCAGAGAGTGGGAGCACCAGATGAAGAGCCGCGGCCACTTCCAGGAATGCCACAACTGCTTCCTGGTCGGTGCAGTTGGCTGTGGGGGTTCCCCCCACATTGGTGAGATGGGCTGTAGGGGGACCCCCTCTGGTCGGTGAGATTGGCCATGGAGGGACCCTCCCCTGATCCCTGACTGGTCGCTTGGGGGGCATGTGCCCCCCCTAAGGTGGCACCAGTTGCCCATGGCTCTGTCCCAATCCATGTGCTGGCCCCATTCACTGCCCTGGCTGGGCAGTGACCCCTGCCCCTGCCCCGCTCCCTCCCTCACTGTGGGGCCTTGATCTGCACCCCGCTCCTCCCCATGCCCACTCCCCTCATAGACTTACCTGCAGGGAGTTGCTCTCCACAATGCCTGGCTTTAATCCTGACCACATGCATGTGTGCTGATGCACACATGCACATAGGAGCCCCTGCATCCATCCCACTGCTGGTAGCCCTAAGTAGCCCCTTGCAGGCTAGAATGCTGCCAACCTGCAAAGGGAACCCACTGTTTTCTGATCCCTGCACATGCTGGGGATCAAAGGCAAGTGCTGTCCTGGAGTCACACAGCTCAGGACTGGGACTTGAGGTTCCCATTCTGGGATTGCCCCACCCAATTTGGGAAGGGTAGTCATCACCCTAGCTGGGAATGAAGGCCACTGGCTCAAGACTGACCATCAGTGTTTACACATAGATCCTGGTACAAAAAAGTTTGAGAACCGCTGATTTAGTGCACCATAACGCACATGTAGATGTTGATGGGGCTGACTGGGGCTTGAGGGTGCTTCAGTGTGGGGGTTGCCTGCTGGCTAGCCCCTCATTGGAGCAACCTTGTGCCCCAGCTAATCTCTCTGCAGCATGTTGAGCAGAGTCAGAGCAGCCCCAGGCTGGCAGGCTGAGATCCAGGTCCCCCTGCCAGCCAGGGCTGCTCTGGTCCAGCTGAACATGCTGCAGTTGTAGGCACATGTGTAAATATGGTGCCCAGGAGCAAAAAACTTTGGTGTGAACTGCACCAGAGTGTATCCATTCCCATTAATTGCACGTGTAGATGCACTCACTTTGTGTTTGTATAGCACCTGGCTCTAATGGGGCATGTATCATTTGGACTTCTTGTTACAAATGTAATACAAATAAGTAATACTAATATTATTATTAGTAATATATATTAATCATTATTATTATATGTGTGTGTGTATAGAAATACAGTTATTAGCCATTTATAGCCCTTATTTCTCACTCTGAATATGTACCATGTTTCTTTCAGATCTCCTGCTATTTCTTTGCTATGCCACAGAATGTGATTGGTTCAAATATTGCAACTAAACCAATATGCCAAAGTCCAGCATCTCTTATTTTTGAAGTCTTACTTGGAATAGTTTATTAAGAACAAGAATTGCACCTTTGTATTAAAAAATAAAACTGACTTATGCTTAATTGTTATTCTAATTACAAGTCCTGGAGTAGTCTCCATTTTTTTCTCTCAGCATTATTATGAACCTCATTTCCTTACAAAGTCCAGGATAAACAATTCCAATATATTTTGTTTTAATTATCAGTGTTTAATGGGGCATAATGAGACTATGTTGAGTGGCGCAGAAAAGAAAAATAATTTAAAGTGTGCTGAACTACTGAGTGGTGTTAACTTGACTGCATATTTCACTTATTGTGGTGCGGCATTGTGTTAGCTAATATTCATCAATGCCATCATTTATTTATTAATTATACCTGCTCCATAATATAAAACTTTCTTTTCTTTCTGTCATCTGATTCAAGAGAGGAAACATGAATATGTCCCCAAAGAAACAGGCCACTCTTTGGTGTGTATGTTGATAGGTATTGTTGAAATTAAAGTGATTGTTTTAGAGGGGGCATTTGGCATGCTTATGTATAGATGTCTATATTAAAAGCCCTTTGTGGTGAATATAAACGTATTAGTAGTCCTGGTTTATTAAAAGTTGGATGGAGAGTAAGCCATCATGCTGGCTATTGTTAGGCATCTCAACATTACCTGGTGATGAAGTATTGGATCAGTTTGTGATGATGGAACATGGCAATGGACAAGAAAATTGCTGAGAACACTAGGATTTGTGCAAAGGCCACATGCCAGGCAAAGGGCAGATCTAGAGTCACAGTCACTGGCTCAAGGTGTCCAGCTCATATTGCAAAAGAGACAAGGCCAGGTGTCATAGCTATATATTTCCAGGGCATCAAGGCTAAGTACCAAATGAAAGGAAAGATCAGGCTTTAGAGCCATGACTCAGGTATAGACTACTGCTATTTCCCTGTAGGTCCCTTAAATTGCTCTTGTGTGGTGTGGAATCCAGGATAGGACAGTTAATCAAGGACACGTGCACATGAGAATGAGTCATCCTAGTGCAGATGAAGGTAAGTCCTCCCAAGTACTGATCCTCATCCTATGTGTGAGTGTGACCCATCAGCAGGGATCCTGGTTTTCTCTGTTTAAAAGTCGCAACTTCTCTGATAAAACCCCAAAATTCTCTGCTTAAAAAAACCCAAATCTGCATTTTTTTCACAATTAAAATGAAATGCCCCTATATATATAGGTATCAGTTGAACACAATATTTTATTGCTATATTTACAATTTTAAAGCAATTTGGAAGCATACCAGTGCCTCAATCATTATAATAACATAAATTCTAAATACCTATGTATTTTGGTGTTTGATTTTGGGTTTTTTACCATGGAAAATCAGAGCTCCCCCTGCCCCCTTCACTCACCAAGACATGGGTGTAACTGCAGGTGTTCCCCCGCCACTACTTTGTGGTGCTGAACAGCCCTGATATGCTGGTGCCCTGCCCCTGCCCATGCCATTACCCCTCACTCCCAACCCACAGCCCCCTACATCACCTCAGCCCTGCTAGTGCCCCTCCCTCCTGACCCACAGCCCCCCGGCCCTGCTGGTGCTCCTTGTTCCCAACCCACAGTCTCCTACCACCTCAGCCCTGCTGGTGCCCCTAGCTCCCAACCCACTGCTCCCCACCTCGAGTCCCCAGCCCCCCAATATGTGGGGAAGGGTGTGTGTGTGGGGGGGGCAGAGGGTGTTTGGGCATAGGGGATGCCATAGATAATGTATCAGGCAGGCACGGGGGAGCTTGTGCCCCCCCCCTCCCCCCCCCCCCCCCAGTTTTCTGCATCCACAATGAGGCATGGGCCTTCAGCCTGGCTGGAACAGCACTGGGCAGGAGCTACCTCTACAGCCCAGTGGGAGGGACCCAGCACAAATAGGAGTGCTGCATTGCCATGGCTGCCAAAGTGGGGCACCCCCTGCCCACTCAGCAACAGTGTGGGGCACAATACACTGCTGCTGCTGGGAGCTCCATGCCAGCCATGCCTCCATGGCCACCAAGGTGAGGCACCATGGTAGCTGTGGTGTTGAGTGGTGCTCCCCTGCTGCTGCCAGGTGGACAGGGGATGCCTCACCTTGACAGTTATGGAAGAGTGGTGCTGCCAGCAACAGCAGCAGCAGCAGCAGCAGCAACACTGAGCCTTCCTGCCCTGCTCCACCCTCTTGTGCCAGGTCCCCTGCACTGGGGTGTGGAGACAGTTCCTGCCTGATGCTAGTCTGGCCAGGCTGTAGCCTCATACTCCACTATGGGTGTAGAAATCTGGGGGAGCATGTGCCACCCCATGCCCTCCAACATGTTGCCTATGGCCCCCTGCCCCCCTTGTTGCCTATGATCCCCCTCCCCTTCCTCCCGTGTTGCTTATGCCCCACCCCATAAACTTACCTGCAGGGAGCTGCAGCAGCTGTTCTCCACCATGCTGCCACGTGCATGTGTGAACACACACATGCATGTGACCCTCTGTCTCTTACCAGGTTTCTCTTGCTGTCCCCAGCCCCAAGTAGCCCCTTTCAGGCTGGAACTCTGCCAGCTTGCAAGAGGAACTCCGTGGTTTCCCAGTTTTTCTCCTTTAAAGGGGAAAATCTGTGTTTTGCCATAGGAAATGGAAAATCCAGATCCTTGGTCGTCAGTTTGAGTCTGAGATCTTTGGTGCTAAATCACAGCCTTCCATGACTCAAGGTAAAGAAAAGTGGTAGGTAGTAGTCTGAAGCCCAGTAGAAGGAAGGGTAGAGATGTACCTTATAGGCTAACAGAATCTGAGATGTATAACCTTTCATAAGCAAAAGAGCACTTGCTGAGTTCTTGTTCATCAGAGCTTGTGCATCTTTGATTCACTTAGGGTACAGATGTACCTTATAGAATACCTTCAAGGTAAAGAAGTAACTCTTTCAGCAGGATATACCAGTAAGTGTTACTTTGTGTGCTGGGATGTCCAACCTCCTTTTCACTTCTGTGACCTTCTTATTTTTCCAGAGTTCAAAAATTGTTCCCTACTGGGGGGAACCTAGAAGGGAAATGAAGTAGACTGGACCATGCCGTTGCCCTCAAAGGAGAAGGGAATCCAGAATCTGAGACCTTGAAATTCCCTGAGATCTTCTTACAAGGCTGAGGGAGCCAGCTAGGAAACAGACCTTGCTTAACAGAGGAAGTGAACAGCTGGGAAATCCGTTCTGTCCTTTTAAGGGGTTGCTGCTTCTGCCCTAACTGGTAGGAAGGCTTGAAAAATTCAGAAACTCCCTACCAGTTATAAGAAACATTTTCTATTGTTCCCACCTCAGATTCTCATGCTGAAGAGTTCTCTTTAACAACTCAGGGGTAGGGGCAGCTCCAAGAGAGAACTGAGCCCCAAGGCTAGAGGTACTGGTGTTCAGATGACCCCTAGTCTCGCTTGCCCCTAGGCAAAGGCCTGAAGGAACAAGCTAGAGGGAAAAGATGACATAGGATGCCTGCCATGGATTTGGAAGTAACTGATGCTCCAGAGAGAAAAATCTGGGAGGTAGGATACTTGCCAGTGGCACTACCACACAATCTTGAATGACTGTGCTCTGCTCAGTCAATAGAATTTGGAACTGATTTGGCCAACTTGGCTTGAGACTCATTAAAAAAAAAGAGAGAGAAATGAGCTCCCTCTAGAGAACTGAGCTCTTTCTCTGTTTTCATTTTACAAACTAATACAAATGTTTAAACTAAAACAACTATTGGAAATATATATTTATATACTGAATGTTATTTTACATATTTTACAGTCTTAATTAGTTTCAGTGGTTCTCAACCTTTTTTGTACCAGGATCCATTTGTAAACATTGATGGCCAGTCCCAACCCAGTGTCCCTCACTCCGGATCCACTGACCCCCGCCCCCAGCCCCCCAGGTGGGGGGTAGAGGAAGGTGTGCATGGGGTGGTTAGAGCATGTGTGGGGTATGGGGAGCCCCAAACAGCCCCTGGCAGGCTGGAACTCTGCCAGCCTGCAAGGGAAGACCCTTGGTTTCCCACATTTTTCTCCTACAAAGGACAATCCATTTTTAACTTTTGTTGATCCATTTTTTAAGTTTGTTCAGGACCCTTTTATATATTCTTGTGACCCATGGGTTGAGAAATGCTGATCTAATTAATATTTGAATGAGAAAAAAGATGCACAGATAAGGTGGTAGGCACCTTACTGTGTTGTGCTGGTCATCATGGACCAGAACTCTACTGGACACATGCAGTACAATCAGAGAAAAAGAAAATCCCTGCTTCAGAATTTACTTTCTAAATAATTAATACAGCACAGTTCCAGCAGCATTTAGAAAATAACTTTAAACTGCAACTCATTCACCTGCCCCTTCATCATCAATCTGTGATACAAAGTCTCTGCAGTCTCCAAAAAGATGTTTTTTGTAATGCGTAGGTGTGTCTACATGAGACACTTTACTGTGTGGTAAACTAATCTACTGTGCAGTAAAGCATCACTATGTAACAGAGCACAGCAGCTACTGTGTATTAAAATAGGTTAATGCATGGTTTTCTACTACCTGTAAATTTAGAGTAAGTATTTTATTGCGCAGTAAGCTTTCTGCGCATTAACTGCAGATGTAGACGTGCCCCATGTGTCATGAATTACTTTAGCCAACACCCAAATGCAGCTACTTTGGGGCCCAACAGGCTATTGGTATAGGCTTCTTTGATCCATTCACAAAGATCTGGAAAGGTATCACAGGCATACCTCGTTTTATTGTGCTTTGCTTTATTGCGCTTCGCAGATATTGCGTTTTTTACAAATTGAAGCTTTGTGGCAACCCTGCGTTGAGCAAGTTTATCAGCGCCATTTTTCCAATAGCATTTGCTCACTTTGCATTTTTTAGCAATAAAGTATTTTTTAATTAAGGTATGTATATTGTTTTAGACATAATGCTATTGCACCCTTAATAGACTATAGTATAGTGTAAACATAACTTTTATATGCACTGGGAAACCAAAAAATTCATGTAACTCGCTTTATTGCGATATTTGCTTTATTGCAGTGGTCTGGAACCAAACCCGCAATATCTCCGAGGTATGCCTGTATTCTGTCTTTGAGAGTGGCCCAGGCTAGGTGCTTCAGAGGAAGGTACACAATATTGGTGGGTCAAATTCACTCCTGTTCCAGATATATGTAGGTTGTATTACAAAGGTGCAGATAGAAGCCCATGGGGATTTTCAAAAGGTAGGTAGGTGCTTCACCCTTATTGAGTTGGACATCTTATCTGCTTAAGTGATTTTGAAAATCACAATAAGCATCTGTACATCTATAGGCAACTAAGCATCTTGGTAAGTCTGCCCCAAACTGACTGCATTTAAGTTGTATTTTGGACAAAACGGCCCTCAGAATCAAACTAACCATTTGGCACTATTCTACAAAATCAGACTCTTTCCTTGCCCATGATGGTGATCAGCTTTGGCACTGAAATGCAAGCCTCTGTAATTCTGATCTCAGTCAAAGTAATTGTAATTGCTTCACATAAATCTCTCTATTCCTGGGAGCATATTGAACAGTAAAGTAAAAGAGCTGATCTTTTGCCTTTAAGAGCCTGATATGCCAACACGTAGATATAAAAATATGTAGTTGTGATACAATTTACTTAGGCACTGGTTAAAGATCGTGGATCTAAGCCCAATGGGCTTCTATACACGTGCAGGGAGGCTGTTCCATCAGAGTAGACTTGATTAATCGAGTCTGCTACAGTGTGGTCATTACTACGCTCCAGCAGACTCCAGCGTCATGTGTATCAGTGTCCCTGTGCTGAAAAATGGCGACGGGGCACTTTAAAGTTCATTGAATGAGCATTAGTTCAAAGCATCCTGCTGCCATTTTTCATCATGGGGACGCTGATACACATGATGCTCTGGGTGTTTTTAATTAGCATGGCCCTCAGAGCTATGCTAATTAAAGAGCCCGCCCCCCCCTTCCCCATCTCAGAGTATATCTATAAATGCCCAATGTGCCTAACCTTTCTGTCCTTACTCATCCTAGGAAGTTGCAAAGGACTTTTGCTGAATAACATTTAAATGACTGAGACTATCAGAATGAAGATTTTAGTGTATTAAATGATTAAATCCTGACACTGGGGTAAGAGGCATGTTCTTTGCTTAGTAAATCAATGGGACTCTCTCTGTTGATTACAATGAGTGTTGGATCAGAGCCTTAGGAGGGAAACATACTGATCTAATAAAATGCCACAACAAACCAAAATCACATTTTATAATTCTATTGAAAATTACACACACTACATTGCAGCTTAAGTTAAAATATTCCAAAATGTTCATTTTTATAATAAAATAGAAACATCTGGCAATTTTAATTACACATGGGAATATTTACAGAAACAAATATATTTATCTACATCATTTACATTATTTGCAACTTATTGGAGCAGAATAGCCTCCAGAAAATAGTGACTTGGTTTTTAGCTACCAGAGGAGTAAGGTTCTGGAACAGCCTTCCAATTAGAAGCAGTGGCAAGAAACATAAGTGGTTTTAATATGAAACTTAAGTTAAATTTATGAACAGGTTTAAACAACATTGTGCCTGCAGTCCTGTTTAGTCCAAAGTTCCAGTAAAGACTGAAACAGAGACAGTGGACATTACACAGCAAAACTCTGCTTCTACATTGGAGCAGAACAGTGTATAGACAATGGTCCCCCATACCTGGAAAGTCTTATCTTTTTAATATCTTTTTATTATAATATTCCTGGACCCCCAGTCCCTAATCAGCACACCACTGTACCAGGCACACTGCAAATACATGTGGAGAAATAATCTGTGCCTCCATATGCTTAAAGCTAAATAGGCAAGAGAACAGGGACAGAAAGAGAGGAAGTACCCTGCCCAAAGACAAAAGGTGTGTGGTACAGCTGTGTCTCCTGACACAGTCAGGTACCTCAGAGTTTTGCCTAAACCAGAAGTACCTCCTAGACCTATAAAATCACTAGGTAGGCCAGTGTCAGGAGGCTAGTCATGAGGAGATCTCTGAATCTGGGGTGGGGGGACTGCAGCTAGTGTGCTGGGGAAAAGTGCAGCCTGGAGCAAGAGGACAGCTGTTATCACAGAGAGGCCAAATGAGGGAGGGGAAGAGTCTATGGGCCACACAAAGGAAATGCCATATCCACAGCCATTTCTTTATATGCTTGGTGAGTTACGGAGTTTAGGACGCAGCAGTAGTTTTGCCGGGGGAGGGCCCTGTCCCTTGCTGTCGAGGTGGGATGTGCTGATGGTCCAGAAATCTGGAGTGCATGGAAGTTGATCAGTGCCCCAATTAGCATACTTAATTAATATTTATTATTTCATTTGCATAAAGCCTATATTCAACACAGATCCTCCCTTTCAGGTTCTGCTATATCCCTCTGGTTGATATGCACAGAAATATTCCTTGTGCTTTCCCTGCATTGTCAATGGACACCATGGGGAGCTCAGGGCCAGAGCCAACCTGAGCAGGGTGTGGGGGCTGGGGAAAAATCAGCCCATGCAGGGCCCTGCCCTTGGCTTGCTCTAATCCCACATGCCCCAGACCCAAAGAAGCTGCCACTGCCATCAGCAGTGGCACCGCTGGCAGAGTGGGGGTGGGGGAAGGAGGGAGTTACGAGCAAGAGGCTGGACATGAAGCCAGCAGGGCAGTCACTGCGGCTGCTCCACCCAGCTCCATGGGGCCCCCCAAAGTGTGGGGCCTGGGGTGGTCACCCCGATTTGTCTCCCCCAGGTAGTGATGGCCCTGCCCAAGACACTTTGAAAGTCAGCCAGTCTGAAGAGCACTTACTTCTTTGCTGAAACCCTGGGGGTGGGAGCAAGAGTAGCTGTCGGCTGCCTGGCTACACCCTTGCCTGTTAATGTTGAACTGAGTCCACACACAAATCAATTCCACGCAAAAGTAAAGGCTCTTCTTAGTGACAACCACAGCTTGCAGCCACCATATCTTTATAACGTTTCAGGACAACATTCTCCTTGTCATCAAAGTACAGGAGATTGATGGACTTCAGTTCAGTTGGGACACAGCATGGCATGCTGACATCTTGGGACAATTTAAGTGTATGCACAATGGACTGGACAGTAGCATGATTGGTAGCATTTAGACTCTCCCCTAAGGGGAACAGGCAGGTACCTATGCAATAAAAAGCATTGTATCCACTTGGGTAAATGATCCATCCTGACCAGCCAATTGCCTGGAAGTCAACATAGAGTTCTCTTCGACGGCATGACAAAACCTGACCTTTGGAGGAGAGGGATGATGTATCCCGTGTCCTTCTGCTCCTACTTGTTCTGAAATTTTCCAAGATCTCACTTTGGAGAGGTGACTGGGTAGGAGCACCACCTACAGACGAGGATGGCTGCAGTTCTGCAAACAAAATAACATTCCAGAAGTAAGCTAACCCTTCCTATGAAGGGTACAATGTTTTCCTGTAAATTTAATTACTTGAAAAAGCATTGGTCCCATAGATTTAACAAAATGTTTTGAGTGGCTTATTAAAATGATACTTAGCAAATTACATATTGTGGAAATCTTAAATACTTATTTATCTCCTAAGCTGCAAGTTACTCGGTATAAAATCCTGTAGTCTCCTTTGTTGCACAAAAGGTCCCAAACGAGATAAATAAAGGAAGTGTGTTGAAGACTCCACAGTCTTGGGCCAAGTCTAGAGGGTAGGAGATTGTTCCCTGTCCCCAGGAACTGCTGGGGTGGGCTCCAAGCTCAGAGCCTGGCCAGGACAATCTCCCAGCCCCTGCTCCGATCGTGGGGATGGGGCTGGGAGCTCCCTGCGCTGGGGTGGGGGGGATGTTGTTTTGGCTGGGCTCTGAGCTCGGAGCCTGCCCCGGCCACAGGCAGCTCCAGGGGGCAGGGAGCAATCTCCCAGTCCCCGCTCCAATCACAGCCCTGCAGCTGGGAGCAACCTGTATGGGGAGAGTTCTTTGTCCAGGCTGGAGCTGGTTGGGACCTGCCCCAGACTGAGACAGTTCCTGGCCAGCCCAGGGCTGCACAGGGAAGTCTGCAAGTGCAGCCTGGAGCTGACCAGGAACTGTCTTGGTCTGGGCCAGGTCCCAGCCTCACAGTTCTTTCCCAACCCCATGCCCAACTGGGCAATTGAGACATGGGACTTGGAAAGAGCTGTCGGGGAGGGGCAGGTCCAAGCCCCCAACCCCGAACTTCTAGTGGGATAGCTAGCAGTGAGCCCCCAGCTGGGCAGGGATTCCCCACCCAGTTTGGGGCTCACTGCTAGCTACCCCACTGGAGGATCGGGCCATGGGGCTCAGAAAGAGCTGTGGGGGAGGGGACTCTTCCCAGCCCTGTGGCCTGATTACATGATCAGGGCAAGGGGCCGGGAAGCAGCTATGGAGGAAGGGTATAGCTCAGAGCTGGCTAGGACTTGCCCCAGACAGGGACAGGTTTCTGGCTAGCTGCTAAAAAGCCCTACTGGGCACGGGGTGGGAGAACTCTCTTTGTCCCCATGTGCAAGGGGTGGGAAAACTCTGCAGCAACAGTTCTCCCACCCAGTGCACATCAGGACCCCTGCTGACATCTATGGCGCCAGGAGACAGCTGTATCCTGGCCCTGTACTCCCTGCCAGCCTCTGCCTAGCACAGGGGGAACCTGGAGCTCCCCCTGGGTTGCTTCAGGGGGGCAGAGCAGGGTAGGAGCAAATCTGCTCCCAAGAGGAAGCGCATGTAGATGTGTTCCCCAGTAGGCTTACTGCACAGTATTTTTACTGTGCAGTAAGCCTATTTCAAATTAATTGCACGTGTAGACACGCCCACTGGTTCTGAAATTCAAATAGCAATATAAAAGAAGAAAGAACCACCCATCCCACTTTAAAATAATCAAAAGACCCCCAAATCTTTGTGTGTCCTAAAGAAGCAAAAAATGGATGCACATGCAGTTTATTCCCACGTAGACATAGCCTGAGATGTACAGTGGCCTGCTATAGAAGAGAAATAATAAAATTATTTTATCAAAACAAATTCTTGATAATGGCAAACAGAATTAGTGTCTGGAATTGCATGCAAGTAATTGCATTATGTACAGGAAATGCATTAGAAAGTGAGAGAAAATGAACTTCAAGGGAATCACATGCTAGAGAGTGGAAATTACTCTTGTCTTGACCCACCTGAGGAAGAGGGTGAAAAGCTGGAAGACCTTGGTCCGTCATTATTAGTGAAGAGGACTAGAAGAGCATTCCTGCTGTCTTGCACATTGTGCTGGCTTCTGGCAAACTTCACGAAGTTGTATTCCATTTTCTTTTCAGATAGGCGAGTTGCAGTGATCAAAAAGCCATGGTTGTAGTGGCTGTTCCTAACCCATTTGGAAACCTCATAAGAAAAGGAAGATGGTAAAAGATCATTTGAATGATTTCAAACAAGGTTTATATGGAAATAAAGAGAGAAGGCCATGGACAGAATTCTGTTTCACTCAGTTGATGATCAAAGTGCAACTTGTAACCACCTCTGAGTTTTATCCAAATGTAGTGTAGGAATAAGGAGAGGTCTGCCTGTGACAGGACTGAGCCCCTAGAAATGGCTGTGATTAGAGGTGCACTGATACATCAGTTCATATGGTATTGACACCGATAAAAGGAAAAGTGACATTATTGACAATCTGCTTTTTTTGGCTGATGTGGCCAATAATGTCACTGATAAATGCTGTGTGCAGCTACAGCATGCATGCAGCCAACCCAGCAGCTTGGAGAGCAGTGTCTGTCTGGTAAGCCTGTTGTAGGGAAGGGGTGGAGGGAGGGGAAGAAGCGTGGGAAACAGATTGAGGCCCCTGTGGTGAGGGGGGGAGTGGAGCTGGAGCAGGCACTGCCCAGGCGAGCCAGGATGTGGGATGGACTTGTGAGTGGCTCATCTAGGAGGGGTGCAGTGGAGGGTGGCTCCCGCTGCTCTGTACACCCCCAGAGGAGGCATGAAGGGGGTATGTGCCCCCTGGAGCTGTGCGCAGGGCTGGGAGCAGGCTCATCTCAGTGGGGTTGTGCTTGGGGTAGATGGTGGAGGTGCTGGGAGTAGGGGCTATGGGGTAGCCATGAGAAGCTGCGGGGACCCTGTACTCCCCCTCCCAGTGCCACTGCCTGCCTAAAGCACAGCCCAGGGAAGAGTCCAGCACCTTCCTCGGCCCCAGTCTGCAGCGGCAGCCTGCCCTCACCTCGTGCACAGATCCAGGGGGGCACATGCCCCTGCGCCTCCTCCAGCTCCACTCTCTCCCTCACCACAGGAGCCTCGATCTGCCCCTCTGCATGCCTCTTCCCTCCCTCCACCCCTTCCCAAAAGACTTACCCACCAGGCTCTGTTCTCCAAGCTGCCAGGCTACATATTGACAACTGGATCGGTATTGTCTAGTATGGCTCATTAATAATCAGGCATTGGTATTGGCCAAAAAAATCTTTATCGGTTCACCCCTAGCTGTGATGCCCCCTGGTGGCTGTGTGACTCCTGCCCAGCTCTGCCTCTAATATAGCCCTCCCTGACTGCTCACTCCCTATGACTTGTTCTTAATGAAGACTGAATAAGGGAGGCTGCCCACAGGCCTTAGAGTGAGACTTGGACCACTTTAATTAGGACTGGGTCTCTCCCATACCCCAGTAATCTTGATTCAGCTCTTAAGTTTGTTGGGCCCTCTTGGCCCATCTCTGTCCCCACAGGGCACCTGTAGCTTTAAGGGCCAATTGCATATCTGTGCCCCTCCAGGGCACCTGTAGCCCTAAGAGCTCCTTGCATGGCTCCGTTCTTCCCTATACCATGCCCCATGCCTCTTGGGTGTTACTGTATTGTCACACTATTGTAGGGGTCTTGGCCTTATTGGCCTCCTCCTCTCTTGCTTTCACTGGCCTTTTTACCTCAGGCCCACAGTACTGGACCTGGCTTCTAGGCTCCAGCCTCCCTGACTGCAGGTCCTAACAGTGGCCCCCTGTGGGCCCTGGCCCTGCTCTTGGGCCAGTTGAAATCACCAGGTTCGCTGGCTCTGGCAGTCTCTGGCTATGATCCCTCCTGGACTTTGAGCCCTTCCTGGGCTCCACTGTAGTACAATCATCCCTACACTTGAGTTGGGTAATGCAAGAGTTGGTCACAAGTTATGTTTCGGTCATAGGCTAGGTCAGTGGTTCTGTGCCCTGCTAGATGCAAAGTATCCCTCCTTAGACTCAAGGCACCTCACCAAAAATACCAGCTCTTAGTTTTTACTTGTCTTTTGACCACATTAAAATAGAGCAATTTTTCTGTCGTGGAGAACTCAGAAGGACCAAAATAGGTCAGAATATTTTAAATTACGGATTCCTACTTGAAATCTCTGGGTTTATCTTGTAAATACTGTTAGCACTGTTAGAAACACAAACATTGCATGGCTGGCACTCCACAGCACCCTTGAGAGGATTCGAAGCATGCTAGTTCAAACAAGGTGAAACAGAATTCTTCCCTAATTGGGTAACCTAGAGTTGGTCACAAGCTTTGCTTTGGTTGTCCACTACAAGAACATACATGTTATTACTAGCCAATTGCCCATCATGAATGACGGATTTCAAAGAAGTGTTAACACGGCCAGCACCGAGGGGTGGCCCTGCCCCTGCCCCTTCTGTTGCCTGTCACTGGCAAGCCACAGCCCCCCCAGCCCTGCTGCTGTCCCTCACTCCCAACCCACTGACCCCAGCCCTGCCAGTGCCCCTCACTCACTAAACTGCACTACCTTGGGCCCCATGGGCGCCGATGATGCCCCTCATTCCCAACTCACAGCTCCCCCACCCCCCAATCCCTGCTGGTGCCCCTCAGTCCCAACCCACAGTCCCCTACCCCAGTGTCTCTCACTCCCAACCTGCATTCCCCTGCCCTGCTGGAGGGCCCCAGCTGTCTTCACCCTGCCTGAGCCAGAGCTAGTGGCTCCAGTTCATGCAGACGGTGGCAGCAGAGTGTGTCGGGCCCCAGCACGGGCTGAGGGAAGAGGAGGGGAGGCTTGTGGACCCCCTGCCCCAGGAAAGGCCTGCAGTGCCCTGCAGGCAGCCTGGCCATGGCCTTCTTCCCCGCCTTCCATTCCCCACAGGTGGTGGCTGCTCAGCCCCTTTGAGTACAGGCACTGCCACCTGCACTGCCACCTGCTCCTTTCCCCGCTGGAGAGCAGACAACCCTCCCCTCCCCCTGCACTGTTGCAGCTGCAGCCCTTGCTCCCACCCCCAGAGCAAAGGGAAATTCTGGACATTTGGGCAAATTTAAAAAAACCCAGCCAGACCACAAGCTGAGGACTTAAAAAGAGTGGGGACACTATTAAAAAGAGCCTCTGTGGAGGTGAGGCAGGGGAAGCCGCCACACTGGAGGCTGTAGGAGGAGACGGCAGCAGTGGAGGGGCTCCCGTTTTAACTCAGCTGGCCCTGCCCCTGCCTGCTCAGCCCACTGGTGCATAGGCAGTTCAGCAAGTGTTACAGACAGACAGAAAGACAGACAGACCAAGGCTTTTATTATATTAGAAAAGAAGTGGTAGTTGCAACTACATGAGGAAAGCTAAATTTGTATTTTGCACTTAAATCAGGAAATGACCCTCTCTTTTTGTATGAAGCACATAAAGCATACTCCCCAAAAGTGTTAAGAATGAATATCCTGATAATTTACTATTAAAATGATAGGTCGACAAGTTGAAATTCCTGTCAGAAACTTAAGTGTTCTTTATCAGATCTTTCTGTTTCCTAGTAACCTTAGTAACAGAATAATACAGACCTTCATTTAACACTCATGTACAGGCTATACTTGAATAAATTAGCCTGCAACCAAGCAAGATTATTAATAATTACTGTATAGAATTGTCATGATTATGAGCTAATAGGCAAAACCATATCACTCTCCACTGAGGCCACTGTGATGCAAGAGATGACTCAGTGGGTGTGTCTACACCAGAGGCTTAATGAGCAGAAGACTGATTCTAACACACATTAGCGCGGCAGGAAAAGCCCATTCCTATGCACTAATATGCAGCAGATTTAGTCTAATGTGCAGTAGCATCACAAAAATACCCCATCTGTGCTAATTAATGGACATTTAACTTAGCACCTGTCATTATAGGTACTAAATGTAATGCACCATAATTACGGCACATTAATGAACATGTAGATGCACCCAGCATGTCACTGAATCTCCTGAAAAGTTATAACAACAACAAATAATTAAGGTTGATACTATGGATCTTCAACTCATGTATGTTTAAAGATCGTGTATTCTCAAGGGAGATTCAAAGAGAAACAAAACCAAACAAAACAGGTTAAACTGTAGATAAGGTTAAGACCAAGGCCACATGTTGATAATTTAATGAATCCTTGAAGTAAATTATGAACCAAGAAATTAAGTAATTTAGAATTAAAATTACAGAGAAATCTAAATATAATAAAGAACAAAAAAGTACAATTAAAATACATAAACAAGCTTACTTCTGCCCTGTCATAGCATAATGGTAAATCAAGAAAATCTTGCCTTAGACATCAGCCATATACCCCGAGACCACATAAACTAACATGCTGTAGTGAGAATTCTGTAGTTATTAATGGAGCAGTTAGGGATATTTGGCTCTATGTTCCTAGCAGTTAATAAATTCCCTGATAGCTCAGGTGTTACCAGCCTGTGGTTTTAAAGCTAAAGACTTGAAAGCTCCAACTCTGTTACTGACCTGAAGTTTTGATTGACCACAATGCATAGGACAGAAGCAACCATGAAGTTCCAAAGTGGCCATGCATTTGTTATATCTTTAGCAAAAAAAAGAGAAAGAGAGAAAAAAACCAAGAATTCTTTGCTTACTGTCTCTGTGACATTGAACACCTCCCAGCCTTCTGTGTATAAAGACAATAGTCTTGATGAAATGAGATTTCTTCTCTGGGGCTTACTTCCTCTCTCCAGGATCTCATATACTTCCACCTTGAATACAGTAGTACAACAACAATAAAATGAAATGATATTCAGAAAGATGGACAGTAAAAATTCACATTTGCTCCACCTCTGGGATGGATTCACATTTCTGTTGCTCTTCAGGAGATTAAAAGAAGTTTCCTTTGGCTAGCTCCATAAAGGGCAAGAATGTATCATTTGTGTACATATCTTGACCTCAGGTTGGGAAAAGTGACACATAAGAACATGTATATTTGGTATTCATAATGAAAAAAGCATATTAAAATCATGGAACATTGGGCAGAGTGCCAAGGTGTTGAGAAAACACTCTTGAAAAGAAGTACCTGTATATGGAAAATACTTGCCCATAACTTCTCTCTCTTTCAACTACTTGATATTGTCCCAAAACGTCTTTGTTGTTTTCTTTTTAAATTTGGGTATGCAAATTTCTTGGTTCCTTGGAAATGGACTAAAGCAGTAAGATTTGGACCAGGATTTGAAGCATCTCAAAATACGGCTGTGGCTTGAGCTCATCTTTAAGGAACAGAAAATTGCCCTGCTCCCTTTTGCATAGATAAAAGTGTAGACTGTTTGACAACACAGATGTCTCAAGAGAAAAAAAAAAGATAGCTCATCAACAAAGCCCAACGCCTTGATGCAATTCTTTCCAGGCTGGAAGCAAAAGAAGTGGATGGAAGGTCTAAAGTGCTGGCAATAATCAAATAAAACATAACAGTTTTGCATATACACAACAGATGGTTGTGCTCCCATGTCTCACTCACCTTTCTTTTCTTGACTTTATCTTCTTAAACACACCCATATAACTAACCCTAATGGCACAAATGAATAATTAATTAATGGACAAAGAATCTCACCACTTACTTTGCAAAAATGTTGAAACAGAGATTTTCCAGCCATGTGTGTTTTCTTCAGTTTGAAAACTCTGAGCTCAGCTTTTAGCATTTGCTCATTCTTCCCAACGGATGAGATGTTGAAATAGAAATAAGACTCATCAAAATAAACTGGAAAAGAAACATTGTTGTTGTTGTTGTTGCTGCTGCTACTGCGTATTTATTTATTTCCAAATCAGTGTGTCCGCTGGGCACAACACAGGGGACATAATTGGGATGGGAATAATTTGATTTTCCAGTTAATGGCAACATATCTTCGGAGATATGCTCAGCTCTACACAGCTCTAGTTCTTTTCCGAGGTGGCAGCAGAAGACAGTGTAGTGAACACAGACTTAAAAGTAGATGTAGGCAGCAAATCAAAACGCTGCCGCCTACAAATGAAAAGTTTTGGGGTGTTCTTGTTTTTTTCTGCAAAAATCTCGTCGGTGTAATAAAAGATACCCTCTCTACTACGAGTCCCGACTCGTAGTTTCCTCTAGTCTAGACCAATACGGCTACCACCCGGATCCCTGCAGCCCCCATGAAACGAAGTGTCTGTGTGGGGAGGGCGCAGTGAAGAGCTCTGCGACCAAAACAGCCTCGCCTGCCACGGGAGACCCCTTGCCTGGCAGCCCACCTTGCTTTGCCCGCCACCACCCTTCCACCTCCCCGCCACGGCCACGCGCGCCCCGGCCCGGCTCCGCTCACCTCGGTCTTCAAAGCTCCGCACCACGTTGCCCTCCAGCAGCTCGGCGGCCTTGGTGATGCCGTCGGAGTCCGCCACCTTGTTGAAGAGGTCCACCATGAACTGGGGCGGCTTCCTGCGGGGCAGGACGTCGCGGGGCAGCTCGGGGATGTCGAAGACCTGCTGCAGGCGCTGCATGGCGGCGCTGAGGAGCTCCCCGGCCCGGCCTTGCGGCGCGGGCGGGCGCGCGGCCGCGCAGAGCTGCAGGAGCAGGCAGGCGAGGGGCAGGCCGGCCGGGCGGGCCCCCATGGCAGCGGGCGGCCTGCGGCCCTGCTCCGGCCCGAGCAGCGCGGCCTCCTAGTCGGCCCGGGGCCCCGGGGCCG
Organism: Crocodylus siamensis; assembly: GCF_052110815.1. Classification (NCBI taxonomy): domain Eukaryota; kingdom Metazoa; phylum Chordata; order Crocodylia; family Crocodylidae; genus Crocodylus; species Crocodylus siamensis. Next base: position 22,168,000 of record NC_143401.1, read on the forward strand.
CGCGCGCGTGCGGGGGGCGCGGGTCTCCGCGCCCGCCCGGGGCTGCCATCCCGCGGCCTCGCTCTTCCCGAACAAACACCTCCCTGGCTGGGTGAATGTGCGTGCGACCCACGCCCCGGCTCCTATTGCCGAGAATTAGGGACTGTTAAAGGCAGATGCAGGCCCTCAATTGGGGGAGGGCCGCCTCCCCTCTCCTGCAAACATCAAACGGGCCCGGCCGCCGCCCTGCCGGGGCCCCCAGGTGGGACTCGCGAGTTCCCGCCTCTGCAGCAGGCGCACACTTTGCCCTGGGTAAGTCGTTCCGGAGCCATCAGCTTGGACGGCCCGAAAGACTCGGTCATTGTAAGAGCCGCGGGACCGCCTGGGGATGTGGTGGACCCCATCCCTGGAGGGGCTCCAGGTGAGGTTGGACAGCCACTGGCTGGGGACGATCTGGGCCTAGGGGTGCCTGTGGGGCTTTCCCAGGCTTGCGGCTTTGCTGGGAGGGATTTCCACCCCCCGTGCAGAGAGCTGTTTTAAAGCTGCCCTCAGAGCCATGGCTGTTAGCTCCAGCCCAGGCTGGGGACTTGTCTGCCAATGCCCCAGCTGGGCTGTCAACCTGGAGGCTCCTGGCTAGAGGGCCTTCCCTTCCACTCAGGGGCAGACTTATCACTGTTTTTGGGGTCGGGAAGAAATTTTCCCCTATGGTCAGACTGGTACAGACTGCAGGGGGTTTTGCCTTCGTCTAGCAGGGGCTGCGGCCCTCTGCCTAGGATCTCTTCAGCACGTATTAACAACTTTTAATTCAGCGGTAGGACTGCCAAGTTGTTGGGTGCCGTGGCCCCTCTGGTTTACCTGTGGCAGATTAGGAAGCTATATCTTGTGTTGTGTCAAGGCTGACTATAGCTTAGCTCCGCAGTTAAATCAGTGGTGCTCAGCCTTTTGGTCCCACAGGCCAAATGAGTGGCCTAGGGCCAGATGGAGCCGCCTGCCAGGATCCAGCCCTAAGGCCTAGCACTGCCCCTTCCCTATCCCACCCACTGTGATTGGGTCCCAGGGGCCTGCTGCCATCCCTCGCACCCTGACTGGGCCCTGGGAGCCTCAAACCACCCACTCCCATTCCTACATATTGGTATTGGGCTCTAGGGGCCTGGGCACCAAACCCTTCCTGCTGGGATTGGGCCCCAGGAGTCCAGAGCCACTCCAGTCTGCCCTGTGTGCCAGGTCTGGGCCCTGGGGGGCTGATGCCACCTCACTCCCCTCCCCCACCCTGGGCTCATGTGCCAGGATTGGACTCCAGGGGGCTGACTTGTTCCCCTTCAAGTCATTGCCCCTTGCTGCTAGATTTGGGTTCCAGGGGCCTAGCACTACGCCTGGTTTGTGCCCAGAGGCACAACAGTACCTCTGTCTGGCCCTGCACTCTGGGATCGGGTGATCAGTCCGGTGCACAGGGTCCGGGCCTTGCAATGAGTCTGGAAATTTGGCAGCAGGGGATCTATGCCACCAGTTCCCCACCACCAAATTTCTAGACCCATGGGGAACCCTGTTAGCTGGATGACATCGTGCTGGGGGCGGGATCTGGCTTGCAGATCCCTTCCAGCCAAGGTGCTTCTCTGTGATTCATTCAAACTCTGGGCTTCAGCTGTCCTTCTGGAACATGGAATCTGAGTGCTTTTTGACCCTGGGGTAAGTATTGGAAGAACAAGGGGACTTTAAGGTCATTCTGCCTGGATTTCTGAGGGCTTGCAGGGAACTTGTCTTTAGCAGGTGATGTAATAAATTGGGTATCCTGGATTTTTCTGAGTTGTCAATGATGTGGCTAGCTGCCTATTTGCTTTGGGCTGTGTGAAGGCATGGTGGATGTCCGTGTCTCCTAGGTGCCTATTCATCCGGCCCACATTTTCTTCCTGCAACAGAAGCACTGGTTTCCCTGGTTCCCTTCATCCCAGCCCTTAATTTGTGCTGCCTTGGACCCTCAGTTCTTTCGTGGATTATGCTTCCCCAGGCAATTGCTTCCTTGAGACCATATACTATCCTTTCTCCTAGCTCAAATTCCCTCCATCCTTTCCTGCTGTATGTACAGGAGCATTACAGGCTTCCAGCTACCAGGTACATTGCCTGTCCTGCTCCTGTGTGCCCTCATTCTGCTGCAATCCTGCTCCCTCTGGTTACTGCTAGTGCAGCTTTTTTACGTTTAGTACCTTATTATTAACTATTGAGTCATAGTTGTTTCAAGCTTTCCTGACCTTTAACTCTTGGCTCCCTCTTTTACACAACTCATTTAACACACTGGTTTTGTCCTTGTCTTAGGATCATAGAATTATAGAAACGGAAAGGACCTCTGGAAGTCATCTAGTCCAAAGCCCTACTCAAAGCAGGACCAGCCCCAACTAGATCATTCCAGCCAGGGATTTGTCAAGCCAAGCCTTAAAAACCCCCATGGGTGGAGCTTTCACTACGTCTCTGAGTAGCCTGTTCCAGTGCTTCACCATCCTCCTCGTGAGAGTTTTTCCCAGTATTCAACCTAAACTTTCCCTCGATGCAACTTGAGACCATTGCTCCTTGTTCTGTCACCTGCCAGCACTGAGAACAGTCTACTCGCAGCCACCTTTGCTTCAACCCCTGGGCTTTGCCTGGTACACTCAGCAACTTGACCACAAGATGCATCCAATCGGCTCAGTCTTAAAGCCCCAACAGGCCAGTCTGCTCTTCCTTCCCTCCTCCCAGCTCCAAGTCCTTCCCCCTGCTGTACATAATACCAGCCAGGTAGAAGATGGAGACAGTGTGACCTGAAGCTGAGGTAATGCACCCATCTGTTTTACATCTTCATGGGAGTCAGTGGACTGGCCACAATAGTTAAGTCTGAAGGCTGGAGGCGGGGAGCACAACACCCTGTTCCTCTGTGGAGCAGCACTACCAAGTCTTTTAGAACACAGCGAGCTCTATGCCCCTTCCTGAATGAACACAGAAGGGTTCAGCCTCTGTTCGGTCTCCTAGGACAGATTGGAGACACAAAAGCAGGACTCGGCTGTGCGCACCTAAGCAAATCTTGCTTCTCTGAAAAGAACCTGAGGATCATCAGCGTGCATGCTGATGGGATTTCATCTGGAAGCACATGCTGTATTAGGTGGAATCCATGTTTGGCAATGAAGGCTAGCCTTTTTGGCAGATATGCCACAAATTACCCCTGCATCCTCCCCAAGTGCCAATCAAATCCTTTCCCCCATACAATCTGCTGCTCTACTTTCTGTTTCTTGTCCTGTGCTCCCTAGCTGATCTGCTACTTTGCTTTCTGCTCCCTGCCCATCTGCTACTGAGCATGTTTACATGTGTGCTTTAATGCAGTGGTTCTCAACCTTTTTTGGACAAGGACCCATTTGTAAACATCAATGGCCAGTCTCGACCCAGTGCCGCTCGCTCCTGGCCCACTGCACTGTGTGGGCCAGAGGGAGGGGCATAGGGGGTCCTAAGCAGCCCCTCACAGGCTGGAACTCTGCCAGCCTACAAGGGAAAAGCTAATTTCCTATGGTTTTCTCCTTTAAGGAGAATCCATTTTTAAAGTTTGTTCTTGACCCTTTCATATATTTTTGTGACCCACTTTTGGGTCACAACTCACAGGTTGAGAAATATTGCTTTAATGCGTAGTAGCCTATTTTACTGCTCATTATGTAAAAAAACCCATGCAATTACAGTAATGCACAGTAAAATAGGCTACTGTGCATTAAGCATCACTTGCATTAGGGTAGCATAATGCTCATTTATTTAGTACCTTACCTCGGCGGTACTAAATTTAATCTGCATTAGGAGAAGCACATTAATGCACATGTAGACGCACTCTCTGTGCTGCATATCCCCTCCCTGATCTGCCACATGCCACAGAGAAGTTGCCCATGCCACTTGTGGCACTCATACTGCAGGTTGGCTACCCCTACATTTGGCACGATGGCATCATAGGTCTTTTTCACCTTGTCCCACATGAGCACAAAATTAGCCAGATCAAATCTTACTGGGGTATTCACTTCCCATGCGTGTAACAGGAATTCAAGGGATCTCTTAGGTTATTAAATCCACTCCTTTGTTATTACAGGCACTGTGTCCTCTAACCCCTTCATGGACTGGACAAGCTTTTACTTGGCCCCTTTGGACTTTCTCTGTGCTCCTCCTTGTTTGTGAATTCTCCCAATATAGCATCACTTATAAATTTAATTAATGTACTTATTGTAGAGAACCATCCGTGACCAGGAGATGATATTTGCATAGCTATGAGGGAGGGATGTATAGGAAGGGAGCTCCCCTACCTAATGTGGAAAGCATGAAACTTCATTAGCTGATGTATGTCAAGTGCTTTGAGATCTGATGAAAGACACTGTTGAAGTGCAGAGTATTATGGGTGGGGGTGTTTGCATAGCTATGGTAGGGGCTGGTCAGAGCAGGAAAGTCCCGTGGGAATATATTTTTCCAATGATACTTAGGCACTTACATATCTCTGAAGCTCTGGCTCAAGGTGTCAGGAACTTCTCTGAGAAAGGGTTTATATCTCGTCTGTGGATTTCAGTTGGCAAGTTATTAATAAGGTGCTTTTTTGGCATCTAGAGCTACTTTGGCTTGAACACTCCATTGATTTCAATAGGAGTCCTCTGAACTCAGCATCTCGGAAACCCAGATCAAGATACTCTGGAAATATTTCCATTTTAAAACATTTTCATGTGGTTAAGGCATCTCTAACAGCAATGCTGCTACCCATTTCCTTTCATTGCTAATATTTCTAACTTCTCAGGAACAACAACGGACACAAGAGACAGACCTTGTAATGTCCTCCCAGGGATAGATCTAGGATTTTGAAAGTGGTGTGGTGCATCATCATCATATATAATGCAAAACTGATTTTTGCCCAGGTAAAAAAAAAATTCTTTGCTAATATGCTAGGGGCCTAGGGCTCTATTATTCAATTTAAGATTGAAATGAAAACAAATATAATTCTGTTGAATGTGCGTTACTTTGCTATATCATACATATGAACCTACCTAAACTGTGGTGAGAGAAAGGGATTTTTGTGGGCCACTTGTGGTGTACAGAGCTGATTTTGTGGTCTTTTCATGGCGAGTCCTGTCATGAATGATGTGTGGCCCCGGAGGATGGAGGGGCATGGCAACTGCCCACAGATACCACCGGCAACGTTGGTGGTGGGGGAGGGGAGGGGTGGCAAGCAGTGACCTCCACAGGCACTGCTGGCAGCGTCAGTGGTGCTTCTTTCAGGGGGTGCACCGCCAATCTCAGGGTGCACATGCACCTGCATGCACCTCTTATGAATTGCCAGTGAGTCCCATTCCCCCTCCCCCACCACTGCTGACTGGTTGATTGGCCCCAGTGGCTCCACCCCTTACTGCTGATTGGCCAAGAGTAAAAAAATCATGGAATAATTAAAAAATAGCACAGTCTGGAAAATATCAATCAATTACCATATTATTGTATATCTAAGTATTAAACTGAAATATACTGTGAACATTATGAACTGTAACTGATATCACTATAATTTATTATTAGCATTTTACAAAAAGTTTAGTAATACTAAATAATGCTAACCTTGATAGAAACAATCCATGTTAGTTGTTGAATGCTAACATACAGCATCTACCAGCAGTCGCAGCTCCCATCCTTTGTGTCTGGTGTGAACACTTGTCTATACACTGAGGTCATACGTTCTGTGTCTGCTGAACTGGTTGGAATGGTAAGGCAACATTTTGCCAAGTTGTATAAATGGGAAACAGAACCCCAAAACAGTCACAGTCAAAGGCACCCAGCACTTTCTGACAAAGTTCATGTAAACAGCATGCTCCTTGTCATGTTTTTTCTACCATTCAGGGATTTGTTTTCAATAGCTAAGGGTCAGAACTCAGAAAAGGCACCTGATTGGGGTAAAAAATATGAACACTACTAAAATAAGAGGTTGCTGGTTGTTTAAACCATGGTCCTAGTGACTGCTTGTACTTGTAGTACTGAACTACAACTTCACAGCTATTGCTTGGAACAGTTCTTGTGTTCATGTTGCCAGTTTGAAAGTTGTTGCAGTGCTATGTCTTCGACCTAACTTATCAAATCTATCAGCTTATTGTGTGCTTGGTGCATCAAAGCCTGCTGACTTTCGAACTACATTAATAGCTCCATGAACCGGATCACATTTTCAGCCACAAACTTAACTTTATCTTCAATGTTGCCCTGTCTTAAAGAGATGACATAATTTAAGCATGCACTGTGTGCCAGGTGTGATTTCAAGCTCCTTGAACACAAATTGCTGGTAGGACTTCATATTCTTTGTATTGTAATGAGCTGCGTTAAACCATGAATTCCACCTTGTAACCACCGACTCTGGTGGAAGTGACACAGTTGTGTCATACGTAGATCCCCACTTGGATTGGCAAGGGACTCCCTATATTGAAGCTTATGGCCTGGATAATGTTTGTATGTTTTGTTTTTTTAAAGAGGAAAGCAAGCTATTTACATCAGGAAAATGTGCACAGCAGATGTCACTTACTAAAACAAGGATATATACATTGCAGGTGACATGACTTGTGTTGGGCATCATTCCATGGAGCATGTTAGAGAAAACTTCGCACATATACACTGTATTATCAGGCTGAGATCTTGTTAAATTCTAAACCGTAGTTTACAACAGCCTTCACTACAGTTTGTGCCATGGTAAATAAAAGAAGACAGATGTGAAGTGAACTGGCTGCGTTTGAAAAGCGGGCAGGTTATGGTCTGTCCAGCTCCCAGGTACAAATAAAATGTGCAGAACATAGTTATCTTGGGCATTTGTTGCTTTGTCTACTACGGGGCGGGCAATTATTTTGGGTGAAGGGCTGCTTACTGAGTTTTGGCAAGCCATCAAGGGCTGCATGACAGGCAGCCAGGTGCAGATAAATATTAACTTTCTAAATTTTTTAGGGGCCCCGCGGACCAGATAGAATGGCTTAGCAGGCTGCATCTGGCCCACAGGCTGCATTTTGCTCACCCTGGTCTACTACAATTTAAAGCTGATTCATATTGCTAATGTAGATTTCATAGACTGAACATGGGAAGCAGATACTCCTGGTAGATAATCTTGGTGAATATTGTTCACACATGGGAAACCATCAGTATTTGGCACATGTTTGTTCAAGCAGTCCTGTAATTTAGGGTTATCAATTTTCTCCAGAGAAATGTTAGCAATCGTGAATGCAGCCTCTCTTCTTGTCAGACTGCTTTCCATGGTTCTTTTAAAAATTGAGGACATAATCACTTATTTCTTGCTTTGACCTTCAGCCTCTGCAGCCTTTCCTTTTGCTTTATATGATATTTGGACTTTAAATGCCAATCAATGATATTTTTCCTCAACACATCCGGAGTCATTTTGCATGATGAAGAGAACAATTTACCACCATCTGCATGCAAGGTTCCTATAGGGAATTGCCTTATAAGATCCTGAACTGAAATGTATTTAGCTTTCTTGGATTTCTTTTCACTCATCTTCAGACTGCGGATTCTGGCTTCTTAAAAGATGGTGCCGAAACTCTTTCACTTTCCTGACTGGTGCCCTCATTGAATCTACATCACAAGCTCAGCCTTTCAGTAGCTCTCTCTCAAACCACATTCTCTATGGCTGCAGGGTTTGCCATGTTTTCTTTGTAGTCTGGCAAGCTTTTATCTTTTTAGGCGATTCTGTGCAAAATTGTGGGATTACAGAAACCGCCACTTCTGCAAAGATCTTGAAAACAGAATTTATATAAGTCCCTAATCATACATCAGGCATTAAAAACACAACACACTAGTAAAAATACTGAAAGATGTTGTTTCTTTAATCCTGTGGTCATTCAAATTAAATGTACATCTCTTTCAGGTTCATAAAACAAAACCAACCTTCTTGAGCATCTTGACAGTACACGTAATGCTACACTGAAAGTTATTTTCACACCTGAGTTAATGTTAATGTTTTTAGTTAGAGTTAAAACAGTCTGCAGGGCTGAACTGGCATCTAGCAGGAGTCAATTAAAAGCAATCAGAGAGGAGGGGAAAAGGCTGCAATTTGCCTTCATCTCTTTCTGTGCCTGCAATTGTCTGCTATCCTCTCTCCTGTCCAAGTTCCACATCCCCAACTTTAGCAAGTGTAAGATGAGTTTTCTTGCTAGAAAGAAGACTAACTTTCTGCTTCTTGAACAGCCTGCTTAGCTATTTCTCTGGAGATAAGGGGCAGCTTCCACTGTGTCTAGTGTGGACAGGGTAGAGCAAGAATACCACTAATTTTTGTGACTACAGCTGAACAGCCACCTTACTCTGCATTTCAGAGTGGATAGAGGTGGGAGTATCTAAACTAGACTGCAATGGTCTCTTCAGGTGAACAACTCCCTTAGTGGGGAGGTTAAACATGCTTCTCTCTCTGCTTAGAATCTTCTCAACTTAAATTCTCAAGGGTTGAGCATAAATTCACAAAGTCATGGTTGAAGGAACAAGACTGCACCACTTGAGCAGGTTAGAATGATGAAGAATACTGACCCCATTGCCTTTCTTGGAATAGTAATCCTTTAGTGGATTTTGGATGGAGGGGCCACTGAGTTGAGAGGAGTAAATTCAGTATTTGCTTTGAACCAGGGGCAGGGAGAAGAGCATAAACAATTTATGTAGGAGAGAGGTTTTTTGTTTTGTTTTTTACACCATGTCTTCTATATAAATTCCTTTCCTGAGGAAGCTTTCTTCTAATTTATATGCTGGTTCCTGAGCATACATTTTCTTTAGACTGTTCCCTATTACAGTTCCTCAAGAACTCCTTTTTACCCCTCCATCAGAAAGACACTAGAGGCAGTAATGCAGGCTTCCTGGCACTACGTGGCATTGCTGGAGTGCTGACTCAAGAAAAAATACTTCCTATGGAGCCACTAATGTCACTTCGTGCAGCAGTTAGCTGTTTCCACAGAGGTCTCACATCCAAATAGTGAGACAGCCCAACACTATTTTGCTTCTGGCATGTGATGGATCAGTTCTACAAGAATTTGTTTTGCACCAATAGTTCATTAGTGCCAGCCCTTTTCTGCTACACCTTCCTTGAAAGAGTTTTGCCTGTGTTTCCCTGTTGTTTTTTCCAAGTCCTGTTTTTAAGACTGTTTGAACAATTTAATTATGACAAACAATCATGCTGTTTTATAACTTTTCCCAACAAGTTGCATCTTATCTTCTGAAAGCTTGCAGCTTTGCTGGATTTGTGATGGTTCCTAGGATGTTTTCTGCTCCTCCAGAAAAGGAGTGTATTTCTTCTTAGAAATATGTAATATTTTTATTACAGCAAGACATTACTTGTTTTCCTGCAGCTTTCAGACTTTGTTTTTTAAATCTTATTCATTTCACAGCACGGGGCTACCTCTGCAGGCTCCTCTATGGCATTTCTGCATAGACAACCAATAGTTTCACACTGCAAAGAGTAGGTTTCTTTTAGGATCAGTCTTAGCAAAAGACATACAAAGGCTTTTTTTTCCTTACCAAAAACGGTGGCAATAAATTTCTGCCACTCAGTGGGTTCATCTACACGTGATGTTACGTCACTGTAGTGATGCACCACGGCAACGTAGCTCATTGCTATGGCAGGCACAAACTGTGCTGCTGCCACTCACTACATCACTGTAGTGACAAGCTACTTCATTATAGCACATCACTACGGCAACGTAGCTGGTCAAAGTAACTGTGCACTGCTGGGACAGTGCAGTAATGGCTTCCTAAAGAAAGTACTAAATGATGGCGCAGTAACAACTGTGCCATGGGCAGCATGTGTAGATGTGCCCAGTGTCAAGTTTACGTAGTTGGTAGGTATGAAAAATAATAGAGTCAACCGATAGAATTATAGACAAATAGGGCTGGAAGGGAGCCCAAGAGGTCATTCATGCAGTCCAACCCCATATCAAGGCAGTATCAATCCCTGACACACAATTCCAGACAAATGTTTGTCTAACCTGCTCTTAAAATCTTACAATGATGGAGATTTTACAATCTCTCGAGGCAACCTGTTCCAGTGTTTAACCAACCTCATGGTTAGAAAGTTCATCTCAGTATCCACTCTAAATTTCACTTGCTCCAATTTAAGATTGTCCTGTCATCTGTCATCACATAGTCTATCACCACCTTCTTTATAACCACCCTTCAGGTATTTGAAGACTGTTATCAAATGTCCCCTCAGTCTTTTCTTTTCCAGACTAAACAATCCCAGTTCTTCTACCCTTTTCTCATAAATCATGTTTCTGAGAAACAAGAGTTCATCAAGTTAATCTAGATTTACAGCAGCATAAGAAAGAGCATTATGTTAATTTCACAATGGGTGCATCTACAAGTGCAGTTAATGCGCCTTAAGGTTACTGTGTCAGGGAACATGTCTACACACGTGCTTGCATTGGGAGCAAATTTGTTCCCATTGGGAACAGTTGAACCCAAGGCTGCTCTTGCCCCCCTGAAGCGGCCAGGGGAGCTCCAGGCTCCCCCAGTGCCAGACCTGGGCCAGAAGGGGGCACAGGGGTCAAGCCTGGGCTGGGGGGGGGCGTGGGGGAGAAAAGGGGGGCAGGAGGTACAGGGGGCAGCTCCCAGCTATTTGGAACTTAGGATCACCGCCCAAGTTGGCAGTGCTGGCTTGGGGCAATAACCCGTGGCCAGGTGGTAGCAGTTTCCTGAGCATTCCCCGTCATGTTGCTTGCTGAGGGGATGGGGAAGCTCAGTGTCCCCAGAGTGCTGAGCCAGGCACAGAGAGCTTCCCCATCCCATCAGCTTTGTCACTGCCCATACAGGACATGCCCCATTTGGCTCCTGCTCCCTGCCTGTGCCTGGGGGGGGGAGCTGGGAGCAAATCAGTGCCAGAACTGGGGGGAGCTGTGGGGCCCCAGGCTTGTGGGTATGCTCCAGGAAGGGGGTTGGCTGGATGTGAGGCACCCCTGGGGAGGCACTCATAGCTTGGTAGGTGGTTGGGCGCAGTGAGGTGGGTGGCTCAGCACAGAAGCCTCCCCCTATTGGCCCGCCACAGTGCCCACCCCTGGCGCTGCATGATTGGGTGTGAGGCCAATCAGCAGCCTGCAGAGCCATGGCAATACGTGCCCAAGCAAGGTGGTGGTGACTGCTGCCATGTGTGAGCCCCTGCCACTTGGCCCCCTGTACCCAGCACTGCTGTTACGCACACCCCTGGGAGGGCATGTGTCCCAGGATCAGCATGCGGGGCAGGGCAGGCTGGACCAGGTGCTGGGACAAGTGGAGGCTTGGGGTGATGGGGCCCCACTTCTCCACTCTGTTTGTCCCACCACCCTGCCTGTTGGGTGGGGGGGGGGCACTCAACCAAGCCTGTGCCCTGCTTCCCCCCTCACAGCAGGGGCCTTGATCTGCTCTCCCCCCACCATGGCCCATTCCTTTTCCCCTCCCAGACTTACCTGTTGGGAGGGAGGGGTGCATGCACACATGTGCACTCACCTTCCCCAAATAATTTTTTCTCCTTCCACCTATGCAGTCCCTGCCCCAGCCCCTCCCTAACCATGGGGGTCTCAATCTGCCCCCCCATGCCATTAAAAATAAGAAGAAAATATAAGGGGGTACATGAGCTGAAACCGAGACTGAAGGGGTTAAAAAAGGTTTAAAACCCCTGGCCTAGGGTGATTAGAAGCAAGCTGCTCATGGTCAGCATCTACATGTGCACTACAGTGCAGTAGCTAATGCACTGTTAATCTAGTACCTGTATTTCTTGGTACTAGCAAACTGTGCATTCATTTAATTTACTGTGGAGTAAGTCTCATGCACATGTATAAGGTGAAACTTAATTGTGCATTAGTTTAGTCTAATATGCAGTAAAATATCTCACGTAGACATGGCCAGCATGAGCTGGATGGTAGAATAAAGAAAGAGACCAATATCTCCTTTCATCAAGCTTTATGAAAGCACATTTCAAACTACAGAGTCCAATGATCAACCCCACAAGCCATCATCGGAAAAAACTGCAAGAGAAAAACTTCTCATTCACTTCAGCTGAGTTGTAACCAGTACCAGGTAGTGTTACTATCACTTCCTGCATCTTGCATGCTACATAATGCTTATAGCCAAGGAACCTGGATGTAAAAAAAAAGTCCAGGCTCTCTTCTGATTGAACAGATTTGTTAGTTCAGACACTAGCAGATTCAAATCTCACTATGTATCCACAAGGAGGGATACAGCACCACACTTCATTAACTGCTAACATTTTTGAGATGCATGTTTTTTTCCATAGATAACACCTATTTACATCTATTTGGAAATGCAGATGGACTGTTGTCAGTAATAGACATATTTATCATCACATCCTATTCAGAAGAGGTGTAGCATATACACAGTTTTAGACGGAACCTTTTTTTTTCCTTCCAGGGCATAATATAACTTTCAGAACAAAGGATATAATATGCTGTGCAGCTAATCCAGTTTAGTTTATGCAAAAGGCACAGTAGAGGCAAAATACTGATGTGGATCAAATCATCATATTAAAAGCAGGCATAAATCTCTACTTCTTTTAAAAAATGTATAGTTTAAACTAGAAGGGAAAATTATGATTTAATCTGATCTCCCACAGAATGCAAGGGAGAGGATTTAACCCAATAAATCCAGTCCATATCACCATAATTCCCTACAGAAAAATCAGGATTTGTAGGAGTTTCCCCCCTTTCTTCACATAATGTTCCTACTGTTTGCTGTTTGGATAGGTAGATCACAAATGATGATTGCACATTAAATTTAGGCTTGATCTACACTATAAAGTTTTGCTGGAAGAGCTCTGTTAGCTAGGGGATGAAAGGTCATTTGTTCGAGCTGATGGAGCTCTGCAGCAAGAAGGCTTCTGCCATCAGAAGCTCTGTGGTAAGGGAAAGCAGTTTAGCAAAGTTGGCAGACACCGACTGCCCTGCAGCTGCTATATATTGCATCTTCACTAGGAGGCATTGCTACCACAGTTCTGTCAGCAAAACTGTGGTGGTAGCAGCTTTGTAAAGTACACAAACCTTAGGAGGGCAAGGTGGGTTGGACCCAATTTGTAATACTGTTCTAGAAATTATATTTTAGTACTGTAGTAGCTCTTTGTGCAAATGCGTTTTTAGTTAATATATCCTATTGGAATGGTTTTTGTCAGTAAGATAGTTTTATATATTTCTCTTAACACATGATCCTGTTAAATTGTGACAATTATTTGCATTTTCTGCTCACAAAAACACATGTGGATTAACTCTTAGAGCCAACGTAGTTTTGGAGAAATATAAAGGCCACTCTGCATAAGGAGTACTTTGAAACAAAGGCTGCATATACACATTCAAATAATCTGGGAGAATTCTCCCAGGTTTGTTCTACTAGAAAAACTTAGCCAGAACTGTGTACACAGACATTTGAATATGCAGGCCTTGAGAGCTTGCAGTGCTGACACTGCAACCAGGGCTAGGGAACTGGCTAGACTCTGCTACTGGGGAGGGAGGAGGACCTTGTGAACACATTTCTCAGTAGTCTGCCTGGCAATAAATGGCAGCATTGCATAGGGCAGCCGTGATTGGCTGACCCAAACTGGCTATGGTCAGCCTGTATTTCCTTGCAGCATAACGTGGGGATTGTGGAAGGAGTGTGCTCTGCTCCTTGCTGGAGTAGCAGAGTCTATCCAGTGACATCCCTGGGAGGGGAGAGGAAGAAGGGAGATGCTGGAGGACTATGTGCTCTTCTGAGAGAAGCCACAGCATGTACAGACATTCACTCTCCCAGGAGAACTGTCCTAGGAGTGATTCAACCCTGGTTGTTCCCAGGTTATTTTTCTTTTGGAATGGGTAGTTTTACTCTGGGAGAGAAAGCCTGAACATCTCTACACTCATGGGTTCTCCAGGGGAGGCAGCAACTCCCCCAGGACAAACTAAATGTCTATGTGCCTGGCCAAAGCCTTGGTATGCCCACATCTTGAATACTGTGTGCAGTTCTGGTCTCCACATCTCACAAATAATGTAGTAGAATTAGAAAAGGTCCACAAAAGGACAACAAAAGTGAGTAGGGATATGGAGCAGTTGTCATACCCAGAGAATCTAAAAAGGGTAAGACTCTTCCTTTTGAAAAGAAGGCTGAGGGTAGATATAGTAAAAGTCTAACATGATCATGAAGGATGTGGACAAAGTGAATAGACAGCAGTTATTCACCAAGTCCCAGGATACTTGGATGGGATGATGTAGTTGGGGACAGTCCTGCTTTGAGCAGGGGTTTGGACTAGATGACCTCCCAAGGTCCCTTCCAACCCTAATTTTCTATGATTCTATACTAGAACTACGGGGCACCAACTGAAAATAGGATACAGGTATAAAACTGACAAATCCTTTTTTACACAGCGTGTAGTTAGCTTGTGGAACTACAAGAGGTTGTAGAGGCAGATGACCAGGTTCAGAAAGAGACTAGACAAATACGTGGATGGTAGATCTATTAATAGCTGTTATTAAATAGAACAGTCAGAGATATATTCTCTGGCATCTCTAAACCAATGATGATGGATGCCAAGAAGGGTAATGAAAAGGGGTCCTTGTTTTCCCTGATAAAAAAAATAAAATCACAAATTCTCTGCTAAACCCCCAAAATCCAAGATTAAAATTAAAGCCCCCCCCCACCACCACAGCCCCTGCTCCCTCAGCCCTGCCAGAAGGACCCCCAGCTGCCAGAGGTATGGACCCAGGTCCATGGCCCCCTGCCTCCACTTCCCTCTGCTGTGGGCTTGGACGGCTCCCCGCCACTGTGTGCACTCCCAGGGGGCAGGGAGGACCTGTGCCCCCCAGATCTGCACCCAAGGCAGGCGCAGGCTGAGGTTGCTGCCTAGTTGGGAGGGGCTTGGGGCCCAAGGCTGCAATGCGCAGCTGCAGGGCCCCAGCAGGAAGCAGGATGGGGTCATGGGTGGCTCATCCGGGAGAGGGCCGGTTCCCTGCTGCGGTGTGCACTCCCAGGGGGCAGGAGAGACCCATGCCTCCCAGATTTGTACCCGGGGCAGGCACAGGCTGCAGGCCCAAGGTCCTGCCCTGCTTCCTTCCCCTGGGGCCTCCCCAGCCCAGCGGCATGACCTAATGCAGCTGGGGACAGTGGGGCAGTGCAGGGATTCTTCACCGCTGCAAGCTTCCTCCCCCTGCTGCCCTGGTGATGTTCCTCCAGCAGGGGAACATACTTACATACTTACCTGGCATACTTACATACACATACTTACCTGGCAGGGGAGACACCATGATCAATCAGGTGGTTTTCCCAGGGTAATTGTCTTTGATATGTCCTCCATAGGAGGTCTATATTGAACAGATTCTTTTTGGTATTGGGTGGTGGAACCGGAGCGTGCTCCATCCACTCCATGCATTGACCTGGTATTGCAGTGCTTCCAGGACCGGTGCAAAAAAAACAGAAAAGATGTTCCTCCAGCACCTGCTGGTTTGTGAGGCGCAGTCCCGTGTGCAGGAAGTGTGTTGCTGGGGCAGCAGGGGGGACAAGCAGTGGCAAGGCGGTTTTCTAAAGCAGCTTCTCAGCTCCCTGCCACGCTGGGTGAAGGCGGCAGGGAACAGCATGCCCCCTGCTTGCTGCTGTTCCCTGCTGCCCTGCTTTCCTCCCCTGTGACCTGGCGCAGAAAACCTCCTCACTGTCGCTGCCCCTGCCCAGGTGATACACCTCCTGTGCGCAGGGCTGCATTGAGGGCAGTGGCAAGCACTGGAGGCATGTTGCCAGGGCAGCGGGGTGGGGGCGGGGAGAAGGGGGAAGAGGAGGTAAGTGCGTATCAGCGAGGAATCTCCACACCACCCAGCTGTCCCCAGCTGTACTGGGTCATGCCCATCAGGGTGGGGAGGCTCTGGAGGAGGGAAGCAGAATGGGAGCTTGAGCCTACAGCCTGTACCTGCCCTCAGTACAGATCTGGGGGGCGCGGGTCTCCCCTGCCCCCTGGGAGTGCACGTGCCAGTGGCCCTTCCCCTCCGCATCACGAGCCACCCGTGGCCCCATCCTGCTCCCTGCTGGGGCCCCATAGTTATACATTTCATCCCTGGGCCCCAAACCCCACCTGCCCGTGGCCCCAGCCCTGCCCAGCTCCCTCCCTACAGGAGCCTCAATCCCCCTTTCCCCACCCCCACTTACCTATTAGAGCTTCTCTGCAGACTGCTTGGAGCCACATGCATGTCTATGGATGTGGCACCCCTGTCTTTCTGCTTTCCTCACACTCCCTCCTAGCCTGCAGGGAGCTCATTGCAAAATGGCAAAATCCGTGGGTTTCTCTGGTAAAATGAGAAATACGCATTTGCCTCTGGTAAAAGGCAAAATCCATGGTTTACTCCTTTTTTCCATGGGAAATGGAAAACCTGGATCCCTGGTAATGAACACAAAATCGCTATAGATCAGTGGTGCTCAACCTTCAAGTCAACCAACTTGCCAGGCTACCCATTGATGCAAAAATTTGTCAGCAGTGGTAGCAGCCTCAATTGCTGCTTCCCTGACACTGAATTTGTCGACCCGTGGGGAGCCTTGCAGGCTAGATAATATGGTCCTGTGCATGGGCAGTGCCAGATCTGGGTGCATGGAATCAGACCAGCACACAGGGTCACACAAATAGACCAAGCCTATGTACCACCCACACATGCGATTCTGTCTGTGAATTGGCCTTGTGCCACTTATGTGGTGCTCAGGGCCAGACAGTTGGGCACTACTGCCCTACATATATCCTGTTCAGTGTTCCCTCTCTAAAGTATAGCTTGTTGCCAAAGATACTGGGCTAGATGGACCACTGCTCTGACT
Source organism: Crocodylus siamensis (assembly GCF_052110815.1). Lineage (NCBI taxonomy): Eukaryota > Metazoa > Chordata > Crocodylia > Crocodylidae > Crocodylus > Crocodylus siamensis. The sequence goes on from NC_143401.1 coordinate 22,184,761, forward strand.
CAATGTGGCATTTATGTTCTTGAACTGAAAATGTGGGTATATGCTGAATTTTTCTAAGGATGTAAATTGACATTGTATTTGTCCTGGGATCCTACAAACATGCAAATCTGTTGTTCCATTTCAAGTCCCTCTGAAGTTTGTGGGATAAAATATGCTATTGCTTTTTTCTGGAAGATGGACATGAGTGGATTATTGTGAGTCATTCCTGGGATAGGCTGGCCAGGCTGCGTACTCTTGCTCACCACTTACTGGCAGAGGTGCAGCAATACAATTTGGAAGGTTAATATCTATTGAGCCATGTGTATTTTGACCCCTGCACAACCCTGTCTCAAAAGAGACATTTATGTACACAGCCTACGTACGTTTAGATCTCCAAGCCACATTTTGAAAACAGACTTAGGAATGTAAGTGCTTATCTATGCATGGTATTATTCTGGAATAGGCCACTCCAGAATAACTCTATGTACGGAAGAGATGGTTTTGAATGTACATTAAGCTAAATCAGGCAAGGCTATCCAACTCTGACACACCCAGGGCTTGCACATGGTGCTGGTGTGCAGCCCTTGGGCCACAAAAGGCAGGGCCACATACTGAGGGGTGGCCACCTCTGCAGGATTCCCTGCACTGTACTGGTGCCATGTAGCCCACTGCCTGCAACATGCAGCGCCTCCCTGCCCTCCAGCATGAGCTATGCTGGCAACATATAGCCCTTTCCCTGAGCTAAATCAAAAGAATCCAAACTCTTATTCTGGAATAAGAATTCACACAAATGAGGTTATTTCATAATAGGTATATTCCCCTTTATATTTGCCCCCTTCCTTATTCCAGAATGAATATCATGTCTGGATAAACCCTTTTAGTCCTGCAGACTTTCATTTTAGATTCCTAAGGCCCCCTTTACACATGCAGGTAAAAGCATGATAAGATCCAACATACGACCTACATGATTGTGCCTCCTGCTGTGATGTGCATGGCAGGAGGCATGACTGCAGCATCAAGCATAAGATCCTCTCATGCCTTATTGCTGGAACAGGGAGATCCCAGGATTGCCATCCTGGACTCCCCTTGCACCAGCAAATAGCCAATTCTTGCAGCTGACAGGACTCTCAGCCTCACCTGTGCCCTAAATGCAGCCAGGGCTGTGAGTCCCATCAGCTAATGGGACTCTTAACCCCAGCAACTGTGGAGTCCCCACCCCCCATGGGTGGGAGATCGCAGTTGCTGCGAATTCCCAGCCGTGGGTGTGTGGAGCCCCACAGGGCTGGGAAATTGCAGGTTCACCTTATGGTTGGCAGGACCCAGAGTCCCACAGCTGCCAGGCACTGCAGGGGCTTAGAGTCTCCTCAGCTGCTGGACTTCCGGTCTCAGATGGGCAGGATGCACCCCTGTGGCTGGGAGCCCCATCACCTTACTGGGTCCCCACCTGCAGGGGAAACCCTGCTACACATGCAAATTAAAGCTGGATAGCAACCAGCTATGAAGTTAGTACACATATGTGAGGTCTATCTTTATAGCTGGTTTGAACTTGTTACTGTGCGACAGGTACTCTGCATGTGTAGCTGGTCTTAGTATAATTGCACAATTAACCCATTAATTGCACAATAGCTGTAACATGGAGAGGTGGGTTTAGTGCCTAAAGTTACTTTCAAAATTGAACTTCTCTTCATTTTACAGAATGACAGAAAAGTAGTGCTTGAGAAGGACCTCAAGAGGTGATCTAGTACTATCTCTGATCGAGGCAGGATCATCCCTGTCTAAACCATCTAAGACAAATTATTTATCTATCTTGCTCTTAAACTTCTACAACCTCTCTAGGAAGGCTGTACCAGTGCTTAACCCATCTAATTATGAGAAAGTTCTTCCTAATATTCCATGTAAATTTCCCTTTTTGCAATTTAAGAACGTTGTTCCTTGTTCTGTCCCCTTGGCCAAAACGGACAGGACAGTGTTTCAGAAAATGCTTATTCAATCTTTAAAAATCCTCCTTAAATTAACGGTTAGAAAGAAACTTAGAATGCTAGGATTTTTCACTTTCAATTGACATGAAAAACCATTACAATTCTTAATCTGAATTAAGCACAACATAAGTTCAGGCTTGAAAACATAACCTAACAGCAAAAAAAAAAGACTGGAGATAAAGCACTCTTCTAAGAGGTGTTTGTTTCATTCTACTGACGTTTTATTAAGCTTATAAAGGCTGAAGAGTTAAAGTTATGTACAGGTCCATGTTCATCAAAAAAAAAAAAAGTCAAATGAGATGAGAAAACTACAGATTTCTGCTTTTTTTAGAAGATGAACTATGCCTTAAAGACTGAAAGTATTTGAATTAGGGCACCTGAATTCTGATATTTAGAAGTCACATTCACATTTTTGCTGTAGTCAAGAAGTTTACATTTCATTTCTGGACTGTTCCAAACAAAAAATGACTTTTTTAAAACTTCTTCCAGGTAAAATGTAAGCAGAAGACTTGGAAAAAGCTCAAGGGCTATTTTTCTGCTTGTTCCAGAGCAAGAAAAGAACTTTTTATTCTTACTTCACCACTCACCCTTACACTTTGCTTGTTCTTGTATTTTATTGGGAAATTGAATAGAAATTGCTTATTGTTAATACATGGAAACAAAGCTCTAAAGCTGATCAGCTTTGGTACAGCGACAGGGAGAAGGAAGTCACTGGTGGCATGTGGCCATTTTTTGTTTAATTTATACATTAAACTTCCCACTGCTGCTGCAAGGATCTTACAAAATGGCATTCTTGCAAGTTTTCTACTAAGATTTTTCTGTCTAGCCCACGGGCATTTTGAGAACAGATGCAAGCAGGCACTGCCCAGTATAAAAGTTAGCTTTACTACAATTAGTACATTTTTTTTTTAAAACCTCAAATTCATTTATTGCTGGCCTAGCAGCCATGGAGACTTAAGATTTCTTTTTATCTACAGAACAGGAACAATATGACACTCAAAATATTCCTCAACCTTTACCTGTAATGATTGTACCTACAGGCATAATGATTAATGATAGCACGACCTCCATAGCCAATTCACTTCTTAGACTTTCTTGAGACTGAAAACAGGTAACAGTGCCAAGTGTGGCAAGTTTTTATGTTATGGAAACAAGAGCCACAATATACCAATATGAACCAAACTTCATTACCAGACAGGCTTTTCACTAACATCTTAATTGACTTCTATGGTAGTAAGTATTATAGCAGTTAAATGTGAGGGGGCTGAGGCTGGATTTGAATGGATAAAAGGGTTCTTTTATAACCCATTACCAGTCTCTCCCAAGTCATGCAGATGCTCTGCCAGGCTCTCTATTATTGCAATTAAACTTTTATGGCAGTAAGTTTTTCCCCAGGTTAATTACTGATACATGTCAAATTTCATACATTAATTGCTTCTGATTTTGCCAGCACACCCCAACAAGCAAATCCCCTTATTCCCTTACAGTGATTTCTTGATATCAGTATAAAGAAATTACCTTCACATACTACCTTACCCATTCATTATTAATATCTGTTTGGCAGCATGCTGTGTCTCCATATGACCATTCAAGTAATGTACAGAATATAAAAGACAGAATAACTCATTGAATCTCACATAAATTGGCTAAAATATGACAACATCCCTGGTTCTTACTGCAATAAGAACTTAGCGTGGTCCCCAGTGCATTTGTATTCAGATTCTTTGAAAATAAAGATGCTGCTTTTTGTATTGTTTTAACTGTGAGGTAGGTAACACTTTCATATAAATAGTATAAAGAAGAAATCTGTCATTATGCCTCTTCACTAAGGCAGATTTTTAAGTGTGGCACCATGCTGTGCAAGTTAGCAATTAAAATATTAAACACAATAAAATCCCCCCTTTTAAAAGATAAATAAAAAATCCTTGGAAACCGTCTTGGTTTACGCACAGGTGGACCCCTGACCAAAGAGTCAGCGGAATTCTGGCTTTAATTTCCAAATACCTTCACCATTTGGACTTCTATGGAAAATACAAAGATTTCTCAGAAGTTCTCGAAAGACACAAGACTGTGCTGACGATAACTTGGACTCAAATGCCTCCAGTATCTCCTGAGTACTGGCCTGTCCATCTACACAAGCCTGGAATGCAATAAAGTTTCGAACATCCACTAGCAAGTCATCATGCTCTGTTGAGGCTGGAAGAGGAGCAGAAGCTTGCTGATGATTCTCAATGCCTTCGTTCTCTGTCCTCTGAGGTAATATAAGGTGGTTCCTAGCCTTCATCTTAGCTAACAAAGATGATGAATCTAGTACACTGGATGATGACTCTCCTGCTTCCGTTTTCCCATCAAAATGCATGCTGGAAATGCTCTTCTTCATATTCTCTTTCTTTATATTATCAACCTCCTGCAAAGAAACACAGTTTGGAAAAAGATGGATTTTGAAATTCACTCAACTTTCTTAATTAAATCTCCCTGCCATGTAAATTAAAAAAAACTAACAAAAAATTGTAGAAGACAGCTACATGAAGTAATACACACCAGAATCAATACGGTGTTATCTTAGCTCAATTCTATATTTCACTAACTAGGAAACTACAAAGATCTCTGGGTCTCAAATGAAAGTAAACAGAACATGATGAATCCAAGGGCCTTGCTACATATTCAAACTAGTGCTGGCTGGAAACCAGCTATAAAAGTTGTTACACACTTTCAAACACTAATTTATAGCTGGTTGGCTCTTTTTATAGCTGGATAGTCATTTTTATCATGTAATAATTATTTTGCATGTATGGTTAGTTTGAATTTATTGTGTGATTCACCAGTTAATCGTATAATATATGTAACGTAGTAAGGGCCCAAGACAATTTCATCTCAATTAGATTTGTTTCGATGCTACATTTTTGGGGGGTGGGGAGGAAATTATTTAGGCATACTTGAAGACTTTTCAAACTTATCGGAATTCTGCATAAGACCAGGGGTGGCCAACCTGTGTGTGGCAAATAGCAGATCAGGGAGGGGGCAGGCAGCACAGTGGCAAAAAGAGGCAGCAGATATCAAAAAAGGTAAATAAGGCAGGAAACAAAAGGCAGGCAGCAGCAAGCAGAGCAGTAGATTGGATGGGGGAAGGGGATTGAAGTGGCACTTAGGGAGGGTGTTGGGCTTAATGTGTAGCATGCTTACCAAAAAATTTGGCTGTCACTGATACTGAATAATGACAACTGTTTCCGAGACATACATTCTGAAGAGCTAAGAGCTAGAGCTAAGAGGTTTTACTTACATCAGTTACTGAAAGTAAGGTTCTCAGGTGTGTACCTACCTTGCATTTTTTTCCAGGAGATGGGTCTCGTAGCATAGGATTTTTCTTTTGGCCAAACCTACTCCTAAAAAAACAAGCAAAAATTCATTATGACAGAGGTATCTATAACATGCAGCTTGCCAGTGCAACCTCAGTGGCTTGCCATAATTCTTTATGAAAATATTATGTTAAACAAAAAAGAATTTGAAAAGCAAAACAGCAAGTTCTCCATCTTCCCTACACAATGATTCATTCATCTGTGTATGAGACTTCATGTGCACTATTGAGCTTAGAAATGTGCTGACAGCATATAGCTGATCAGAGCAGTTCCCACAAGTGAGGGCCCTGCAGTGGAAAGTGCACTTTAAGTGGCACTAAGAGTTTGAGTTGTATAACCCTGCATTACAAAATCCCCCTAAAAAGGCATAACAAAGCTTTTGCTTTTATTACTGTTATAGGGGTTCTAAGAACCTTCCCTGAATACTACGGATCCTGTCACTTCAGGCATTGGGGGGAAGCTGGCTTGGGGCTTCCCCCCACAGGAAGGCAGTGTGGGGTGCGGCAGCAGTGATGGCGGTGCAGTGGTGGCCGCTGTCCCATGTGCAAGGGCCTCCCCCCCCGCTGCTTTTGTGCCACTTGCCTGCAGGGCCGTGCAGCTGGCTGTGGCAGGGCAGCATGGGGCATGGCTGCGCCGGGGTGGGGGGGCCCTTGCACATGGCACAGCGGCCACCACTGCACTGACACTGCTGCTGCCGCACCTCACACTGCCTTCCTGTGGCCGGTGCCTTTCTGTGGCCGGCCACATGGCTTCATAGGCACAGGCCCACGGCTGCACAGCTCTAGGCAAGCGGCGCAGGGCAGCAATGCCCCTCTGTGGGCTTCACACAAGTTGCCCAGCCGGCAGAGGTGCACCACTGCCCTGTGCTGCTTGCCTGCGGAGCCACTGCTTTGCCACCACCACTACCGTGTCTCGCACTGCCTCCTTGCGGCTGGCTGCATGGCTCCACAAGCAAGCAGGGAGCAGCAGTGGTGGTGGCTACCACATGTGAGCCACAGCCCCCCCTTCTCTGGCTGGCCAGGTAGCTTGTGTGCAGCTCGCAGAGCACTGCTGCCCTTGCCCTCTCCGGCCCTGCTCCCTCCCCCACCATTCTCAATTTGGCCCCTCCTAGCCCCTTCCCTTTCCCCTACATACTTACCTGTTGGAGTGTGTGTCTGTACCTCTGTGTGTAGGCTGGGGGTTGCGCTTTAATTTTAATCATGGATTTTGGGGGTTTTATCAGAGAATTTGTAATTATTATTATTTATTTATTTTTTATCAGGGAAAACCAGGATCCCTGTTTATGATAGTTGTTAAACTTGCCCCTACTTGTGCCTACGAAAAATGGTACAAAACCACTGTAGGCAACTGGTGCCACCTGAGTCGGGGGGGGTGAGTGCCCCCTCCACAGCTGATCTCGCTGACCAGGTAGAGGGGTCCCCCCTGCGGCTGATCTCACTGACCGGGGAGCATGAGCGGCGCTCCCAGAAGTGTCATTGGCACTTCACCTGGCGCTTCCACTCCCTGGTCGGTGCTTGCAGGGGTGGGCATCACCTAAGTGGGGAGCGCTGTGTGTCAAGAGGTGCACCAGTGCTCTCAGGGGGTACATGTGCACCCCCTATGTGTCACCACTGAAAACCACCTAATGTCACCCTCAAGTTTTCAGAACAGACCCAAGACAGACCAAAGGATTTTTCACTTGGTAAACTCTATAAATACATACTGGAGTTCCTACGCGCTTCTTGAAGGTCTCTCGTTTAACTATAAAAAGTCCTTTTTTAGATATATGGGGAGCCGGAGGAAAAGCAGGGGCAACATTGGACCCCTGCTAAACCAGATGGGGCAACTGACGCCCAGGAAAAAGCAAACATACTAAATGGGTACTCTGCATCAGTTTTTCATCAGCCCCATGGCCCTGCCCACTATGGGTCAGGGAGGCCCGGGCAAGGGAGATTCCTTGCCCTCCATCGAAGTTGACCTCATGAAGGAACACCTTGACAGGCTGGATACCTTCAAGTCACGTGGCACTGATGGGTTACACCCAAGGGTACTCAGGGAGCTGGTGAGCATCATAGCTCAGCCCCTGGCACGGATCTTTGAGAGTTCTTGGTGCTCTGGTGAAGTGCCTGATGATTGGAAGAGGGCCAATGTGGTGCCCATCTTCAAGAAAGGGAGGAAAGTAGATCCAACAAATTACAGGCCCATCAGCCTGACCTCTGTCCTGGGGAAAGTCTCAGAAAAGATCATCAAGGAGACCATCCTTAACAGACTAGATGAAGGCAATATCCTGAGGGATACCCAGCATGGGTTTGTTGTGGGTAGGTCTTGCTTGACCAATCTAATTTCCTTTTATGACCAGGTGACTTATCACCTGGAAAAAGGGGAAGAGATTGATGTCATATGCCTTGACTTTAAAAAAGCCTTTCATCTGGTATCCCACGATCACCTCTTGGTTAAACTGGCTAACTGTGGCTTTGACGTCACCATGATCCGCTGGCTGGGGAATTGGCTCCATGCTTGGACCCAAAGGGTGGTGGTTGACAGAAGTCAATCATCATGGTGCCCTGTGACCAGTGGGGTCACACAAGGCTCTGTCCTAGGGCCTATACTGTTTAACATCTACATCGATGATGTAGACATTGGTGTCAGAAGCAGACTGGCCAAGTTCGCCAATGACACCAAACTCTGGGGTAAAGCAGCCACACCTGAGGACAAGAGGGTGATCCAGGCAGATCTGGACAGACTCATGAAATGGGCGGACAAGAACCTGATGGTGTTCAACACTGAAAAATGCAAGGTTCTCCACCTTGGGAGGAAAAACCTGCACCATGCTTATAGGCTCAGTAGTACTACGCTGGTTAGCACTACAGATGAAAGGGACTTGGGGGTCATGGTTGACCACAAGATGAACATGAGCCTTCAGTGTGATGCTGCAGCTAGTAAAGTGAGCAAAATGCTGGCTTGCATCCACAGATGCTTCTCAAGCAGATCCCGGGACGTCATTCTCCCCTTGTACTCAGCCTTGGTGAGGCCGCAGCTGGAGGACTGCGCCCAAGTTTGGGCTCCTCAATTCAGAAAGCATGCGGAGAAGCTTGAGAGGGTGCAGAGGAGAGCCATGCACATGATCAGAGGGCAGGAAAACAGACCTTATGATGAGAGGCTGAGAGCAATGGGGCTATTCAGCCTGGAAAAGTGCAGGCTCAGGGGTGATCTGGTGGCCACCTATAAGTTTATCAGGGGTGCTCATCAGGATCTGGGGGAACAACCGTTCACCAGAGCCCCCCAAGGGATGACAAGATCAAACGGTCACAAACTCCACTGTGACCGGTTCAGGCTGGACATAATAAAGAACTTCTTCACTGTCTGAGCCCCCAAGGTTTGAAACAGACTGCCACCTGAGGCGGTTCAAGTGCCTACTTTGAACGCCTTCAAAATTGGATGCTTACCTTGCTGGGATCCTACGATCCCTGCTGACTTCCTGCCCCTGGGACAGGGGGGCTGGACTCGATGATCCTCCAGGGCCCCTTCCAGCCCAAATGTCTATGAAATCTATGAAACTACTTCGCTTGAGGGATTAACAATATGAAAGCGGTATACTCACAGGCTAAACATTAATTTATAGTGACCCCTGAATAATTCTAATTTTATTCTCATCATCTCTCCTCTGTGATTTGGGAAAATTTTCAAAAACATTTAAAGGATCTAGGAACTAAAGCTCCACTTGCAAATGTCTTTTCTAAGTGTCTAAGTCACTTGAAAAGAAAGTATTGAAAAACTGTCTTGAAAATTTTAAACAAAATATTTCTAAGCAATCTTACAAATCTGATTATATTTCATCTAGTAAATATTTTAAAAGTTTTTGATTCAAATCCAGCACACATTAGCCAGTACAAAACCAACCTATTAAACACCCACTGCTACAGATCGCAAAAAATGTGGAAACTAAATTTTACTTTATTCCTGATGGGGCACCAGATAGCCCACTGCTGCCTGTCCAGGTTGGCACACCAAAAGCTGCTCCTAAACATCGCTGTCGGGAGATCTTTAAGGCTCTTAAGGCATCCTGGGCCACTCGGTTTGCTTCTGCTTCCATTAGCACGTAATCTGGACTGGAAGCTTCCATAATAACATCATGCTTCATAACACTGTGTACTCCTGATGAGGCACATACAAGGAGGAAACAGCTAGTCGTTTTTTTTCAACCTTATCCATTTTAGTATATTGTAGACATGTTCAACATTTCACTATTGTCACTTGAAATGAAATAATTGAAATAATATTGGGAATAAAATATTTCTAGTGGTGTTGGAATCAAAATTCATGCATTTATACTTCTCCCAGTTACCATTAGTTTAGCTGTATTTCTGAGCACACACTAATTCATCTTGTCAATTTGAAGGATACTATTCTTGATTAAGTAGTAACTTCAGAACATCAGAGCTCATGAATACTGCTGTCCTGTGCAAAGCAGCAAGTATTTGATTCAGATTCAGCCGATTCAGAGGTACAGTGATTTGATTCAGTGATCCAAATCACTGTCCTGATTCAATTTGGCCGATTTAGATCTGAAGATTCGGCCATAGACTATACAGACAGCAGTCTTCAATGACATTGGACACAGTGGCCTCCAGCTGGTAAGTCTATTGTGGTGGGCAGAGGGGGGAGGGAAGGGAGGTATGTGGAGGGGGCAAATCAATGCCCCACAGTGAGGGAGGGGAGCTCCTGCCATTGCACACCACTGTGTGCTGCCGGTCCAGGAGCTCCTCTTTCAGTGGTGCCTTTGGCAACTCTCGCCGCTAGTCTGGGAGGGCACGGGAGCAGATGTGTGCCCCTACATCTGCACAGGGTGGGCCAGGCTGCACTCCAGATAGACGGGGGAAAGTGCTGGGAGCAGGGGCTATGCCTTCCCGCCACTTGCCCAGCTGGGGCGGGGAGGTGCGGAATAATGCCACTGTGCTGCCTCAGACAAACTGCACAGCGCCACTTCAGCCTCCCTGCGCCACCTGGACAAACTGTGCTTTGCCCTGCCCAACTGGGCGAGCACTGGCAGGGCATGGAGGTGGGCACATGCACCTGGATCAGGGTGGAACCAGCACAGGGGGCTACAGGGAATTTGCCCAGCCCGCCCTGAGCAAATCCAGGGGAAACACCTGCTCCCATGCCCTCCCGGACCAATGGTGAGAGCCACCAGAGGAGTCATTGGAAGAGCAGCTCCCGGACAGGCAGCATGCAGTGGTGGGAGCCCCCCTCCCCAAGTCCTGCACCCCCTGCCCTGGCTGGACAGCTTGTTTTAGCCCCATTCCTTCCTTTGCTGTGGGGGTATTGATCTGTTCTGCCCCCCCCTCCCATGCCCCTTTCCCTTCCCCACTCTGCCCATTGTAACAGATCAGCTGGAGGCAGCTGTGTCCAGTGTCATTGAGGACTGCTGCCTATATAGTCTAAAGCCAAATCTCCAAATTTCTCTGAATTGATTTGGAGGGTTCTGAATTGATTCAGACCTTTTAATGCGTCTCCCAGTTCGATTCGGAGATTTGGCTGCCAAATCGCCTCCAAATCGAATTGGCTACTGACGTTTCACACCGCCCTGTGTATCCTCTATTGGATTAGAGTTACTAGCACTCACAATGATGACAGCCCATTCATGTAGATTTTATGTATGTTTCTTAAACTGGCATTGTACAAATGAATAAAAAGGTTACCTGACTTTTTGAAAAGTTTCTCCAAGACATAATCATCATTCTTTTTTTGATCATCCTCCTCTTCATTGTCCTCTTTCCTGTATTGTTTTTGTTTCACTAGGTGTGAGATGCGTTCCCCTTCAAATTTGGCATCTTTTTTAGTTTTTGTCTTCTTTTGGTTATTCTTGCAGCCCTCACGTGCCAGCATATCTATGCTGTGTTTTGTTTTTGAGGTGCATTTATAATGATTATTACCTAACTGTCCAACTTCAAAATCTGCTTTCTGCTTTTCCTGTGAGCTGTCGGTTCCCCTCTCAATACTTACACCAGATGCTCCATGAACTTCACTAATGAATCCAAGGTTCTCTGGAGTCCCAGCATTCCCTGGGAGTGGTTGTAACACAGACCTGTCAGCTGTGTCTAAACTCTTCTCTTCACCCTTAACCAATGAATCCATATTATGAAGTACTTGTGAATCATCTTCTGTAACACAATTTGGGTTAAACGTATCAGAGTTTCCTTTGGTTTTGCCAACTGCCTCAACTCCTTCAGAGGAATTAGTTAGATGTCCTGTTGAAGGAGAACATGAGGGCTTGCTGTATTTAGATGAAATGTGTCCTTTAAGATGGAGACCACTTTCAGAAGAATTATCAGGTGGCTTTGCAAATTTTTGTTTTGATTGACGTTTTGGAGCTTGAACATCTGACCCAGTACCTGTTATATGTATGAAATTGATTTTAATAATTAAACATTTTGAACGGTCTCATTGTATAAAAATCATGTGTATAGTTAAGGAAAAATATTTCTCATACCTGCGAAAATAGCACTAGTTTCTGTTCCTTGAGACCCGTCTGGGCTGCTCAGAGTGAAAAGTTCATAAAGATCATTGGATTTGAAAAATCGCCTTTGTTTTGGATCTTTCAACACTCTGTTTGTTAAAAACTGTTTGAAGATTTGTCTGGAAAAAAATACAATTGTTCTATATATGAAACAATATCTAGCTATGTTTAACTATCGAATAAAATGCTCAAAGAGAAATTCTGTCAACACAAATTTTACCCTACAGAACAATTAAGCAGTAGGAGGAAGATGCTTGCTTTACAGAGACAATCTGAGTTATGGTAACTTTTAAACAATCCACTAAATTGTTAACCATAGGAATTTATTGCATTTCAGCAATCCCATAACACACTGGGTAGCCACCATCCTGAAATGTCCTACGAGACATCACTTATCTTAAGTTGTAAAAAACTTCACGGCTAGGAATGTTTTGTACATTAAAACTGAAAACCTGGTATACACTACAGTAAAGCTCAATGAAAGAGTGGGGGCCCATTAGAATGATTATATTTTAATGCCACGACGTTGGCTGAATGGGCTGAGATGGAAAGAGGCAATGCACCAGCATAGAGCCTGATAGCATCTGATGGCACAGACTAGATAATTTCTGTTAAAACAGATTTAAAAAAAATCAGAGTTAGGGAGTAGTTGGCTCCGCTGCCAGACCAATATATTTGGCAGTGATACATTTAGACTTTTGTTTAGCTTTAACCCATCCCTGCAGTTATGCTCATCTATCCTGTGTGGTTTTTTATAGCAATTTTTTCCATCCAAAGCAGACATTTCCTGCTTGGGTTGCAAACTGATTCTCAAAATCTTTTCCTCTTGTCCATACCACAGTTAGGCCCCGATAGGACCATGTGGGGAAAAATCTATGTTCAAACACATTTCTCACTAGCATGGTTTTGAACTACACCCCAGTACAGTAATACAATTGTTTCCATTTCAAAGCAGATTAGAATACCCAATTTAGCCTCCCAAAGGATTCTGAAGATTATCAGAATTATCTGCATTTCACAGACAAAGAAACTGAGGCAACAAGTAAAAGGTGATTTCTTTCTGAAAATAACTCTGACTGTTCAGACCCTTAGGCCCCACTTCCTCTGTGTGGTCAGGGTCATTCAAAGCAAAGTTTGATGGTGGGATGCAAGCCAAATAGCAGTGGAAACTTTATGTCTATGTGGTAAGGCGATTGGGAAATGGACTCAATAAACTGTTGACATTTTATTACATACTTTTTCATTTATCTGCATTTTAAAAAGAGGGCTTTATTGTAAAGGGAAATGCATAGCCAGGTAACGTCAAAGTACTATCATTTTGAATTTACATGAATGAGGCTTACTATTTAGAAGACAGTTGAGTGGAGAGGAAAACTAAGAGTTAGGGCTTTATTGCAGAGGTGTCAAACTTATAGCCCATAGAGCCCCATGATCTGGTTCTCAGTGCTGCTCTTGGGTCTAAACAGGCCACATGGAGCATACTGCATGCCAGACCACCCCCACGGTCAGGGACCAGGCATGCAGTGCCCACTCTGGCTGATCCAGGACTGTGCCATACAGGTCGGCATGTGTGGCACAGGTCCTGGAGCAATTGGGGTGTACAGCACAGATTCCAGACTGGCCAGAGTCAGCACCGTGCTGCATGCAGCACCCACTGTGATCAGACTGTACTACATGCGACTGCAGTACCTGCTCTAGTCTGGAACCCGCACTACATATAGTGCCCGCATGTGCAGCGGTGCAGTGCAGGTCCAAGACTGGCTGGAGTGGGTGCCACGTGCAGCGGTTCTCAGCGCTGGTGCTGTGTGTGGTGCAGACTGTGATCTATGCTCCATGTCCCCAAGCAGACTGCTCTGCACACAGTGCCCATTCCACCCACTCCAGGTTCTGTGACACATGCAATGCAGGTCCCAGATTGGCTGGAGTGGGTGTTGGATTCAGTATGCCAGGGTAGGAGTGAGGGGAAGGGTCTGTGAGCCTGATCCTTGAGCCACTCATCCAGCCTTTAGGACCAGAGTTTGACACCCTTGATTTACAGGTACAGGCAATCCCTGCTTAGTGCTTTTAACTGGTTCCTGAAAAAACAAGTGTTAAGCTAAATGAGCGTTAAGCGAAACCAAAAGAATCTGACGACCCAAGATGGTGACCGCAATTGTTTTTAATGACCCAAGATGGCGACCACGAGTGTTATAACAAAACTTGCTGAGCGCTAAGTGAAATCAGGTATTAATTTCAAATGAGCGTTATAGCAAAATAGTGCTAAGTGAAACAGCATTAAGTGGGGGTTGCATGTACATATATTAGATATGTTGCTTGCATTCTAAACATATCTAAATATTAAACAGCTATGTTTGACGACTTTGGTTCACTTTAATATTTTCAGAGTAACTATTGATTTCGTTCTTTTTTTTTCCTTACTGATCACAAGTTATATATGTACTGTGCAAAATTCTAGAAATCTTGTTGTTTCAAGTTAGGGAAGGAATGACAGTACACCTGGGTATGTGGGGAGGGACACAGAACCCACAAGGCCTTGGATGCAATATTAATGAGAGAATTAGCTGTATTAAAAGGTTTTATCAAATGCTGACTCCTGAAATCAGATTTTGGCAGACAAGAAAATGATTTATAAAACGTTTGATAATATTTAAATTGTACTTTAAATCCTGACTCCTGCACCCTGTGTTTGTTTGTGCTCATGTATCTGACTGAAAAATGTGTAAATGAAACTGCTGGTAGTCCACCAGAATTAACAGAATGCAGTTCACTAATTTATGGTTGCTCTGGTTTTGCACATCTAACAAATAATAAGAACAGTAGCCTGTCTTTGGTAATGAAGTCATTGGACTTATGTCTCGACACCCTCAGGGAGCAGATCTGCTAAACAGTTTTTTTTTTAATATTGGCAAGGTAACATACTTTAGTGTCATTCAAGTATTTTTTGTTTTAAAGGCAGCACACTTTTCAGAGTACTAAATGGTGTTTATAAAGATTCACTAAGTATGGAAACTGCTCTAAGGGGCAAAAAATGAGCAACAAGCATTTGCTTAACTGCTCTCATAGAAATTAATGAGGGGAGATATGGCTTATGAAGTGAATGCTGGTCTATGGGCTTAAGGAAACCTGTCTCCTACTACTAGTTCTGTTCTTGGCCTGGTGAGGGACAGTGGGGAAGTCACCCTATCTTCCTGTGGTTCAGTGTCCCTGCTTGTAGAGATGGTATGATAACAATGCGCTAAGATCTGCTGATGAAAAATATTGTATTTTCTGAACCCCAGAACAAAATATACACCTTTTTTTAAGGCAGAATGAAGGGGGAAAAAAATTCTTTCTTGTTTTAATTAACTTAGTGGCAGCAGCTTGGGAGCTGAGTGCTAATTACTGTATTCTGCTCCTTGTGGTTTGCATAGTTTATTTTTGCTTTTACCTGTCCAAAGCTTAAATGGCAGAAACTGCAGTTATCATAGTTCCTCACACAAAATGTAAATGTTAATTTCTGACAGTTCTTTTTTGGAAAAAAGAGAGGGGGGTGGGTGGGTAGAACATTACAGCTACATTCAACAAAGTTATAACCCGATTACATTTTTTCATAATACTATCAAATCCTTCAATTCTTATCACCCATTTGGTGGCAGAATTTTAAAAGGGGGCTCCAACAGACATTCACCTGCTTAAGACAGTTAAGTTATCAATGAATATCAGTACCACTTACCTGTGGTAAATCTTCTCTTCTATTGTACCTGCAGTAAGAAGCCTGTACACAGTCACCTGTTTCGTCTGACCTATTCTCCAAGCACGCTCTCGAGCCTATATAGCATGAAAGTTTTATTTAGCAGAAACTACCTTTCAGAAATAAAGGGCTGTATACACAGTGAACTACTGGCACCAACGTGTTCTAAATGTACTTTGGAAACTAGCACAGTTTGAGAGATTATAATAACCACATTTCTATGCTGATGGAAAGACAGCTCAAAAAAAGAGGTAAACAATTTTAAGAATCTGATTCTAAAGTGATAAATGACTTTATCCAACAGTTAGAATTAAAAGTTAATGCAGGATAATGTTGCCCCTTGGATAACCATATCTCAAATTAAGATCCATTTCATACATTAACTAGATTTTATTCACGTATTGTCCAGAAACTTTTCCTTTTTTCTCAATTTAATTAGTAAGAAGACTTCGTAATTCCTCATTGGGTTTTAGGAAGTATTTCCTACATTGAACAATCTGGATCACTCAGAATGTATGTGCAAGAATTTTCAACGACTTGTGCTGACAGTTGACTGAAGTCCTATTTCCTCCCAATAAACAGAAAATTAAACTATATTTACAAAGAGGAAACTAACATACATACCCTGATATTTTCAATGATGAATTTACAGAAGGCAGCTCACGAACACAAGAAGAAAGAGCGATTTTAAACTAGTTTTGAGATATGTAGGCTATTTTAATATTTGACTAAAATGAACTATGAAATTGCTAAAAAAAAAAAATGCCCCAAATTAAAAGAAATTTCCTACAGTCTCATCCATTCAAATGGGGCAAGAATTCTCAAAGCCCTATTACACTCATAGATAAGACCAGTTCTTCAACAATACCAGCATAATGGCAACTTCCACTCAGGATATGGCACCAATGTACATTTTATGTGCTTTAAAAGGGGAGGAGGAGGGTGTTGCTGCTGATGCTGTTGAGCCACTTGGCAGGGGGCTTGCTGGCAGCTGCCCTGCTTGTGGGATAGTTCCTGTCCAGTCCCCTGCTGAACAGGGCAGGTGGGGTGGGGGTACAGGGCTCACTGGCAGCTGCCCTGCTTGGGTTCCCAGACATGCCTGCCCCCTCAAACAGCTCTGCGTGGGTGTGGAGGTGGGAACTCGGGAGAGGGAGTGGGTGCTGGAGTTCCCAGCTCTGCGCTGCGCAGAGATGCTCTGGAGACCTAGCACTCACTCTCTGGAGCTTCCAGGTCTGTACTGGGAGCCAGGATAGAGAGCAGAGAGATCCCCAGTCCTGGCGGTTATCAGCTTCTGACTCCTGGGGGGTAGCCAGAAGCTGAGCAGCACCAGGACCAGGGACAGAAAGCTCCGTGTCTCCTGTGCCCCCCTTCTGCCTATGCTGACTGGAAGCAAATTTATTCCTTGTGTCTATACATGCAGTACTGTGTAGTAAGTACCTGTATTTACAGGTACTAGATAATTGTGCAGTAGCCTTATTTACTGTGCTGTAAATGCTCCACATATATGACACTTTACTGCTCAGTAGATTAGTCTACTGCGTGTAAAGCATCTCACGTAGACATGTCCTGAATCTCACTAGATAGTTCAGAAAAAAATTTAAGAAGCCCCCTCTTCTTTCAACCCCCATTTCTTTCAATTTGGCTGTTAAATGGAACATGATGAACCAAGCAACACCAACCTGTGTGTCTGTACTGGGATTCCAGTCAGGATCATAGATAATAACCCTGTCAGCACCTGTCAGGTTGATTCCAATGCCACCAACTCGAGTTGTAAGAAGAAAAATAAATATGGATTTATCCTGTAACATATGCAATACAAGACAGAATTTAGCAAAGCTTAATTATTAAAGTAGAATGTTACTTTTCTCCTGCTAATTCTGTATAGACCAATTGTGTATTTTTATGTAAGAAAGTGTGGTCCACTTTAGTCAGTAACATAGAAGTAGAAAACCAAAATTAATCTGCAGTCTAGCTCTAATTTAAATATTCACAATGAAATAATGACGTGCACCTATACCACAAACTCTCTGGAAACAGCACTCTAAGGATTTCATTCTGGGTTCTTGCAGAGTTTAACATTTTTGTCACTCTTGTTTCATCATCTATCTGTTGGAAGTTAATTCCATACTTAGATTCTATTAGTAAAGAATGCATTGTCCCCAAATCTCACATTTCATCCCGGGCTTTGTGATCTTTGTTGTTCCAGAAAAATACAACTGTTACAGTAGGTCATTAGATCAAAATATGATCTAATGTAGCTGGAGTTTGACTTTTTAATTGCTTAGAAAAGTTGGACCATGGTATTACACTGCTACCAAAAGGTAACTTGGAACCAGTGAAGTAGGCACTGTAGATCATGCAGGAGACAGACACATTCCCTATTAGCTGGAGGCTATGCACACAGCTTTAGGTACAGTAAGCTATAGGAATCTAACCTGGAGCTAACACATGCATGGATTATTTTGGCAGTCCTTATCTGGGAAGAGAAGTTGAATTTTTTAGGAACCTAGAGAATAGAGACAGCATTTTTAGATGCTGCCCCTTCCCGGCAAAACTGGGTCCAGAGGCTTCATTCTGCTTTGACAAATGCGCTTGCAAGCCTTAAATGGAGGAATAGCGATATGGTAGAGCTTAAAACACTCCTCCCTTCCCACTAGTGTTGCTTCAATATTACCTGGGCTGAGTTTAAGCTAGCTCCTCCTGAGCTAGAAACTGATCGCCTGCGGCTATGTTGGCACCTTAGTAGTGGCAATGGTTGTTTCAATGGAGAATGATATAGGCTGGTGTAGAAAACTCTCTCTGCCACTTCATATAGAGTAACATTGATTCTACAAGACCATAATTATCCCTCCTGTTGGTGATGCATCAGTCGGTACTATCTAACTTGATCTTCCATGGCAGCACTGACTGTGCACAGCTAACAAGCACAAAAACACAATTCTGTCAGTCAAGTCAGCAAATCTGACAAAGATGTAAAGGGATCAGGATATGCCTAATGTTGCCTTGTTTACTTATTCAGTTTTTTGACCAGAAGTCACATATTAAAGCCTAATGTTTGTTCAGGGATATAGGGGGTAGCCGTGTTGGTCTAAGGACGTAGGTTCTTCAGGTAAAGCTGACACCTTTTATTAGACAAACTCAAGTAGTTTATTAATTCAACAATTTATTCAACTCAACAATGTTTATTCATTCTTTTACAAGAACATTTCTTATTCAGTCCTGGGCCTTGGTTCAGAGAACCAAGCTTCAATTTAGGCAAAAAATGGCAATTTCTTTCTCTTACTCCTTACCTCAAGAGAAACAGTTTGTCTTGATTCAGAACTCCAAAAGCTTAAGAGATCCTACCCACCCAGAGATTTAAGCTATAGTAACTACTGAAATGGAAGAAATGCTTTCAAATGCACCAGAGCAAATAGTTAAAAGCAGTCTATTTTGATTGACCCTCAAGCATCAATCACTGGTAAGAATTTATGGGAGGGCTGCAATTTCGCACCTCATTGTATCTTGTTATAAGAGGCTGTCTGGATGCGATTGTTGTGGTACCATCCATCTTGAGGTAGGAATAGTTTCTGTCTCTCAAAAACGCTTCAAGGATGTGTAGCATCTGTTGTTATAGAAAGATTCTAATGAAATCCGAGCATGAAATTTAACTGAATAGCATGTCATATCATAAGCATTTCTAGTATTAACCAAAATGGCAATTAAATGGACAGTTCAGGCCTTTCCAGGAAAAAACAAAAAACAAACAAACTCAAACTCTCTAAAATGGTTAGAACTCCCACTGAACAGCATAGGAGTACAATTCTAAGAGAGGGCGAATTAACTTCATTCATAGTATGTAGCAAATTGCACCCCCTGTCAGAAATTGACTGACAATACCAAATCCATTAACTGCAATTCCTTATCTTACAGTTATTTGTACTGTTGTTCTGAACCAAATGCAACTCAGTTACATCAATGGCTAAAAGGAATTATTCTGGATGTACACTGGTAAACCTGAGAGCAATATTTACCCAAAATATATTTAACTACACTCAGCATATAAAGTCCCTCTAAGAATTTTCATGGAATAGACATCTAGGGCATCTTTATACATGCTTAGGGGTGGGAGGGGCGCTTTAATTAGAATGGCTCAAGAACTACTCTAAATTAAAGCACCTGCAGTGTCTCATGTATTCAGCATCCCACATGCTTCAAAATGACAGCAGGGACACTAACTCATGCTCATTTGATGAGTCTTAAAGTGCCCCCACCAGTGCCATTTTGAAGCACAGGAGTTGAATGCATGAGGCATGGAGGCTGCAGGAACAGGTTAATTATCATGCTCCAGGAGACTTGATTAATCAAGCTTGCTCTGATGTGCTGTAACTACAGCATACCAGAGCAGCATCCCCACACATGTACAGGCACCCCTAGTCTCCAGTTACCAAACACAAGAAACTAAAGGAATGTTTCATCATTGACACTTTTCAGGGGCACTGGAATTTTGTTTTCTAATACACAACTGTGTTAAGTTTATCTAGTAAACTTACTGCTGCACATAAGGTTGTCCCCATAGTTTTTAAGAACAGGTTCAACCAGGAGTCACCCATGGGCTGAATCAGGCCCATGGAGCTACAGGTTCTAGCCTGTCAAGGGCTTTGGTGGTGCTAGGCTTTGCTTATGCTGTACTGTGACCAAGTGTTTCGTCCACACCATGCTGCAGATAGATCCTAGCACTGACCTACTGACTTGGGTCATTCTGGCTTGCCTCCTGAAAATGTTGCTGACCCCAGGGTTAGATCAACACTTGTCAAGAATACTATAGATAGGGATGATCCTATCTTGAGCTCCCTTCCAGCCCTATGTTTATATGATTCTAAGATGTTCTTACCTGTCTTGACTGAGTAAACAGCAGCACTCTGTGACCCTGCTTATGCCATATTTTCAGCAGTGATTCTACCACTATCATTTTTCCAGAACGTTTCCAATATCCAAACTGATCCACTTCATCTATTTCATTATCTGGTACACTTTTCAAGACCTTGGGGCCACCAGAGAAAAGATCAGGATGATTGCAGATCTTCCTCAATCCTACAAGTCCAGAGAAAATCTATAGAATATAGGAGAACGATGATTTTTTCAAACAGCTTTCATTATGTCATTTAAGGAAAAAAGACAAAAAAGGATCAGATTAGGCATACTTAAGAAAGTCACTGGATTTTTATACCTGCAAATATTAGTTCTTGTACCAATAAAAAGATTTCAGAGAGCTGATATATTAAAGTGGCCAGTGAAATTCTACAATTTTGAGAATTAATTTTGGTGATAACATTAAGTGAATTCTGCAGTAATTTCCAGACTAACGCAAACTAATACTAGCAGCATTTTTCTGGAGCTTCAAAAAAACCACAGACATCATATCTGGCTGGAAATCACATGGTCTTCCAGCACAGATTCATAGATGTAAGGGCCGGAAGGGACCTCAATAGATCATCGAATCCGACCCCCTGCATAGGCAGGAAAGAGTGCTGGGTTCAGATAACCCCAGCCAGATGCCTATCTAACCTCCTCTGGAAGACCCCCAGGGTAGGGGAGAGTA
The DNA here is from genome assembly GCF_052110815.1 of Crocodylus siamensis. NCBI lineage: Eukaryota > Metazoa > Chordata > Crocodylia > Crocodylidae > Crocodylus > Crocodylus siamensis. Next base: position 22,205,882 of record NC_143401.1, read on the forward strand.
CCACTTCCCTTGGGAGTCCATTCCAGATTTTGGCCACTAACTGTGAAGAAGTTCCTCCTAATGTCCAATCTAAAACTGCTCTCTGCTAACTTATGGCCATTATTTCTTGTAACCCCCAGGAGCGCCTTGGTGAGAAGAGCCTCACCAATTCCCTTCTGAGCCCCCATGATTAATTTATAGGCAGGCACAAGGTCGCCTCTCAACCTTCTCTTGCGGAGGCTGAAGAGGTCCAGGTGCCCTCGTCTCTCCTTGTAGGGCTTGGCCTGCAAGACCTTAACCATATGAGTGGCCCTTCTCTGGACCCTCTCCAGGTTATCCACATCCCTCTTGAAGTGTGGTGCCCAAAACTGCACGCAGTATTCCAACTGCGGTCTGACCAGTACCCAATAGAGGGGAAGTGTCACCTCCTTGGTTCTGTTTGTCATACACCTGCTGATGATGCACGATGAAGTCCAGTTAGCTTTGCTGATGACTTCGTCACACTGACAACTCATGTTCGTCTTGGTGTCCACTAGGATTCCCGAGATCCCTTTCCACTTCCGTGCTGCCGAACAGGTCATTTCCTAGGCAGTAGGTGTGCTGGACATTTTTCCTCCCTAGATGCAGCACTTTGCATTTCTCCTTGTTAAATCGCATGCTATTGTTTTCTGCTCATTTGTCCAACCTGTCCACGTCTGCCTGTAGTTGTTCCCTGCCCTCCGGTTTGTCTACTTCTCCCCACAGTTTTGTATCAACCACAAACTTGGACAGAGTACACTTCATTCCCTCATCCAAGTCACTGATGAAGACATTGAAGAGTATCAATCCAAGGACTGAGCCCTGCGGTACCTCACTGCCCACGTCCTTCCAGGTCGATATTGACCCATCCACTACCACTCTCTGGGTACAACCCTCTAGCCAGCTTGTCACCCACCAGACTGTGTAATCATCCAAGTCACAGCCTCTTAATTTGTTCACCAGAATGGGGTGGGATACCATATCGAAGGCCTTCCTGAAGTCTAAGTAACCGATATCTACCCCTACTCCTGCATCCAGGTGCTTTGTAACCTGGTCATAAAAAGAGACTAGACTAGTCAGGCATGATCTACCTGCTACGAACCCATGCTGGTTTCCCCTCAGCATAATATTTCCTGCTGGGCTCTCACATATATGAACCTTAATAATCTTTTCAAAGACTATCAAGGATGGGGGTGAGACTGACTGGCCTATAGTTGCTTGGATCCTCCTTCCTCCCCTTGAAAATAGGGACCACATTGGCCCTTTTCCAGTCCTCCAGGACCTGGCCCGTGTGCCATGAGTGCTCAAATATTCTTGCCAGTGGCTGTGCAATGACATCAGCCAGTGCCTTCAGTACCCTCGGACGGAGCTCATCTGGGCTTGCCGACTTAAACGCATCCGGTCCTTCCAAGTGACTCTGCACCATCTCAGGGTCAATGCTTGGTAGTCTGGCGCCCAGCTGTTGCCTCTTTACAATCCCATTGTGAGACTTGTCTCGCTCCTTGTTTAGGAAGACTGAGGCAAAGAACTCATTGAGGAGTTCAACCTTGTCCCCCCTGTCTGTCACCAATTGCTTTTGCCCATTCAGTAGTGGTCTTATACCGCCCTGGGCCTTCCTTTTACTCCCTATATATCTGAAACCATCCACCGTAAAGCTGGCAAGTCAGTCAGCAACACAGAAGTCCTTGACTTCAGAAAAGCTGACTTTGACAAGCTCAAGAGGCTTGTCGGCCAGGCCCTCAGGGACCATGACCCCAGGGAGATGGGAGTTCAAGAAGAGTGGTTGCTTCTCAAGGAAGCAATCCTCAATGCACAAGCTAAATCTATTCCAACACGGAGGAAAGGCAGCAAGAAGGCACAGCACCCCTCCTGGCTCTCTAGGGACCTAGCGGACCTCCTGCGGCTAAAAAGGAAAGCCTACAAAGGATGGAGGACGGGATTCACCTCCAAGGAAAATTATTCTGCACTGGTCTGGTCCTGCAGGGAGCAAACCAGGGAAGCCAAGGCTGCAACTGAACTCTAACTAGCTTCAAGCATCAAGGACAATAAAAAGTCCTTTTTCAGATATGTGGGGAGCCGGAGGAAAAGCAAGGGCAATGTTGGACCCCTGCTAAACCAGATGGGGCAACTGACAACTGACGCCCAGGAAAAAGCCAACCTATTAAATAGGTACTTTGCGTCAGTCTTTCATCAGTCCCATGGGACGCCCATGCCTGCTATGGGACAGGGAGATCCGGGTGATGGGGATCCCCTACCCTCCATAAATGCTGACCTCATGAAGGAACACCTTGAGAAGCTGGATACCTTGAAGTCAGCCAGCCCTGACAATCTGCACCCCAGGGTACTCAAGGAGCTGGCGAGCATCATAGCCCAGCCACTGGCACGGATCTTTGAAAACTCCTGGAGCCCTGGTGTAGTGCCTGAAGACTGGAAGAAGGTCAATGTGGTGCCAATCTTCAAGAAAGGGAGGAGAGTGGATCGGCTAACTACAGGCCCATTAGCCTGACTTCTATCCTGGGGAAGATCTTAGAAAAGTTTATTAAGGAGGCCATCCTTGATGGACTGGCCCAGGCTAACATTCTAAGGGATAGCCAGCACGGGTTTGTTGTGGGTAGGTCTTGTTTGACCAATCTCATTTCCTTCTATGACCAGGTGACCTATCACCTGGACAAGGGAGAAGAGATTGATGTCATATATCTTGACTTCAAAAAAGCTTTTGATCTGGTATCCCATGATCACCTCTTGGCCAAACTGGCCAGCTGTGGCCTTGGCTCCACCACGATCCGCTGGCTGGGAAACTGGCTCCGTGGTCGGACCCAGAGGGTTGTAATTGATTGCAGTTACTCACCGTGGTGCCCTGTGACCAGTGGAGTCCCTCAAGGCTCTGTCCTGGGACCCATACTGTTCAACATCTTCATTAACGATGTGGACATTGGAGTCAGGAGTGGACTGGCCAAGTTCGCCGATGACACCAAACTTTGGGGCAAAGCATCCATGCCAGAAGATAGGCGGTGATCCAGGCTGACCTGGACATGCTCTGCAAATGGGCGGACGAGAACCTGATGGTGTTTAACACCGAAAAATGCAAGGTTCTCCACCTTGGGAGGAAAAACCTGCAGCATCCTTATAGGCTCGGCAGTGCTACGCTGGATAGCACTACAGAAGAAAGAGACTTGGGGGTCATCATTGACCACAAGATGAACATGAGCCTGCAGTGCGATGCTGCGGCTAGTAAAGCGACCAAAACGCTGGCTTGCATCCATAGATGCTTCTCGAGCAAATCTCGGGACGTCATTCTCCCCTTGTATTCGGCCTTGGTGAGGCTGCAGCTGGAGTACTGCATCCAGTTTTGGGCTCCACAATTCAAAAAGGATGTGGAGAAGCTTGAGAGAGTCCAGAGGAGAGCCACGCGCATGATCAGAGGTCAGGAAAACAGATCTTACGATGACAGGCTGAGAGCCATGGGACTCTTTAGCCTGGAAAACCGCAGGCTCAGGGGTGATCTGATGGCCACCTATAAGTTTATCAGGGGTGACCACCAGGATCTGGGGGAACGTCTGTTCACCAGAGCACCCCAAGGGATGACAAGGTCGAACGGTCACAAACTCCTGCAAGACCATTTCAGGCTGGACATAAGGAAGAATTTCTTTACTGTCCGAGCCCCCAAGGTCTGGAACAGTCTGCCAGCGGAGGTGGTTCAAGCACCTACATTGAACACCTTCAAGAGTATGACCCCAGCTGACTTCCTGCCCTTTGGGCAGGGGGCTGGACTCGATGATCTCCCAAGGTCCCTTCTAGCCCTAATGTCTATGAAAATCTATGAAATCTATGAAACAATTTTTTGTTATCCTTAACTTGGAATGCCATCCTCCGCTCCATGATAGCTTTGGCCTTTCTAACTGCCTCCCTACAACTGCGAGCTGAGAAGGTGTACTCCTCTTTAGTAATTTCTCCCTGTTTCCACTGCTTATATGCCCCCCTTTTTGCCCTTAGGCTGCTCTGGATTTCTCTGGTTAGCCAAGGAAGCCTCTTGGCCGCTTTTCCCCCGCATCAGGATCGTGCACCTCTGTGTCTGAAGGATTGCTTCCTTAAGGCACAGCCACCCTTCCTGGGCTCCCAACTCACCAAATCTCTTACCCTGCAGTGCATCACTGACTGAACGCCTGAGCTTGCTGAAGTTAGCCTTCCTAAAGCATGGAGAATTAAATATATGTTATCTACTAAAGCTGCTATACCCACAGCTGGACTTACAAATCAAGAACAAATATTACTTATATGCTTAAGCGGGATCTTTTATTTTATGCTCTTAACTCATTTGTTTGCTCTACTTCAATCACTGAGTAATTAAAGCAGTGAAGAATTCAGAGAAGTTAAACTTCCTATCATGAATTGGTTCTTTTTTTAATTATAAAAAAATGTGGCAAATTCCTAACTGATGGTATATTTTCAATAAAAGAATTAATGTTAATTTTCCTACTCTCAAAAGAAAAACTTAAATTTGCACAAACTAATTTGAGATAAAATTGTGCAAAGGCTAGCAGAAAATCTGAAGATGAGGGAAAACAACTCCAGTTTGGTAAGTAATACTTCTAACTAAAGTATTTGAATAGAACCTGTACATGGGGCTAAGACCAATCTTTACTTCACAGTATTGTACGAGTCATGTCCAATCATCTATTGCTTTAAATACTGTATATAATAATCCTTTTCTTTCAACAGTGAGAAAACTATAGTTAAAAATACCAAAACAACCACAACAAAAAAGAACCTGCCAGCATTGTCAAGTTGTGAATCAGGACACCAAATCCATCTGCTGAGGCCACCGAAGTGATCTACACTATAAAAACTTAGCAAAGAAAGCTTAAATAAAATATATGCTTCAGGGAAAAATGCATATTTGAATATTTCAGTTGTACGTGTGTTTGCTTACTACTAACATAACTCAAAATAGAAATCTGAAACAGCCACACTGCCCCTAGTATCTCCACTTCCTCCCCTCTGCCCTGCAAATAAGGCAAAGTCAGCAAGGAACATTTATAGTTTGTACAGTACCTTATCACATAGGGCCCTTGATCTCTGATGGGGAGCCCTGGGTGTTGTTGCAATAAAAATATTAAATAACTGCATTCAAATTTAGGGTCCAAAGTTTTTAAGACAGTAATAATTTAGGGAGACTTAATTTGAGCGCCTAATATGAATCTTCTCAAAGGAGTCAGTATAAACTCCTGTGCAGCTGCCTTCTGACATTTAAGCCCATAAAAGGCACTTCCAGACGGACACTGAAAATCACTAGTAACATTTGAGAACCTTAGCTACTGTACCATTCCAAGACCAGAAACAGCATAAGAAAATTATTAGTAGTCAGCTTACTCTTAGGGTAGAAACAGACATTGCCTGACATCTCATTTGTGTCATTTTGGGTACGTCCACACGAGTGCACACGTGTGGTCTGTGGCACTGCAGACCTGTCTGCGGCGCCGCAAATTGCATGCACTGCATATGCAGGTCCTTCATTGTTGGTAGGGTTGGAAGGGACCTGAACAGATCATCAATTCTGACCCCCTGCCATGGGCAGGAAAGGTGATTGTCTAGCCTCCTTTTGAAGACCCCCAGGGTAGGAGCGAGCACCACTTCCCTTGAAAGTTGGCTCCAGATCCTAGCCTCCCTGACTGTGAAGTAGTGCTTACTGATGTCTAGCCCGAACCTACTGTCAATCAACTTGTGGCCGTTATGCCTAGTTACTTCTGGTAGTGCTTGGGGGAACAGGGACTCTCCCGTTCCCAGTAGGTCCCCCCTGGTAAGTTTACAGATGGCCACCAGATTCCCTCTCAGCCTTCTCTTGTGGAGGCTGAACAGTTTCAGGTCCTGTAGCTTCTCTTCGTAGGGCCTGCCCTGCTGCTCCCTGATCATGCGAGTGGCCCTCCTCTGGACCCTCTCCATGTTGTCCACATCCCTCTTGAAGTGCGACACCCAGAACTGGACACAGTACTCCAACTGTGGCCTGACCAGTGTCGCATAGAGGGGGAGGATTACCTCTTTGGACCTGCTCGAGATGCATCTGTGGATGCACGACAAGGTACAGTTGGACTTCGTGACTGCATCCCCACACTGCCGGCCCATGTTCATCTTGGAGTCAGTGATGACTCCTCCAAGATCCTTTTCTGCCTCTGTACTGACAACCTGTAGGCATGGTGCTTACTGCATCCAGTTCTGGGCTCCACAATTCAAAAAGGATGTGGAGAAGCTTGAGAGAGTCCAGAGAAGAGCCACATGCATGATCAGAGGTCAGGAAAACAGACCTTATGATGACAGGCTGAGAGCCATGGGGCTGTTCAGCCTGGAAAAGTGCAGGCTCAGGGGCGATCTGATGGCTACCTAAAAGTTTATAAGGCCAGGATCTAGGGGAATGTTTGTTTATCAGAGTGCCCCAAGGGATGACAAGGTCGAACATTTATAAACTCCTGCAAGACCATTTCAGGCTGGACATAAGGAAGAACTTCTTTACTGTCCGAGCCCCCACGGCCTGCAATAGCCTGCCATCGGAGGTGGTTCAAGCACCTACTTTGAATGCCTTCATGAGACATTTGGATGTTTATCTTGCTGGGATCCTGACCCCAGCTGACTTCCTGCCCCTGGGGTAGGGGTGTGGATTTGATGATCTTCCAAGGTCCTTTCCAGCCCTAATGTCTATGAAATCCTATCTGCTGGTTCTCTCTCGCTAGGTGCAGTACCCTGCACTCGTTGGTATTGAATCCCATCCTATTCTCATCCACCCACCCCTGTAACCTGTCCAGATCTAGTTATAGCCTGTCCCTCCCTTCTATTGTGTCCACCTCTCCCCACATCTTAGAGTCATCCACGAATCTGAACAAGGTGCTTTTCAGCCCCTCGTCCAAGTTGCTCATACTTTCCAGCCACACTTGGGGGACTCTCTCAAGCCCTCAGGGCACCTGTCTGCTTTCCCTGTTCACAGAGAGGCACCCCAGAGAATTGGGGGTGCCTTTCCATAACCAGGGAAGTTGGAGTTCCTTGCTCAGCCAGACCCACTCCCCAGCAATTGCAGAAGACAGGTCTGAGCAGGGAAAAGCCCTGCTTTTCATATTCAGCCAGACCCGCTCCCCAGCGATTGTGAGGGATAGGTCTAGCTGAGTGGAGAAAGCAGGGAGATTACACTGCCCCTCGCTCTGCACCATCAAAAGCAAGACAAGAGACAACATACATTTTGTCCAACAAAGAGGATCAGCTGTGCTGCAAAACGTTAAAGCACACCTGATCCATTTTATTAGGTTACACCTATTTCTAGCCTTGGTGACATAGCAACATGCACTACTACACCAATGATACACTCAAATCTCTTTGGGATGGTGGAAGGGAAGAGGGAGGCACAGAAGATTGAAGGTGATACTATCTATTTTTCTCATACAGACGTATGAACATTTTAGCAGTATTCTATATTGAAAATGAGACAACATATGGTAATGTACATTTAACTGTGTATCATATCAAGAAAATCACATTTCTCCTTCAAAGGACAGTTCTATCCTGTGAAAGCTTCTTCAGTGGGACTGGAAAGCGCAGCGCCTGCATAATGCATACTGAGGGGTCAGCTGGATCAGAGGCTGGAAATACAAGACTCATAGAAAAAAGCAGTACATTTTATATAAATTCTATGCCAATTATTGCTCTTAGCTTTTCCTCAGGTGGAAATAATGCTAGCATCTGCTGTGCTGAGTGTCTAGTCATTGACTATTGCAACAGGGACACAGCTCTGAACTGTAGTCTCTGCAAATAAAACCCTTGCAGTTCATTTTAGCTGCTTAAGTCTATCCATGTGTTGTCGTAACAGCATGGATCTTACAATTCTGTTAACTCAACAGTAGAGAAGGGTGAGTACTGGCTATTAAAAGGTACCAGCACATGATGTTGCTTTGTTACTGCTGGCCTGAGCAGCTGGTTAAAGCACTGTATGTAGGATTCTGTAGTCCTCAGAGACTGCACCCTGAAGACCAAAGAGGACAGAAGTTATGGGATATACTGTAAGATTTCACAGGCTGTATATGGATCCTCTGAAATAAATGGGACAAGGAAGTGTGGGATATTATGTGAGCTCACTTCACTTTGCAAGGGAGGGGACCTTCTTAAATGTATGAAGTATACTTCTTCAGACACCATTACTGCATTCTCCCTTCTAGAAGAGTGTTATGGGGCTGAAAGCCAGTGACACTTTTGGGTCTGTACTAGGACAAAGCTGCAAAGATCAGAAATCCTTCTGCCTATGATTGCTCTATGAGTAGAAATTAAAGCTCCAGGTGGATGCTAGGAAATACTCTCTCTTTCAATAATGGATTCTTATATCCAAGTCAGTATTCAAGCTCGTACTGAACATGTAATGGCTTCCTCAACCACTAGAAGTCTCAAATACCTTTCTTTTTAAAGGACTCCTGGGTATCTTGATTACAAAGGTACTTGAGCAACAAAAGTCCACTGCATTCTATTACTTTTGTCTTTGGGCTCTGCAGTGCAGACACCACCTGCTAATCTCTACAAATTTTGTGAAAATTTTGAGGAAAAAAAAGAACTAATGTTCACAGGAATAGAACCAAAATCGCCATGTGTTTCCCCTCTGAGAACCTGCTCAGGGTCTAGAGAGAGGACTACTGAAGGGCAGTTCGTGTCTTTATCAAAATGGTTACCTTTAGACTAAATGCCATCGTCTACTTTAATTAATGCCAACCTGCATTTCTCCATTGAGGATCTGGTAAACTTCTTTGGAGTCAATGAAATTTTGATAGACTTGACGTTGCTCAGCTGTCAAACGGCAAAACAAGACCTATAAAAAAAACCCATATAGTACATGAAGTTATTTTTTTTAACTTTGTACAATATGAAAATGGCAACAAACGTATTGCACTTTTGATCCAGTAGAAATGTTAAATTAAGACATGCTGTATAGGGCCCATTAGAAATGAGAACCCATAGGAAAAGGTAATAGTGTTAGGATGAGTTTCATTTTCAGTTATTCACTCCCTTATACCAGTCTCATACTGATATAATTTTTCAAACTTTACTTTTATTTTGTGTTTTATTGCTTACCTATGTAATGCTGATATTCACTTAAGATAAGGGCTCCCTTCAAGTGATTAAAAAAAAAAATCCCCAAAAAACGAAGTTTACGGGAAATACTTTCAATACTGAATCTATGTCCCTTAGAACTTGCACTCCTTTTAGGACCTCCTGACAAAACAACAGGTTCGCACATAATCTATTCTGTCATTAATCTTTGAATGTGAGCATATAATGATTTTTCAAATGCCCTGTTGGGCTAAAATGGAACAAAATCACTTCCTTGTATCCTGCAGGGCACCAAACATTATGCTGTATGTCAAACTCTGTACAGCTCAGTAACTGACTACAAGAAAAATCAAATTGTTTCAGTCCACTTATGAAAGAATTCTTCAGGGAAAGCAGCCCACATTGAAACCTTGTTAAAGAGCTGGATTAAAGAGACCAGAAGTCTGTGGGGTGGATATAGTAAGTCCATACTGATGGCTCGCTGTCCACTCCTATGCTCACCCAGTGAGGAATCACTAGCACATCCACTTGACTTAAGATGGCACCTGTTTAAAAAACTTTGAGAGAAGAATGTAGCAAGGTGCAATTGCAAAGCCAGCAGGAAGAGGAGATGGAAGAAAACTGGGAGCACAGAAATGAAATCTGTAGCAAAAGAGGTGGGAAAACCTAACCCAGATTAGAAACAGTTATTCCTGGAACTCACAGATGCTTAAAACAAATGAAAAAAACCACCTTCAGTTATTTCTGAGGTAAGTTCAAGTTTCCCGAAAGCATTCATCTTTAAGAACGTAGCAAGCATGGAAAAGTTCAATCCAAAAATGAGAATGTATTGGAAAAAATGTATTAACACATACAAAACGAAGGTCACAATATAAACTGGTTGACCACCTAACTACCACTGTGAATATCATACATTTCTCTACCAAAATTAACCTCCAAACTACTTAAACAGCAACAGTTTTAATATGCCTACCAGTGATTATCGTTAGGCATCAGAGGAATCATCCTAACGACAGCTCAACTGTTTTGACTTAGGGTGCACATTTTTGGCCATACAAGGCCTGCAGTAATCACTCTCTGTAAACCAAAATGGAATGCCCTTTATGTACCTTTGCTTTTAACATGGAAGTATAGCTGTGCAGGGACTAGAGCATTCCATGCTGGATAGAAGAAACTGTAAAAATAGTCTTTGGAGGGCTTCAGTTCCTTAAAGGTGTAAAGAATGTATCTGCATTTATAAATTCTAACAGGTAATTAACAGATGTTTACAAAATAAATCAGTAGTTGTTCAAGCTACTAGTCACTTTGACCGTCACATTTGGAAACATTAACCACAGAGAACTAAAAATACCAAGGAACTTTTTTGCTTCAGTAAGCACACTGTTGCATATTTTGTTGTCCAAAACCTGCTATCAAAAAAGTTGGGAAGTTTGGCTACAGAATTCGGGAGGAGGATCAAACTCTCCACATATCTTATACAAACCTGTTCATTTTTATCTGGTAGCGAAAGGCTCATTTTCACGTCAGCCTTCATTCTCCGCAGCAAGTAGGGATTTATGGTGTCCCGTAAAACACATGCACACTTGTAGGCAGTTTTTACCTTCAGAAGAAAAAGAGCAAAGATTTGTGTTTAATTTTGTTTCTTAATATAATGCGTTATAGGTGGAAAGTCAGCAAAACTAGCTAGTACAAACCATCCACATTACTCTTCTTTTACCCTTCAGTGGATGTGGTTCGTCCTATCTATCTATCTTGCAAATTCCATGACAATTCATGTTACCCAACCACTACATTTAATAAACTGTCTCTCTCATAACAGATACCATTCATTTATTGTGCTCTAATTTGATGGAATTTATTCCATATAAAAGGAGATCAGAAATGAGAGATTTACTGGCAACTGAGACACTTCCCTCAGGCAAGTCCCTTTTATTAATGAATCCTTGTGTGTAATCTTGCATAAAACCCAAAAGCCACATGCAAAACTGCTAATATACAGACTGAAGATCAAAAAGAAGCCTGTTGGAAGCCTGCAGCAATGGTGGTTACCAGACAATACGTGAAGATTAGTGTCCACTTGAGACTATTAACAACAAAAAAAAAAAAAAAAAAAATCGGTACAAGAAAATCCCTATGATCACAGAAACTAAAGGTCACTCTGGCTTTAAATGCAGCATATGGTTCTGTAATGGGTAATGGATGTGTGAGATGGGTATTAACTATACGTAATGGCTAAAAATACCTTCAATTCTCTTAAAGCAAAACAAAGAATACAATAAATTATTGATATGTAAAAAATCAAAATTAGCCACCCAATTTAGTAAATTACCAACCATGACACAAGAGAAGCACTTACACTAAGAATAAAGAAAAAACTGTAGAAGATTATGTACATAAAACATTACCAGGAAATCTTATAAACAATTCATATTCTAAGCCTCTATATAAAACTTTAAATGTCCAGATCATTTTGCAAGTAATCTATTTACTAATGTAATAAATGTAATGCAGAGATATCCATCAAAAATAAAAAAACCCATGTAAAATACTGAAAACTATATTCTTAAACTACTAAAGATACATTTTAAACAAAGACATACAAACATTTTAGCTTCCAAGATTAAATTTTGTTTTAATAACATTTTCTGTTATGAGAAGGGGAATAGTTTATCTGTTTAAAATTTCTTTCACTTTAGATTTAAAGCATCTCTCTATAGTGTCTGAATTCCAAATATTACAACTGGCGAAGTCAAAATAAAAAAAACAAATGGACATTTCTGTTTAAGTATAAAATATATTCTTTACATTTTTAATCATATAATACGAACCATTTGAAGGCACCTGATCCTGCAAACACTTACGCTTTGTACAAGTGCCCAGTCCTAAAGAGAGGTATGATACCACTGTTACGTGTATAAAAGTTAAAAACACATGTGTAAGCATTCACTGCATCAGGGCCTAACATGCACAGTACAATACACATTTCCAAATGAGTTCTGAAATAACAAAGCAGTTTCCTTTAAAATTAATAATTAACTACTAAAAATATTTTGATGCATATTTACCTGCACAGGAGAGGCATTAGAATATCCTCCCATGGTTATTGGGACAGAAAACTGTTCCATGAAGACAGGCAGCGTTCCCAATTTTCCTGGGAATACAAAGTCAAAGAGGGACCAGAGCTCCTTTAGGTTATTTTGCATAGGGGAGCCAGACAAGATGATTCGATGGGGAGTGCAGAACTATTAATATAAAAAACAAAACAACTCAGTAATAAAACATTTTTGTGAATCAGTTTGTTAGAAAATTCCTGCCTCAGAAGATTACAAGTGTCACATAAATGAAGTGTCATATTTTAAAATGTATAGCACATTACCCCTGAAATATACATGAACTGTTTATGAAATATTATCTATTGAAGAGACAGATCAAATAAAACTTAACAATTATTTTATTTTGGGCTGCTTTAATGATAAAAATAAATTTGTTTTAAAACCCTTTTTTATGGTAATGTACAACATGTTCTAAATTTGTCCTGCCATTAAGCCATTAAAAATCTATAATGATTATTGTAAACAATTAACGCCCCCCCGAAAATATGTACCCAAGCAAGTTAAAAAAAGTCTTATCTTTTCATTCTTCAAAGTTCAATGATTCAACAGCACATAACATAGCTTCTACCAGGATCCTGTGCCCCCTTATTTTTTCAAGTAACTTATTTTTCTAAAACAACTACTAAATGAAATACTTGGTTTGCTTTCTGATACCGTACCTGTTTGCATGCAAGTGTAATGGCAGCATTTGGATTCCTAATTTTATGACCTTCATCTAAAATTATATAATGCCAGTCATAGCTGTGGATGTTATCCTGCATCAGCCGAATGTATGAATAGGAGGTAATCAGAATGCCATGGCATCCAGCAATTTCATGAATTAGTTTCACCTGCAGTCAAAATGATAGACAGTCAATAATTTCATACTGAAGATATTACATTAAGATCTAGCAAACTGTGAATTTATGATCCTACTGTTGTTAGCCTCCTGCATTTGGGGAAAAAAATGGTACTGTTGTTTTTCAATGAAACGAGTGTAATCAAAGCTGGTCATCACTCACTACAAATGGGCAAATTCATTAAAAAAAGCTGTTTTACTATAATAGTGTGATTCTTAAATAGCTAAAATGACTCAAAATGGATGTAAATATTGTTAAGTTTTGCAGCAGACTGAAACATAGTTTTAAGTCTATTTAGGGAAGAAAATACTGAACTAAAATTCAAGACCTTTGTTTGAAGGTTATAAAAAGATAAACTTCACCGCTGAAATAGATACAGTAGGGCTTGAAAAAACCTATTTCACATTTAATTGTAGCTAAAGTGCCAAACTTATGAACAAAATAGGAAATAGTTAATGAATTATTTTGGAGAGATACAGAAATCTGTACATTTGGTTAATCCCTTCCTGCATCCTGAACCAAATTCCAGTATTTTCTTTTTTGATTCCTAAACCAATATTTGTAAACCATCAAATTATTTACCTGACTTATGAGTTCTACCCTTTTCTCATATTCATGTGTCTTAGATGTTTAGGTATAACTCTGGATTTGGGAAAGTATTACTTTCCTTGGCTGCTTTGGTGTTGTTCTGGCCTTAGTATGTCTGCATCTCAATCTTTACTGTTTTATTTTCTTAAAATGCCCTTGAGATGGGTGTTATAATCTTTTTTTATATGCAAAGAAGAGAAACCCTGAACGATTAAGACTACTGACAGACATTAAAGCAGTTACATGGGCAGGATCTGAGGAATTGTGTCTCCCATCTCCAAAAGACCACGACTTGCCAGGTCACACTATTTTGGGGATTAGGCATAAAATTCTCTCATTCATAATCATAGGTGGCAGAAGGCTGGGGCTAATGGGGCTTAGCTCCCTCAAACACGGGGCAGTGAGTAGGGCCACAGGGCAGCCTGGGTGCAAGCTCTGAGCAAGTACAGGAGAGAGGGAAGGGCATGCACAGACAGACATGAAGCCACAGCCTGCTGCAGCCCAGTGCAATGTACAGCACTGCCCACTACAGCAGATAACTCTGGCGTGGGGAAAGGTTGTGGGGAGACAGATAGAGGGCCCCATAATGAGAGAGTGGAGCAGAGGCAGGGGAAGGGCTGGGACAAATGGGGCCCTGGGGCGAGCTGTGGAAGGGCTGGAGCCCTGGCAGCTTGTTCAGGTGTGCAGGGGGGCTCCCACTGCTGTGTGCATAGCAGCAGAGGCCCGGGGGGGCATATGGCCTCCAGATCTGTGTGAGCAACAGTGGTGGGCTGTGGGCTGGAATCTGAACATTGCTGCTGTTGCTCGGGAGTGGTATGAAGCCATGTGCCTGCCCCTGCTTGGCAGGAAGGGAGTGCAGCACAGTCAGTGTGCCCCCCTCCCCCACATTTTCTCCCTACACCTGTGATCTTAGTTGTGTAGCTGCCAGATGCTAGTACATGGGGGGCCCTGGATCAAAAGCCCATGGGGCTCCCTTGACCAGGCAGGTTTTCTACCTTGCCCTGTGGGGCTTGCACATGCACTACAGGGCAAGGTATTTAGAGGCAGTGTGAACAACTGAGGTGCTGGAAACTCTTGGCTCCCCAGCTGCCCCTGCCTCAGATGTAGAAGTGGCACCTGGGAGGCATGGAATTCCCTGTACCATGGCTGTTTCTTTCATGGGTGCTTTGAAAAGGTACCTAGGTGTGCAACTATGAGCTGCAAACCCCTTTTTTAAAGGTGCGGTCACAAGCCCAGCACTGGATAGCCTCTACCCAACATTGGGTTCACAATGCTTCCTAATGTCCCTCCGTGGAATCAGGCAGCAGAGAGGGTGGGGGAGAGTGAGGACCTAGGTCTGCCCCCAGCCAGATGCCACTGAACAGGCAAGGAACAGCTGTGTCCCAGGCCCTGGGATTACGTCACGACCAATCCTGATGGTCAGCTGAAGAGTGGGATCTGGCACGGACAGTCATGCCATATGTTCAATTTAAAGATGTGATATAAACAAATCATAAAGAAGTTGCACAATAAGTTGTACACATGTGCAATGTCTTTATAGCTTATTTAATATAGCATCACACCATAAACTGGCTTTAACATTTAGCATGTTACAATTTATTGTGCGATTAACATCTTAATGGTGCCAAATATGCAACACCTGCCAGGGCCCTAATGGTACATATACACAGCACGGTCCAATGTAAATTTATTCTATTGTCTTATTTCAGCTACCCTGAGTTTTTCTAAGGAAGAATCGCATATAAATCAAAAAAGTATATAAATATCATAAAGAAATATACCAAGCTTGCTGCAAACATGCTAGCCTGCATTTCAGAATCAGCATAGTACAAGGCTCCGGAATTACAGATAGTCTCTAGACATGTTAATGTCTAGCCTTGCTTCTCCTTGGGAATTATTAGCTAGGGTGTAGCACTAGGCTAATACAGCTATAGTACCTTCAGTTTTAAAGATAGTGAGTGCACAGCTAACTCCACGTCTGCATAGTGTTTCTTTGTTCTGTGTGTAGACATACTCTAAGTGACTTGCCCAAAAGCACTCTGGGAGCTTGAAGTGCAGAAAGGAAATGAACATAAGTCTCCATCCATTAGGCTAGTACACTAACTACAGGGCTAGTTTTTTATTAGTTTGTTTGTACACTGCCTAAGAAAATGGTCCTAGGTGTTGCCTTAATGTAAGAAAAAGAAATAAATTAATTACCATTTTCCTGGACACTTTAAGGAGGACCAAAGATCAAAGCTTGGGAATAAAATGACTAATGAGAAATCTGAGAAACAAAGATAACGGGTATGTTTGACAGCAGAACTATGAACTACACGTTCTAAAACTTATTTAATTTGATTTCAGGAAGTTCAGAGAAATTTCTGCATACGTAAGCGTCATACCTACATTTGTAAGGATCAAGGTTACTCGCTCACAATCTGTAGCAACATTTAGACAACAGTATCTTTACAGTTTTCTAAGTGGAGTGCCTTTTTTATATGTGAACTCTCACACTGCCTGCTGTTACCATTTACTACTATTCCAAGAAGTGTGTGTATTCACTACTCACTCAGGGCTTGATGTTGCATCACGAAAACCAATGGGATTCTATATATGGACATTCATGCAAAAATAAAATTAGAAAGATGACGACACCCTGGACATCTCCCAATATTGCAAGCACCCAAGATGAACAATAAAAAAAAACTGTCAAAGGATGGGCAGAACTGGGAAATTACAAATATGATCATGTTTCTAAAAGACTTCTGAGCTTCTAAAAAAACTGTTTTCTGATTTTCAAAATCAGAGACCCTAAAAAACCCAAAAAGCAACTTCTCCAACAGTCTAAAAACCAAACCCCACACAGTGCTTTGCCCGTCTCAAAAACTCAAAAGTAAAGCCTTAAAGTCAATCTTCCCTTTCTGTAAAATTTCTTTTTACAACAGATTGCTGTACAACTAAAAATACAAAAGGCAAAGGATATAAATCCTAATCCAAATAAAAGAATTTTGGCCACATAAACATCATCTACCAAAATAAGTCTAATGTAATTTAAAATAAAAGTAGAAAAATTCTCCTTTATATCCATGACAGAAAATGAAATCTTTATCATCTTTATATATAGAAGCAGAAACATTCCTGGACAAAAATGTACACATATAACTCAACCTTCCCTGGATCACTCTCAATATTCTTTAACGGTATGTTCTAGATTCTACGCAACAGCCTATCATGGAATATTGTAGACATCTCTACCCAAACACTTAAGACAAATCATCTCGGGCGATTTCAAATTAAAAGCTTGTAAAATATGTAACCTCTCCTAGTTTTGCAATTAATAGGGTATGTCTGCAATTAGCCTGACTTACAGAATGCTACACTGTTGTCATTAAAAGATGTTTTGTGAAAGTGCTGCTGTTATTATGGAGGCTCAAGAGACCAATCCCTCCTAGAGGGCAAACAGTGGACTGGTAGAAAACAACAGCCATAAATCACATTGTCAGGTAGCAGAGAGAACAGGAGTGAAACATAGGCACATGAAGGCCATTCACTGTAAACACAGCACAGCAGATTCCTAGTCAGGATTTACTGAACCTGTAATTAATTAAAATTTCCTTCAAGCTAAATCTTTAATAAACAAGGATTTGTGCTGACAAGGAAAAAAACAGCAACACAGTTTTAACAATGCATACAACATTTATTAACTATCATTTTACTTTAACTATGCACAGACACAGTTAAGGTTATACAGCATTAGGTACAGCTCTCGAAATAATTTGAAGGGAAAAGGTTTTCACAAATTTCAGAGTTTAGGCTATTTTAATAAGCTAGTAGACTTCTGCTCTCTTCACTTTGCTTATCTCAAGATGTACTGAAGTGAAATTTAACTGTATTAGGATGTCTCTCCAGAAACAAATCCAGCCTAATTCTACATGGTAATAAATGACTACTGTTTAACTGGGACAAGTTCTGCTTAATGGCGACAAATTCAGCTAATGTCATGTGAGTAAACGGAGGTTTACTATCTTTGAAATTCTGAGGTCTCATCTATTAATAAAGAAGGAATGATGGAGTACAAAAAATGATGAAATGGAAGTAAAATAAACTTTCTTTTATTTTTATTCAACATAGTGTTTTATAATTTCTGATTTCAAGAAGTGGCCTTTCCTCACCAAACCTGGATCGCTTACCCTCAATGTGCAAATTAACAAATCTAATACAAAAAAGCCAGCATTTTGACAAGCAGTAAACAATTTTTTTGACCATGTCCTTCAGCTCATGATGAGCACCAGGGAAACGGTTGTAAACGCACATATTTTCCTCTTCCTGGATAAATAAGAGTAACATTCTATGGGCTTGTTGGAATCTAAACTAAGTATCTGAAAACAAAATTCTCTGCATGCTCTCTACCAAAATAAAAGGAATTTATAACATTTTGTAAATAAACAGGGGTGTGCACCGATAGAGATTTTGGGGCCCAATACTGATAGCCAATTTTTAAGGAGGCACATTGGCTGATACAATCCGATTTCTGACAACAGCCTGGCAGCTTGGATAGCTGTGTGAAGCTGGTAAGCCTGGTGTGATGGAAGGGAAAGGTGGGGGATGAGCAGTGGGAGCAGTGGCAGGAGCCACCAAAAAAGCCACCAGACCAGTGGCTCCCGCACGAGTGGTGTGCAACAGTGGGAGCTGCTTCCCCCACACTGGGAAGCGCTTGTCCCAGGCCCTGCCCCACTTCTCCCTCACTGTGCGAGCCTTGATCTGCCCCCCATTCCCCTTCTACCACACTAGAATTACCAGCTGCACACAGTTCTTCAAACTTCCTGGCTGTGCTCCTTGTCACCTATGTGCTGCGCTACAGCTGCATGCATTTGTGGGCCATTTATCAGCCAAATTACATAAGAGTCTGATTTCCAATACAGACAGTCTTCTTTATATTGGTGCCAATCCAATATCAGGCTGATGTATCGGTGCACCTTTATAAATAGAACTATAAATTTGGTGCTCCCGTGTCAGAATTGAAATTCTCTGCCTCTCTATTGCAGAAGTGACCAAATCTTCTGGACAGAGAGAGGCAGTTAGCTGTGTTAGTCTGAAATCAGGCAGAAAACAGGGTAGGGATGCAACTTATACATCAACTGATCAGAGAAGTGTAAGCTTTCATAAGCAAAGGTTCACTTCATCAAATGCTAACTGCATCTTACTGTTCACAAAGCTCACAAAAACTTATGCATCTCTGATTCAGTTAGTCTACCCTGTCTTCTATCTCTGGACAAAAACATGTACAACTGAACTTTGCAGAATCAAAGTACAAATGAAAAGTGACACTATTCGCTAAACGTTCAGATGTGTATTTATAAAGGAAATGTGAATCTACAAGTCAAAAATATGATCACTTACGAAACCATACTTCATTTGTCAATCAAAACTGTATTCTTTAGCACTCTTTTCACTAACTCATATATAACCACTAAGACTAAGATCCATAAATTCAGCTTATACAATCTCTCACCCCCTAAACAATTTAAATGGCACCATGAAAAGGCTTCAGAAGGACATACTACAATCTTTAATAATGTAAAAGCTGCAATATGAATAACTAGAGCACTTACTATATATTTAATGGCAATGCTATTTGTTGTAATTTGATATTTTAAGTTTATTTCCATATTTAAAACCATACCAAGACAGTATCTTTGGGTATATCTGAATGTTGTTTCTGCTACTAGCTCAGTTAATTTCCCCCCACATGCTCAACAGCATACCTACCCTATGAGTAACGGCACAGTGCTTATCTAAGTTTGTGAAAAACAACATAGGTCTACACTGCCTTGAAGGTAAACCTAGGATTGCTGCGGGAAGCACTCCTTTTCCTCCTGTTCACAGCATGCAGAAGTTCAGGAAATTAGGCAAGAGTGGGGTTTTGGATTGGCCCTAAGTGCATGCTAAGAAGAACACCTGAGACAGACCTGGAGTGCAACTCTGGATGCATGTTTAGTATAGTGAATAAAGGGTTTTGTCCTTTATACAAATAACCTGCAGTATACCATGAACAGGACTTTATTTATGAAGTGCGAGAATTGGTTAGCTTCATTCTATTTCATCCTGAAAGATCTGAAACTGCTCTGAACATCCAGAAATCATTTAACTTATCAATCAAATATATAAAAAAAGACTGGGGTATTTTCAGTAACTACAAACAAGAAACAGCAAGTTTATTTCATCCAAATTGTCTTAGACTTGCCTCAAACTGTTTGGAAAAAACAGGAGTTAAAAGGCCTTTCTTCTTCAACCCAGCTACTGTTTTCTAACCCCAACCAACTTCAATAATTTGCCTTTCTTTGCAGACAGGTGCTGTCATTTTACCTGCTAATAATGCCTGGAGGCTCCCAAGACAAGCCACCTCTGTAACTGATGTCACTGATGGAAGGGGGAAAGAAACAGTCTGTTCTTTGAAGCTAGGGACAGATATTACACAAACTGGTTTAAGTGATCAGAAACTGGTTTAAACCTGTAACAGAACAGACATTTAGTGCACATAAACAAATCTGAAAATGACTGGAACTGGTCTGAGATGAAATTGGCTGAATGCAGTATCAGACTTAACTGATTTGGGTCAAAGCAGTTTATGCAATGTCTGTCCCAGACTCCTTCCTAGTTTAACCTAAACCAGAGTCCCCCAGCATCCCAGATACTTTGCAGTTCTGGATGGGGTTCTCTGCTTCCAAGCAGGGCTGACCCCACCCCTCCACTCCTTGGCTGGAGCTCTTGCAGCAACTGCAGGCACAGCAGGGTCTACCTGGCTTCCCTGCCCTCCACTCACCACTCCCTGTTCAAGCAGGGATTCCCTCCGCTCCTGTCTTCCACAGCACAGACCAAAGCCAGCATGTGGTATGCTAACTAATGTTGAGAGGTGTCTGTGTAAGGCAGACAGGACAGTGTCTGCTCACAGCTTTTTGGAGCTAATCAACAGGTAGCTGGTAATGTCCCTCTGTTCCTTCCTTGGAAAAAGCTGTTTAAGAAGAACTTGAACTAATGAGAGAGGCTTTTTTTTTGCTGATGGGCTGATAAATGTTCTTATCAACTCCTTGCATAACTCCCTGCCATGTAACTCCTTGCTGGACCTGGCCATGTCCCCCTCAGCTCAGAATTGTAGCAGGGAAGGGAGGGCTGCTCTACCGCACCCCCCCCCCCACCTTCTGGCCTGAGCCATTGCAGATATGTGCCTGCATTTTTTCAGTCTAGAGGGGATGTCTGTGTGGTTACAACTGGTTCAGCCCAGCCAGGTTAGACTAACATGCAAAGACTGAATCAATTTAGGCTCAGGCTTTTTGAATGTCGGTCCTTAGCTTGAACAACCAGATATTAAACTACTAGCAATGAGACTTCAAAAGAAATTACCACATCCCATTTAAGCTTGCATGAACATTACAGCAGTGCTATGTTGCTTAATTCAGCTGGCTGGGTGGTCAGTTTATTGCTCACAATTTAGCTTCTTAAACAACATTAACCTTTTACAGAACCAAAAGTGCCTACCAAAAAGACAGAGGGAAAAGTAGTGAAAAAGGGCACAAGTTCAGATATCCTTTGGATACTTTAACCATATCGCTTTCTATAATAAAATATATTTGCAAATCATATCCCAGTTAGGTAAAGAAGAAATTCGATTGCCATTATAAATCCACAACTAAAATTCATAAAAATGGAGTGTCTGCCTCAAAACTGGTATGAAAATGGTTATAGATGGCTACAGTAAACACAAACATTTATACATTTTAGGAAGAGATTTAATTTCAAAAGCAAACTGACCACTTTTTGATTCACGAATAGGTAGGAAAAACTGTCACAAAAAACATGTCCAAGTTAAAAAAACACAAAAAGCCTAAAAAACAATAGGTGACTTTCTTTGGCACCCTTGCTTAAGACATTCAGAACTCAAAGGTGCAGCACGAGGGCAGTGTTAGAACGCTGATTCTATTTAAAGAGAAAATCAGCTGCGAGTATTTGAATTGTTCAGTTTATAGCGAGGGCAGTGTGAATCCTGAAGTTGTCAATGTTTCCCTCTCTCTACTTACAAAAGTTCTGTGCAAGTTAGATTCATTAATTAACAATAACACTATAGTAAATATGCACTGTTTAATTTAAAGACACGCAAGTACACTATTGTGGTCAACAGACAGTTAGGACTTGGATGAAGACAAACTAAGTTAACTCAAAAACAGGAAGCTATTAGCACATAAGAGTGTGATGTTCATTTTTTGCTGGGTACTGTAATTGTATGGATTATTTCTCAATAGAGTTAATCAAGTGCAATTAAGCATCATTCCATTTTAACATTATTACAAGAAACTCAATAAACATTCGAAGAGAGATTTAAAATGATTTACTAAATTCTGAAAAGCCATTTAAGCGCCTGCTACGTGAAGTCTGAAACAAAAATCTAGATTGTCTTCTCATTTCATTTCAAACTACAAAGGACTGAATCATCACGTGAAAACAGAACAAAATAATTCAATATCAAAGTCAGCCAAGAAAGTCAAAGGATGGTGGAGATACTGGCTGAGGGAAAATAAAATTGCATTGTCACCGCTTGCAAGAAATGAGACCAATTGATGTAAACTGAGATAGTAACCAATTACAAAAAAAGGGGAGGAGGAATATGCCTGCATGCACTGATGGAATGAAAGAAATACTAGATCGATGCCATTCTGATGCAAGACAGTGTGATGGAAGAATGCACCAGTAACAGAAATCTGTACACTAATAGGTTCTTAGACACATTGATCTGTTGCAGCAAAGGCAGCTAATAATATCATAAGCTTTTTTATAAAGTAGTCAATGGAAAGAGTTACATCATAGCTTTGCACAAATGATGCACTTACTGGACAGCATCTTTATATGTATAAAGAAGAGCTACTGAATGGATTCAGAGAACCAAAGGTCTATCATTAAGCTCAGAAAGCAGAGGATAATCGTAAACTTGCTGGTTTCCCCATTCAGGCACTAAAGTTTGAGGAAGGGAAACCTACTGTGTTCAGGACATAATAAAAGTGCCCCAGAGGGAGATGTGCTGACTTGGATTATGACATTAGAACAGAGGAATGCGAAATTGTGGACTTCTAGAAATTAAGCTAAAACAATAAAACCTTATGAGAGTGCTACTCATTACACTGCTGTCAGGAAAGTGATCTGAGTTTGGATTCCTCTATCTCTAGAAGCAAAACATTTAACTCAGACAAGATTTAACAAGAAAAGATGCATATTAGACTACCACCACCAGACACCTGGGGTGTAAACAGGATTAGATACCTCTTATATACTTGAGTGTATTAAATTAATCCTCAGATTCGGGATTAAGAATTTCTTTAACTGACACATTTTAGCTTCATAGGGTGTGTCCAGATAAGCGCACACGTGTGGTTTGTGGCACTTCAAACCATGCGTGGTACATGGGAAACTGTTCAACTCACTGCAAATTCACAGCATGGTGCTAAAATTTATACTGGGGAACTCCCAGTATATATATATATATATAAAAAACACACCGCAAAAAAGTAGTGTGGCATACGCTCCAGAAGCACCTGAAGAACTGGAAGTTGGGTCCTGCAAAGAGATGTCCTGGCTGCTGGCCAGAGCATCTCTACTGCTTTAGGTCTCCCCTGGCTCCTCCAGCAGCCAGGAGGAGCAGGGAAACAGCTGTTTCCCTTAAGCGGGACACTTTGCCCCTTACCAAACCCCACGTGCAGGGACATGTACAGTGACACAAATTTGTTGTGCTGATGTTTTTGCTGCAGCAAACACATGCCCCCATGGGAATGCACCCATATTGTATATTAAGAGAAGTGTGAGATACATAATTTGCATGTGAAAAGACCAGAACAGTACTAGTCACTATGGATAGACATATTAAAACCATTATGAATTGAGACAGCGTTATGCTTTAATGTGTATCTTCACTGTGGGACTGCAACATAGCATAGGCCAGGAGTGGCCAACCTGAGGCAGGCATGATGCTACAAGTGGCATAGACAAACTCTGTGGCACACAGCAGACCAGGGAGGGGCAGCTAAGTGGCAGAGAGAGCAGGGAACAGATGAGAGATCAGGCAGGAGAAAGGGACATGAGTGACACTTGGGGCAGATACACAACTCATTTGTGGCATGCATGCCAAAAGAGCTGGTCCTTACTGGCATAGACGTACCCAAGCTACATTTAAACAAGCTAATCAGGACACTGGAAGCAGACTAGCTGCAGCAGCATGGTACACAATAAGGTGAAATTACATTGTGTAAACCTCTATACCAGAGGTTGCCAAACGTTTTGTTATTGCGTACCCCTTTCCAGATTTACCAACTCCCCACATACACCTACCAGCATACATTTCATATTTTAATCCCTTACATGCCAAAAAATATTACAATGAAAATTAAACCTGCTATTTATTACACAATTTCTCCCGTACAGCCTCCAGAAATGTCTCGCATACCCCCAGGGGTACACGTGCCACAGTTTGGAAACCCCTGCTCTAAACAGTCAAAACTAGATTGCTTCCAGTTTCTGAGCTACCCCATTTAAAACTACTTCAGCCCCCGCCATAATGGATACTGAAGTGTAAGCATATCCTATTCATCTGCTTATTTAGTCTACTTTATTACAGAATCTATGCAATCACACTACATTTTTTATTAGGATAAAACACAATTTAAAAAAAGGACAAGGAATATAAAAACAATGAAAAAAAAGACATAACCCTTGGTATTTACATAAACACATTTGTACAGTTACCTTTTTGTTGGTATAAGAGCCAGTTTCATGAAGAACTGCAACTCTAAAGGGAGGCCACCATGTGTGGAATTCTTTCACCCACTGATGCATTACTGTCGTTGGACAAACTATTATTGTTGGGCCCAACCCCTTGTATCTAAAAAAACCAAAAACAGTCAGGTAAAACATTAACATGAGGTAAACACTTTATATTAAGTGACCCATTAAAATAACCGAATACACACTTAACAGTTCAAGTGCAGTACAAGAGCTATAGACATTGATTGGCATTTTCTTCTTTTTCAAAAATCTATTTTTTAAGAAGCATGATGAAAGGGAAGCAGCTATAAGAAATCATCTGCTGAACAATTAATGGATGCATTTATCAATATAAATATAGAAAGAAAACAGTTGCAAACAAAATGATAAAAGGGAACTTCCTATGGTGGTAATGCAAATCATATTTGGGATGCATGTCATCCCCTTAGAAGAAAGAAAATAACTAACTGTCCACAACTTTGTCACTACCATGCCAGGAAGAAAGACTTTGGGCTTTACATTCTCTCAGATGACTTCTTATACTTTAAAGTTGTTTTATGCTGATAATAAAATATATGCAACTTTAAAACCAAAAATACTCCTGAGTTCAATTATTTGGGTCCTGTCCTACATTCATTTTCTTACAGACAGACAATTATTCTGCAACATGTTAAATTTTTAAAAGTCTTTTCAAGCAACTAATCTCAATACCCCGTAAATACTATTATCTCCCCATTTTACAGATAGAGATAGGAGACAGGATAGATGAATGATTTGTGCAAACCATTAGAGGATGCCATTGCTGGCACTAAGATAAGAACTTGAATGGCTCCCATGCCCCCCCGCTTCAGAGCCTTTGATGAAGCAGTGGTCACCTACAAAAGTTTATGCCTCTCTGAACCAGTCGGTTTCTAAGGTGCTACCCTACCCTGCCTTCTGCCTGTTTTTTTCTTTGTTCCTATAAGACTCTTCCTTCTGTCTAAAAATGACTGAAGATGTTGTTAAAAACAAAATCCCCCAGGAAGATATCCTATCTGAATTCAGAGCAAATTTCTATTTCAAAAGGAGAGAAGAGGGAGAAGCTTATCTTGTATGATTTTCCATGATAAATATACCAATACCAAATGTCAACACACTTAGGTATTTAGAATTTATTTTATTACAATGATTGATGCACTGGTAGGCTTCCAATTTTTTTTAAAATTGTAAATACACCAATATAACTTTGTGTTCAACTGCTACCTATATATATAGTTTCATTTTAATTTTGGAAAATCATAGACTTTGGATTTTTTAATCAGAAAATTTGGGATTTTTTAAATCAGAGAATTGGGGGGTTTTAAACAGGGGGGTTTTGAACAGAGAAAACCAGGATCCTGGGTGACGAAACAAGCAGGAAGTACTCCAACCAGACGAGAACAGTAACATGGGAAGGACTACAGAACAGCTTCTGAATGGCCACACACCAAGCAGGTCACATGCTACCTGGGCCACAAACCACATCGTATGTCTCCTCCCTCCTCCTTGCTACATTTCACCACACCGCTTGTCCCCCTGCTGCATTGGGTTGGTGCCATGTGCTCCTGACTCCACATCCCCACTGCTGTACAGCATCATGCTGCATCCTGTGGGCCCCTCTGCTGGACTGCACTGGCACCACTGCTGCCTTGGTTCTACACCCTGGGGTCCCTAAACCCTCCCAGCTATGGGCTGTCCATAAGCTCTGGGCCACTCCACCCCCAGCAGCAGGGACAGGATGCAGAAGGGAGGGAGAACGCAGAGACTCCAGTAGAAGCAGTGGGAGTGGGACCCAGACCAGAAACCTGGGGACTATGGTTTAATTTCTTTGGGGTTGGATATGGCCTGTGGACTGTTAATTGGACAACCCTAATACAGATGACTCAACAGTAGGAAAAAAAAATCAATACAAAACGTTTCTGGTTTACTGTTAAAACATTCTGTATGTTTAAATAGAACCATAAGAATAAGATGAGCGTGCATATTTACCCACAATTACACACTGACTTATGTCTTCAGGTCATGCTTACTTGCCTTGAAATACTGCATGAATTCCAAGAACTATTATCATCACTGTGCAAACTTAAAAGAATACTTTAAACACTTCTGAATTACCAACAAACATCCAAGGAGGAAGAAACAAACCAGAATTCTCAGTCACAACCCCTGGACATCAGTTTTCAAAAAGACAAAAGGAATCAAATTCTTGAGAAACAAGACACTTTATGGTCACTATTGCATGATCCTGTTTTTAATTCTGAAATGTAGGAAATTAGTAACTTCATATCTACAGTCAGGCAGCAAAATCTACCTCAGACATACTCCACTCCAGTCTTTTATTTGTTCACATTTTAAGAGTATTACAGCTAGCTAACAGTCAGGAATAATTTTAGGTTTTTTGGGCATGTAAGCGGCAGGCAGGATTGCCTTTTGGGGAGAATTCCATCTTGTGGGGCTCCCTAGTCCAGGAAGTGAGCCCCTGCCCTTTCTCTGACTGTATTCTATATCCATGTTCTGAGTGTGAGCCTCTAAAATCCCAAATGAGATGCAGGACTACTCATATCCAAGGCATTCGCATCATATTTGGATTCCAGAAAAAAAACCTATCAGTCAGCACTTTCAAACTTGTTTTTGGCTCTGGAATCATAACTTCAAATCATAACCGTCAAAGCTTAGAAACTTTAGTTGCTCTGCACCTCTGAAAGTACAGGAACTATGCTTAAGGGCAGACTTTGAGATAAATAA
The DNA here is from genome assembly GCF_052110815.1 of Crocodylus siamensis. Classification (NCBI taxonomy): domain Eukaryota; kingdom Metazoa; phylum Chordata; order Crocodylia; family Crocodylidae; genus Crocodylus; species Crocodylus siamensis. The sequence continues at coordinate 22,233,039 of NC_143401.1, forward strand.
TCTCAACATTTTTGCTTTAAACTCCCTAGCTGTGATACCCTTCTCTATGAGCTTCTATACTGCTCACCAGCACTTTAACTGTCACAATCGGATAATTAAAAGCCCTTCCTCTATAATAAATTGTGTATGGATTTTATCCAAATGGTACACCCCAAAAGGAACCAGTGACATGGATATGATGAATTCTGTAAAGTCAGCAACATTTGAGCCTTCAGCATCTACAGAGATTGCCTCAAGGCAAGAGATGGTTACCATAAATGCAGTCCTGGTCTTGGCTGAAACCTGCTCTTTGGCAAATCCCTTGTCTAGTCTACAAAGTTATGGACTTTAAACAATGGGGAATCCAGCCATGGGACTCTTTAGCCTGGAAAAGCGTAGGCTCAGGGGTGATCTGATGGCCACCTATAAGTTTATCGGGGTGACCACCAGGATCTGGGGGAACGTTTGTTCACCAGAGCGCGCCAAGGGATGACGAGGTCGAACGGTCACAAACTCCTGCAAGACCGTTTCAGGCTGGACATAAGGAAGAATTTCTTTACTGTCCGAGCCCCCAAGGTCTGGAACAGTCTGCCAGCGGAGGTGGTTCAAGCACCTACATTGAACACCTTCAGGAGTAAATTGGATGCTTATCTTGCTGGGATCCTATGACCCCAGCTGACTTCCTGCCCTTTGGGCAGGGGGCTGGACTCAATGATCTCCCGAGGTCCCTTCCAGCCCTAATGTCTATGAAATCTATGAAATATCTTTGTTACAAACTCATCTTGTTCAGTTTTACAGAAGTCAAGGACCAGTTTCACCAATACAATTAAATACATTTAATTCTTTTTTTAGTTAAAACAGGGGTGTCAAACTTATGGCCTGCGGGCCAGATCTAGACCTCAGAGCCCTGTCACCCAGCCCCTTGTGCTACTCCTGGATCTGAGCAAACTCCAAACAAGGCACAGTGTGCACCTGTGGCACAGAATCGGTTCATGGACTCTCTCCCATCCCCTTCCCTGTTCCCTGCCCACAGCATATCTGACCTGGTGGCTGCTCCACCCAGTCTGGGACCTGCCTGTGTGGCATGAATCCTGGAGCAGCCAAAATGTGCACCACATGCAGCGCAGTCCAGCTGGAGTGACAGCTATGTTTCATGCAGTGGCCACCCCACCCAGACTACAAAACACACAGTGCTTGCTCTGGGACATGTGCTGCACATGGTGCCAGCTCTAGTAGGTCCAAGACTGGCTGGAACAGGCACTGTGTGTCGTGCAGTCCTGGAGCTACTGGGGTGGGCACTGCAGCGAGTGGGGTGGGGTGGGATCCTGGTTCTCTCACATGCAGCGTGATCTGGCTGGGGCAGCCAATGTGTGCAGCATGGCTGCTGCTCCAGCCTGACTGTGTTGCACATGGTGCCCATTCTGGCTGCTCCAGGGATCTATGCTGCATACAGAGCTGGCCCCAGACCAGCTGCTGAATCAGGTATGCTGGGGAAGAAAGAGGAGGGGAGGGGGTCCATGAGCCATATCTGGCCCACAGATCTGTCCCACACCAGTTGGGCCAGACAAGTTTGACACTTGAGTTAAAGGAAACTACTTACAGGAAAACTATAGCTTTCACCTCACTACTCATATTTTACTTTGTTTGAGAGACAATAGCTCTCCAAGCAATTTCTTATCTTCACCACGAACTCTTTTTTCAAGTCACAGCGAGCCATTACAGCGTAAACATTTTGACTTCCTCTTCAATTTTCACAGCTGAGCTGTGCTTCTCTCTCCCATTTCCAATGATTCCCATTTCTTTACCAGCCTGAGATGTTTGGTGATGTTTGCCAGACAGGGCCCCAAACAATTCACCCAGAATCCCTCTGTCACTTCCTCTCTCAACCTATCACATGATTAGTGTGGCCCCGCCATCCATGAGGTAAAGCCAAACCAGGTTGCCCTGCACTAAATCTGAATATAAATTTTTGGAGCATCTCAGGACTCGTGACAAGAACATCTGACTCCAGTCATGTGTGGGGGACTGATTAGCACATAGGTCCTTTGAGAAGGCGGTATTTGGAGCACACATACTGAGCAGTGCTGAGTTCTGGGGTCACTATGGCTTGAAATGCTGTTGACTCTGCTATGGACCAGCCCAATAAATCATGATGCGACTTACAAGCCTCTTGGGCTTTGGATTAATATCATGCACAGTAGGTGTATCTAAACGTGCAATTCATATGACACGATGAACTATGGAGCACTTTGAACTGAAGCGAACTGCTCCCAGGCACAGCATCTACATTTGCACCCGAGACAGCAGCACTTTAAGCCAGAATGGAGCTGGCCCAAGCTGGCAGCAGGCTTGGGAGACAAGTGTGTGTGGGGTGGGGGGGACAGGGTGAGCTTCCAGGCCATGAGCGTGCCGAACGTGTGGAGTTATGTATCTAGACAGCAGAAAGCCCTCACTTAGGAACCCTTGTGCCCCAGCCAGCCCCAGTCATTGGTTCAGACTCCCAGTGGGGGTGGTGCAGGCTCCTACTCTGGAGATCTTCAAAAGGAGACTGGATGCACATCTTACTGGGGTTATTTGACCCCAGCAGTCTTTCCTGCCTACAGCTAGACCCGATAATCTCACAAGGTCCCTTCCAGCCCTAAACTTCTGTGAATCTGTCTACATGTGTGGTGTACATAGTACTATCTTACAGTGGAGTTAATTAATTTATTGTGCCATAATACCAGCACATGTGTAAATAGTAATGCTGTACCGAGGAGCTAATTAGTCAACTCCTCAGCAAAGTACATGTGTAGATGCACCCACTTTGTACTATATATATCAGTAGGTGCCAAAGCACTTCTTTTGAAAAAAGGTAACATTAATTGATAGTAGATAAACTGAAGTCAATGGGTACTATACACAAATTTACTACAGCTATGTTTAATTTCAAGGTCACTGCTTTCAAATTTGCTCCTCACTTCCATGTGCTCAGGGAGAGAAGGGTCTGACAGTAAGGAGAAGGAGCTGTAGGGGAAGCAAAAGTCAAAGGGGCTACCTGACTCTCCCAGATTCATTTTCTTTGCTGTAGCAGTGAGAAGGGGACAAATTCAAGGGAAGTTTTCAAAAAGTAGATTCTATACCTGGAAATTTATAACAAATGTATATATTTTCTGCATACAAAATCTAATTATTTGGGGGTTGTCTTATAATAATCAAGGTTGTTTTATATTTGAGAAATATGGTATTAAATATGGTATCATGGCATCATACGATCCAAAGTAATTTTTTTCTTCTCTGACTGCCGCAATGACTTTCTGTTCTCTCTAGCTGTGTGGATTTTATTTCAAAATAAGTCATCAGCTGGTTAAAGAAACATCTTAATTTATTTGATAGTTTTACCCTAGGAAAAAATTGCCTTACTGCATCTAGTTTTTTTCTTTCCCTGGGCCACATTACGAAAAGAAGAAACACTGAGATTAGAAGCTTGCCCACTGACAATTAACATGGAATTTCTTATTTTGAAGCAACAAAAATGTCTGCAGGGTTTTATTAATCCAACATAAAGTATATCCAAAGTTGTATTTTTTGGATATCAAACATACACATACAGTTCCCATTACAGCAGTACATGTCTCTGGCCTTAAAATATTTATCTTTACAACTCTTCCCTATGGTGGGACAGTGTTATCATGTCCATTTCATAACCAGGGAACTCAGACAAAGTAGGTAAGTGACTTGCTCTTACTTTTCATTTTATATGCAAGGCAACAATAGAAGGCAGATGCTTTACAGACAAAAACTAGGAATAGCGTCTTTCCCTGAAGTGTTCATGGTAAAAATGTTTCTAAGCATGCAGGCCAAGAAAAACAAAGATCTAATCATACATTTAGAATTAATAAAGATAAAATAATTATATTCTGGCTGCCTTAGTTCTCCTATAATTCAGACCGAGAGAAAGAGCCTCTCTGTAGTCTTACGCCCCATTCCTGTAATGGACTCCACATAGATGGATCCCTGTGTCACCGGGATTACCACTGCCTACAGTGGAGCTCCAGCTAAATACTGTGATCCATCCCTTGGGAACAGCTTGCAGAATTGGGTCCTTCAATTGTGCAGGAATGTCAAATTAAACCTAACATTTGCAATTCTGTGAAAGGAAAGGGATAATAAGGATAGAGATGTTATGCATTAGGCATTACTTTAATATTTGTGTCTTTGCCAAATATATTTTATATAATGATGCTTTACATTTAAAAAAAAAAATCGCATCTACTTATTTAAACTTTTAGTAAATTTCATTTGGTAGTTTGAGGTGATCAGATAATGAGTACCACAGATCTGGAAGTTATTAGTACTATTACACATGTACTAATAAATTCCAGGATGCATAAAAAGTAGATTTTCTGATAAACTAACAGATCTACAGATTAAAAAGGAATTGTAAATCTTAGACACTCCCCAGTGCCATATGGGAAGGAGCATATGGGGTGCAGTAAGAACAGTCAGTCAACTTAAAGAATTATTTTTTAAAAGAGAAAAAAGCTGATATAAATCTATATACAGGCTTAAAAAAAATTGCAAGGATGATTCCCCCCCATCAGAAATTCTGACTTTCATCATGAATAGGCTTGATACTTCCTGTAAAGCATTCACCTGGTCTCTTGCCAAAACAAATATTTTAATGTAAAATTTAATAAACGGAACTAAAGGTATTGCATCTAATTTAAAATTCCATATTGTGTAAACTATTGATATTAACATAATTGAGTTTGTAAACAATCCATTTGTGGAAGCTAACCTTAGACACTGTATTGACCCAAAATATCTAGCGAGGCTCATCTGCAAAATGAAGCATCAATGCCTGGAATTCATTAAAAGTGTTACATGTTTAATTTTTCCTGCCCTACAGCTCCATTGTCTCGTAAAAATTTTCCTTTGATGTCCCCCACTAAAAGAATTAAAGGAATATTGTAATTGAAATGTCATTAATAATTCACAGGACCCTCCTCCACCAGCAATACATCTGATGAAATATTAATTGAGCTCCACAGACTGACAGTCTGCAGAGGAGCACTTGCCTGTAATTTGAACCACGAGTCCTGATCTTGCTGTAGCTCAGACCTGCCAAGAAGGCAATTATCTGGATGGTCTTGCCCAATCCCATTTCATCTCCCAGAATTCCTCCTGCCTGCTGGCAGTGCAATTCCCAGAGCCACCTAACACCTGTCTGCTGGTACCTACAACAAGGAAAAAGATGATGGCAAATGTTTGATAATACACATCATAACAGAAAGTACTCATGAATTAATCATTTGGCAAGGTTCTAATACTAGTTACAGTAACATGCTGCATGTGTGTTTTACATGAGTGCTGTATTTACAAGGTCATACATTTTTGATGCACTTAGACATTATATGTGACACAGTCATTCTTCATGCAATGCTAAAACATTTCTAATTAAACTGATAGACATGGTAATTAGAGGGTTTTTTATTTCATGTATTTTTAAATATATTGTTAGAAGTAACTTGGGAAACTGCTCTAATATGCAAAGCTTTAATCTTTCCAAAAAAGGGGGACGCATAGGCAGCTTGTAAGTTATAACATTTAACCTTAATTGAAATGAAAACTTCGGTTTGTAAACACTGGGGTTTCTATGCTCTGTAACAAGATAAACAACCCGGTCAGTCAAAGCTTGTTTATTTTATATAACCCGAAAATCCTTAAAAAAAAATTTACCCTCTCCCAATACAGAAAAAGCTGACAAAAAAAAGTTTTTCCAAAGCAGAGCACCAAGATCTCTCTCTGAGTGGGATGCAGGAGAGCATTACATGGTAAGTATACCAATACAATTACAATTCAAAATGAAAGACTGAAACTAGATTAAAATAGTAATGCAGAACAGACTCCAATTAGAACATGTAGCTTAAGCGGCAAACCAGTTAAGATTAAAAGCTGGAAAGGCGGGAATTGCAGGGTTGGACTATGATTGATTTTAAGACTTTTATTTATTTATTTTTAATAACCTGCATCAGAAGCAGGAATAATACTGTATTAAAGAAAATGAGGTTAAATCAAGAAGAGGGTGAAAGCTAAGAAACAGATGGATTTAAAATATAAATAATTTAAAGAGAAAAATTAAAGAGATTGAAGCGTTAGTAGACTTTGGAAATTCAGGGGAAAAGCAAGATTACTGATTATATTTTCTCTGTAACGTAAGTTTCTAGATTGGATTTTGAATGTTTACAGTTCATTATACTGTAGCTTCTTACAATGTTTTATGTCATTCATTTGTCATGCTTTGAATGAAGAATACTTAGAAACACAGCTGCCTACTGCCACTTGTGTCTATAAATTCCTTGTAAATGCCTTCAACTATATAATGATAGGCAAAATAATTTAGGACACAGTTCTTCTCCTAGGTACTCATATAAAAGCTGAAGAAGTGAAAAAAACAGAAAAAGATCTTAGAAGATGAAAGGGTCCATGTAATACTACAGATGTTCACATCTCTTGATTCTCTTGAGTATACTGTAACAACCCTTGCAGTGGTAGGGAGTCCTCATCTCTCTGCTTTACCTGTGGCAGCTCACACACACATCTCTTTTTCAGATCTGATGTTTTGCAGGGGAACAATGAAAATATTCCTCTGTTGTGTTATACTGACTCTTTGGCTTCATCCAATGATTGTGACCGATCTTCAAATTCTATACAAATATCAGTTAAAAATACTAAAAATTCCCAAATACCATTTTTAGTTATGAATTCTATATTGAGATAACCATCCTAACCCTGATCTTCTCCCTCCTGTCACCCCTCGTTGTTACCAATGCATACATTTTCTGTGTTTTGGTCTTTACTATGGAAGACTACTGGGGGGCCAAACACAATACCAAATGCCTTTCCCAGAATAGCTGTGGTTGCATTGTGTTAACCAAGTAACCATATTACTTTACAGCCATGGAACATCATAGTTACAGCATATCTTGTCTTCAGTGTTGGACAGTGAAGTGTTTTAACCTTATCTTCACTTTGGACAAAGATATTCTTTAATTGCCTCAGGGGAGCACTATCCTAAAAGCAGTTATTGCAACACAGTAGATTTCAGTAGTGTAGATGAGTCCTCTTCTAGGCTGAAAAAACAGACATCTGGATAATTGTACAATAAGGCTGGAAACAATACCTTGCCCAGCAGTTCTTGTTCTGTTCTTACACCACTGCTATTGACGCCTAGCCCCATTATTGTACCATGAAATATGAAGTTAGTTCATCTAGCTACACCTTCTTGAGAGCACAAGAGAAAAGCTGTAGTAGTAGTAATAGTACAATAATACCTTAATAGGCTTACCAAAAAAGTTAAAGATCAGCTATTTCTAGCAGCAGGAACAAATCTATTTGAGATTCAATTTAGTATAGAAAGTATCACTTAGAAGAGAGGTTTTCAACCTTTTTTAACAAGTGTAACCCTTCTACCTCAGTTTCAATTCATGTACCCAATTATATTTTCTTGGTTTTAAGGGGCGGGGAGGAGAGGGGGCAGATCGAGGCCCCCATGGTAAGGGAGTGGGGTTGGGGCAGAGGTAGGCGCTGCACAGCCAGGGCAGAGTGCGGGACGGAGCCATGAGAACAGTTTGTCTAGGAGGTGCGGGAAAGGGGGGGTAGTTCCTGCCACTGTGTGCACCCCGGTGGTGATTTAGGGTGCATGCCCCCCAGATCTGCGTACAGCACAGAGGTAGCTGCTACTGCAGGCTGGACTCTGCATCCCACTGCCTCAAGAGCCACACGACGCCATGTACCTGCTGTGGCTGAACAGGCAGGGGACAAACACATGCACAAAGACACAGACATGCAGATGCAGACACAGACAGACAGACACACACACACACACACACACACACACACACACACACACACACAAAGGTAAGTGTATTTGGGGAGGAAGGGCAGGGTGGGAGACAGTGAAGGGGCTGGGGGTGCAGATCAAGAAGGTGGGGGAAGTGTATCTGTGCCCGCTCCCAGGAGCAGGGCCGGGAGGGCGAGGGCAGCGGTGCCCCTCTGCGGACTGTACATGTGCTGCCCAGCCGGCTGGCGGGCCGGGAGGGTGAGGCTTGAATGTGGCGGCTGCCACTACCCCACACTGCTGTCACTGCTGCACCCCACTCCCACGGCTGGTCGCACATGAGCTGCTGACGGGTGGCGTGTGAGATGTGAGGCCTGTCAGCAGCTCAAAGAACTGCACATGTCACCAGCTGCAGGAAAGCTGCGTGGGATGTGGCAGTGGTGGCAGTACAGGGCAGTGGCAGTCGCTGCGTGTGAGCCCCACATCTCCTGTCCAGCCAGTGCATGTTCCGCCTACAGAGGGGCACCACTACCTGTGCTCCCCCAAGCCCTGCTCCGGGGAGTGGGCACAGAGAGAGGAGGTGGGGGGCGGGGAGGCACCACAGTGTGCCACGTAAGGCTGGCAGTGCCCAGAACGCCCCTCCCCCTCCTCTAGGTAAGAAGCAAAGTACGCAAAGGCGCCAGGGGAGAGATTGCCACCACACCCCAGGGTATGCTCCATCCCTGCCCACCTGCATGTACCCCCTACATCCTTTCTAAGTGCTCCTGGGGATAGGCGTACCCCTGGTTGGCAACCCCTGACTTAGAATATGCTACTGTACACTGCCTCATAAATATACTGACATCTTCATACTCAAATTTGTTCAGAAATGAAAGGTTAGTACTTATTGGGTGTGTCTACATGAGATGTTTACTGTGCAGTTGACTAATTAGTTGTGCAGTAAATATCACAAGTCTACATGTGCACCCCTATTAGGCCAGAGTAAACTAATTTACTCAGCAGCAGGATAGTACTTGTAAAGACAAGTACAGAATAGTAAATACAAGTACTATCCTGCTGCAAAGTAAAAAACTCAGCAGCAGTACACGTGTAGACACTGCCCCAGCTAGCTTCATTGTGCTAAGAAGGTGCTTCATTGCGGGGGCTGGCTGCTGACTAGCTCTGCACTGAAGCACTCTCATGACCCACCCGTCCCTTTGCATTATGCTGAGCCAGGGGGAGCAGCTCCAGGCTAGCAGGCTGATCCCCTGGGTCCCCTGCTAGCTGGGGCCGCTCCGACACAGTTCAACGTGCTACACTCCCAGGCGCACATGCAAACAGTGCCCAAGAACACAACACTCTGGAGCAATAAGCTTCAGAGCTTATTAATGCGCACAAACAGCACATGTAGACACAACCACAGACTGTGAGCCTTCATACGTTGGAGATTTCAGCATTTAACTTACAAGTCAAACAAATCATTCAACTCCACTGATGTTTTTAACCACTTAGAAGTTCTGCCAACTGACTCATACTTACAAGGATAGCCTTCATTAATGAGGCTTACATCTCTAAGATTACTTTTTAGTTGCCTGCCTCTGTTCAGTTCCCTTTGGATTGCTCAGACCATACATACGTTATGATGATTATTTCTACAGTACGTCTGCATAAACAATTGGAGACTATGTATTGGGTCACTGAGGTCCTCTCAATCAAGTCATTATTCAAGTACTCTTCATAGCTAGTGCTTTAGTTCTGAATAACGATGGGACAAAACCAGTAGTTTCTTATCTGCAGAGCTAATTAGAAAGATCTAGTGTTAATCTTTCAGGAAGGGAGATGGTTTTCCTGTTGAATGATCTGAAGAGATCCTTCAATATTAATACCACTATAACACAGAAATGAAAGACAGACATGCCCTGCTTAGTTTTTTAACGTCAGACAGGACAAAATGCTTATGTATGAAAAGGCTGTAATTGTACCCTGGCAGAAGTGGAGAACTGCTACAGAAGACTGTATACTCTTGTATAGCACATTTAGACCTGATAAAATGCTCAAATAAGGCTTAAATACAACTAACGTGTTTCTCAAGATGGACTTGTCCATATCCTTTAGCAAAGGAGAGTCTGACTCATACCTTTCCCACCACACAAATATCTATTTTCCTTATTTTATATTCAACTGAGACAGCTGCATCTGGAGAATATTCCTCATTAATTAAAATAGTTTTGCCTTTCACTTCAAATCCTAATTAAATTAGTAGTTGAATGAGAAAGAGCCCCACCCCAAATGCACCCCCCCCCACTAGGAAGAGCCCAGTGCCACCCCCTGCCTCAGCCCACAGCAGCAGCCCACCATCACCCCGCGCACAGATCCAGGGGGGCACATGCCCCCCATGCCTCCCCTGGGGGTGCACACGGCAGTGGAAGCTGCCCCCCTGCACTCCCCAGACAAGTGTGCCTCCATCCTGCACCCTGCCCCAGCCCCATTCCTCCCACTTCAGGGGGCCTCAATCTGCAGCCCCCCAATGCCCCTTCCTATCCTACCAAGCCCCCCGCCCCCCCACCAGACTTACCAGCCAGATGCTGCTCTCCAAGCTGCCTGGCTGCATATTGGCAATTGGATTGGTATCGGCCAATATGGCTCGTTAATAATCAGCCATCGGTACTGGCCCAAAGAATCTTTATCGGGGCACTGCTACAGCCAACTATTATCTATTTGTGAACAACACCCAAGCTGTATAATAATATAACAACAACCAAAAAAAATTATACATATATATATATATATATATATATAAAAAGACATACTTAAAAAGCTTTTTAAAGAGGAATCCTGGTACTCTGAAACCCTCTTCAAATTCAGCATCACTTTCATCTGAATCTTCTTCTGCCATCCGACGTTCCTCTTTGTCCTTCAATTGCTGTTTATTCCACCTCCTACCACGACATTAAGAATCACAATGTAATCATTGTGGTTATAAGATATAAAATGAAAAACTAAATTGATCTATGCAGAAAGGAGAAACTTAGAATAAATTAGGAAAAAAAAGTGCTTGGAGTTCCCACTCCCAAAAATTATATAGTTTTTGCACACTACTTCGCACAAATTTATCCTAAAACACCTAACAAACTTAAAATGATCCATTAAGGGCACAACGTTATAGTTACTTAGTTGTGTTCTACAATTCAGAAATACAAAGGTTGGCATGCATACATCTTTAAATTGCTTCTGCATAAGCATTTCAAGTATTTAACTTCAGGAGCATGTTTAATAATGTTTTTCTACAAAATTAGATATACAAGTAGAATGGAGTCAAAAGGCAAAATTTTCAAAAGCAATTGTGCAGCATTAAATAAACAATTTAAGTTTTTAAAAGTCAACAGAACTTTGGCACTGACGTCTTTCTTGCAAAAATATTACCTCTGAAATATTCTTTATGTCTATTTCAGCTCACCAGAAAAATCTCATGACACCCAATAAATTTATACACAAGATCCACTTTGCTGACTAATGAAACACAGTTGTCTTTAGGGCTGCTTTAGTTGTTTAACAGCTACTGTTTAGGGGAGAAAGAGAACATCATAATGATTTCAGTGCGTTTCCAGGTAGGCAGTACTAAAGTTGAAATTCAGACACATCTAGGGGGTTATGACTTTCATGATTATGAAAAAGTGCCAAAGAATCTGAATTGTCCAAATGATTAAAAAAATAAATCTTATTCAAAATAAGGACCTCCAAAAGCAATATTCTGTCTCCCAGGGCACGTTTACATGTGCATTAAGGTATAACCTGTAATAACCGGTACTAAATATGCTGTAACTGGCACCACTGGGCAGTAGCACTGGCACACATCTTTTATGTGATGCTAATGTGCAGTAGAGTAATTCTAGTATTAGAATACTACAAAACTAATTCTAATAGAATTAATCTACTACACTTCTAGTGTCTCATGTAGACATGCCCCCATTCCTTGGAAGTCTCTCATACAAGTACTATAAGATCCAATCACATTAAACTCATGCACTCTGACAGAATTTCTACATAAGGTGATATAGCTATGGGACAGATGGAAAATGTGCCACCATGCTTCTGTTCTAGAGACACAGCATAAAAGAAGTCATCAATATTTAACTTAATGAAAGGTTGCCACATACTATAAGAAACAGAGGATGCAATAAGTTTTTTCTTATAGCTGTTTTTAAACTGCTTAGCCATAGTTTATACCTGCATAAATTCCACTTCCCACATGCATTTCCCTACCCCCGAAAAGACAAATATTCTGTTTCTCAACACTTAAGTGAGTATCACTACTTAATCCTTTGCAAAAGTTATCATAGGTTGGAAGGATAGAGTCAAATAAACACTATGATGCCTTATAAGAGGAGGTAGATGCAACAGGATTTGAGGGCTGTAGACAAACAAAGTGAAAAATGATGGCCTGTTTCAGATGGTTCAAGATGTTTTAAACAGTGGCAACGAATGAAAACAAGAAAGGGAAAATTTTGGCCAAGTACCAGAATAAAGTATATAACCATCCCTCACAGTAACAGCTATTAAGATGTGGAGCCATGTTCCAGGTGAAATGTTGAAAGCTTCATCTTAAATCATTTACACCAATATTGGAGAAACCACCGAAGAATACATCCTCTAGAACAGGGGTAGCCAAGTGCCACAGGCAGCCTGTATTTGTGGCACATGGCTGATCGGGAGGGGGCAGGCAATGCAGGAGTGGACAGGGCAGGAAGCAGAGCAAGAGATCAGGCAGGGAGCACATGGCAGGAAGCAGAGGACATAAGGCACTCAGCACAGGGCTGGGAGCAGAAAGCAGTGGTAGATTAGGCAAAGGAAGGGAATTGGAATGTCACTGGGGAAGAATATACAGTATGGCCAATTTGTGGCACACTTGCCAAAAAGACTGGCCCCCACTACTCTAGAACAACCTTGCAGTGGTTCACTGGGGGAGGGCTCAACAGGAATAAACAGTTTGTGACGGACCCCGTTACTACGAGACAAATATTACAGCTGAACAAGCAACATTTTCCCTTTGCTAAATTCTGAGCTCTTGAGGTTTACTATTGTGAAAAGTTACATAAATACATTTTAGTTAGCTTAGGCTCCCTCTGTTGGCTGGACAGTTGTAACACAGAAAAAAAAAGTTAATGCAAGACAATGCATTCATGTAGCTTCTGTTTTTTTGGCCTAATTGCTCCACATCAGCATGAAGGAATTAAAATGTCTTTAGGAGGTAAAGCACATTTACAGAGCTGTTGCAAAAAGTATTCTTTCTTGCTTCCTGTTCCATAACTTTTCATTTTTATTAAACATTTCAGTTGATATGGTAGATGGCATGTATTGGATTTCAAGAATCAGATTCCCAAACTTTGGAAGCCATTTTGGCAGTGAGGGGCTTTGTTCATACAAGGGCTGAGCAGTGGGGAGAAATGGCAGTGGCAGCACTGGGGGGAAGGATGGGAGAAACTTATGGCTTGGACCCATGCTACCCCATGTGCCCAGCCCCGTGTGCCCTCTAGTGAACGGGGCCACAATATCCAGCCCTTGAGACTCTCCATGCATTTGGACATATGGCAAAAAGGGAGTGGTAATTAATGCTGCCAAGTTTTCAGGCTGGTTGGGAGCTCTGTGGGTCTGATGACATGGCTCCGTGGGCTGGATCTGGCCCATGAGCTGGGTGCTGAACATCCCAACTTTAAAGAGAGGGAAGAACAGTTCATGCCACTTAATTCCAGAATAACATACGTCTGATAGAAAAATTCATTACTCTACAGGCAATGCCTCACAAGGATGACTAAGCAATAAAAGAAATACAGACATAATTCTATTATTACTATAGTATAGAATGCTATGGTGACCTTTTGGAGAAATCTTTGCTTTTAAGTTATCAAGGGTCACTGCCCCAGGCATGGCCTCAATCTGTAAGGGCAGCAGCAAAGTCATATCAAGCAGTTAAATCTTTCTTCATATGGACTAAATTCAGATATTAAGCTCATTTTCTACTTATTGCAATACCCAAGGAAGACATTCTGCAACTGAGGCACAGTAATAAGCACAATTTGATTTTTTAAACTATACTCAGGAACCAAGCTGAGTGTTTAATATAGTTTGCATTTGTGTAGCACAATATGTTTTCTATTTTAGACAGCTAAGAATCCCTTACAGATTACTCTAATTTGCTAAATTGAGACATTCAGTTTTACTTTTCCAATCTGACTTTTTATGGTCTACATGGGTGGATTTAATTGGCATGTCCTAGCAGATGAAATACATGCAGTTAGTAGCATAAGCCTTGGTTAGTAAATTAAGACCGATGCAGACAATTATGCACCTGTGCTTGGAATGAAAGGTGTACTCAGAGTGTGAACCAGAATACATCTTCATTTGTGTCTTAAGTTTCTCATTTTAAAGAGCAGTCAGGATGCTCTAAGAGAAAGTCTTCAAGGAAAGAGAATGTTTAATCCTTAGTTTATGTCTCTGAGATTATGAAGTATTTGAGTCACTGAATCTGGCAGAGGAAGAGAGGTGGAACATAAAAGTTGACAAGGCCAGAGAGGACAAAAATTAATTCCTCAAATGTCTCATATGTTTGGTTGAGTTCTTTGGACCCAAAAGTTCTGGATACCTCCGTGACTATAAAAGCCTACGCCTGACAGATAAAATGACTACTGCAACTTTGGGTCACTTTTGAAGGGAAACTTGGAAAATTAATTTCAAAAGTGTATGCCTGTTGATAGAAGAAAGATCTTTTCATTCGTTCTCTAAGACCTTTCATAGCATGAAAACAATGTTTTTTCAAAGTCCAAAGATGTCTACTTGATAAGAGACTGACAGATGCATTATGTTGGCATAGATATGCAAGTAACTTAACACTTGCTTGTACCTGTAGTATCTTTTGATCGTGGGTAAAGGAAAACAAAACGTGTTTTCCATTCACAAGCAACAAAATCTTCAAGTTCATCATTCTTGTCTTCACCCTACCGTTATAAAGGAAGGAAGGCAGCCATTTAGGACTAATGTTAGACATCTCTAACTTAAAAAAGCTGTAGCTAAAGTACGATGAACTAAAACTCAACGCACACAAACAAGGTTGTAAATGGGGGAAATTACACTTGAGAACTTCAGCAACAAAAGAGAGTCCTTTCTTCATATCAGGCCATAAATATCTCTTCTGCTGATAAAGGAGAGGATAACAAAAATGTATTTTTATTCATTCCACTTAACGTGTACCTAAGTCTACATTTTACCCCATTTAGAAACAGCCAGTTACATACATTTGCAGCCTCTGTTGCCCTCATCCTCTCTTCTACTGTTTACTACTCTTGCCTGTTATGCCCCATTTTAAATTAAATTTTTACCTTCTAGCTGGAATAATATTTCCCTAGGAGTCTGTAGAATAACAAGGCATCAAATCCTGACAGGGGTCTTTGGATACTACTCTAAACACATAAGGGCAGGACCTAACAAATTTGTAATTTTGCCAAATCCAGATAAGGCTTGTGAAATCTTCAGAAAAAACCGCACCAAAAATAAAACAGTGGCTCCCCAGAGGGAGCCAGCAGTTCTCAGCATACTGCAGCAGCCCAGCTGGGTGGAAAACTGAGCAAAGGGCCAGGGGAAGAGGGCTGCCCATTTCAAGGGCTGCCGGCACGATGGCTGCTACCCCCACTACCAGTTAGTGACAAGGGCTGCTTGTCATGTGACCCTTCCCTTCTCCACCAATTGGTAGCAAGGGGCAGGGTTGCATGAGCAACAGCCCTTGCAGCCAATCAGTGGAGAGGGGTGGGGCCAATAAGAGGCATGGGGGGAAGTTGCCATACTCCACCTGTGAAATGGCTGCCTGGGCCCATGTTTCGCTTGAGAAAGTCAGGGGGTCAGCCCTTGTGAATTAGGTAGGTCCCTACACAAGCCAATATGCCTCCAGATGGAGGTTGCAAGCTGTTCCAGTTTCCAGTGACAGCCACTAGAGGAAAATACAACCAGATCCAGTGTCTTTCTTACATGGTCTCTAGATCTAGACATTGGTTGATATTACCATAGTTTGCTAATCATCAGGCTTTAAAAACATTATACTAAATTACCCTTTATTTGGTGCTTAGCATAAAATTACCATTCAGCTGAAGGATCCTAAAGGTTTTTCCCCCCTCAACTCAAGAATAAAACTTACTGTTATCTCATCCAGTCACTTATACCAAAACTAAAAACTGACATGAAACAAGACATAAATATAAGCAAATGACAGCATTTATAAGGCAGTCTTAATACGTTTCTTAATTCACTGCTTTTTACTTTCTAGTCTAATTTCCATAATGAAGATTACCTGGGGGTGTCAGTAAAAACATCAATGTGGACAGCTGCAGTTTAACAACCACAATAACTGAAGCTATGAAATTTTTAAGAGATGTAGTGTTTTGGTAGCAATTACAGTTATTGATATTTCTAAAATTCATTTAGGCTTTTATTGTAACTTTAGCAACTGAAAGAAATGTAGTCTGTGATATGACTTTGCTAAGGATAAATTGTCACAATCTTAACATTATTAAAAAACCTGTTTGAATGAATTTAAACTGTGAATCATATTAAAACTTTCAATCAAAATAAATTACTCTTGATGAAAACACTGAATTAAAAATGATTTAATATTGGCTTAATTTAATGGGAAGAGCACAGCTTTATTCAATAAAATAGTAAATATTTTACAGATTAATACAATTATTAATTCTTCATTGCATCCAACAGAAAAGGCATCTCTCAGACCTTATGGGCATCACTCAGATTAATCCCTTGCTGAAATACCTATACAAGATAATTATGTAATTAATAGGTGGTTTTACTTTGAAAAATAACCAACCCATGATTCTACTGTTTCTTGTCTACTCCAGCAACCCAGATCTGAAGATAAAGCTAGGTTGATTTGTTCTGGTTGTCTTCTTTAGCTGAGGCCTCTACAGTTAGAATTTATTAAATCATTTGTCCCTGAGCCATCATCAGCAGACACCATTTTCCCTCAAGGCTTGGTTTTCCTCCCTTGGGAATGAGGGGAGAGAGAGGCTGTCATAGACAGTTAGTTGCACTTCTTAACCGCTGCTTGGTTTCTTTGACAGCATATTGCACTCAAAGCCCTAAATCAGGGGGTGGCAACACATGCCCTGTCAAGCCAATGCATCTGTCCAGCAGAGCCAGAGGACCTGGCCTTTGCCCAGGGCAGGGCAGGGCAGCAAGGACCCCCAGGTAAACCATGGGCAGGAAGGACCTCTGTTATAACTTGACAGTGAGCAACTATACCCACATTGTTGTAGCTTCTCCCTGCCACCCCCTTCCCCTTGCTGATGCACAGGTGCATCTTCCAGCAGGTGGAGAACAGAGCCAGGGCTGGGCAGCTTCCAGCTATGTATGCACTGCAGCAAGGAGGCTGGAAGAATCAAAGTTAGATCTTGACCTCAGTGAGGTCACAGGGAATCATTCTCCCCCCCACTGCTGACATACCACCACTCAGCCCCTACTTAAGTCTTTACTTCCTGGGGGCTATAACTCCACCTTTGTCAGCCCATCCCACATGAACAATCTGACACGCGTTTCCACCTCTCTCTCCAGAAGATCTTTAAGTGTTTAGTGATCTTTTCATTCCCAAGCCCAGCAGCACAAATCTTGCAACTTTGCTTACACCCAAGTGGCATATTCACAGTTTAATAGCTCAGAAATTGCTGCTTCATTATGACCTTAAACTGTTGTCTAAATGGAGACACTGTGCTTACTACTGGCTCCTCAACAAAAGCACTACTAAAATCAGTATAAGCATACAGTAGGCCAGTGAGGCAAACATTTTTGGCAGGTGTGCCACAAATTAAGCCCCATGCTCTCTGAGTGCCACTCTGATCCCCTTCCCCTGCCTAATTCACCATTCTGCTCCCTACTTCCTGCCCTGCACTCTGTATGATCTGCTTTTTTCTGCTCCTTGCTTTATGCTCCATGCCCTATTTTGCTGCTTTATTTTCTGTCTCCTGGCCTATCTGTGGCTGTGGTGCCTGTCCCTCTCTGTTATGCTGTGTGCCACATGTACCACGTATACCTCAGGGCAACTACCCCTGTAGCAAGCATTCTTTAACTTAATACAGCTGACCAGTAACCAAGTGCACAATGTTCATAAATTCCAACACCATGCCCTGCCCTGCCCCGCAGCATCTTTATTTAGGCTCTTTTAGCTGTACTCCCTTTGAGAAAGGGAACAACTCCAACTGGAACTGTAATACCAGAAGAAAATTAGTTTAACAGACTTCAAAATGCCTGATTTTTAATAAGTTATTCATGTACGCAGTTTGAAATAGCTATGTTATGCCAGAGTGTTAAAACGTTAGGTAAATTAATTTTAACCTCGAACTAATTAAACAATGTTAGTTGTACATACTCAGAAAATTCATTTGGCCCTCAAAGAGCAGCTGCTGCCATTTTGGGGAAGGGATTTTATTCTTATGTGATACATTGGTTAAATCCCTGCTTAATATGTAAAACTCAGTATTAACTATGGAATAGCAACCAGGATTTCTCTAATAGTTTTGTTGATGATACTGGGTGGGGGAAGGGGGCAGAATCCAGTCTTCTCTCCCACAGCTGTGTTGGTTGGACTGCCAAGGCTGTGAAAAAATATTTCGCACTATAGCAAGTAGATGTGATCTTGAATACCTAGGAGTAGATCATTTGAGCAAGATTATGCCATTTTAATACAGTGAAACCTGTTTAAAATGGAATTGTACCAGACTGGGAAAAAGTTCTAGTTTAGATTTTATCTTACAGGAGGGACAGAGGCATCTACTTCCCCAGCTCTCTGATAGCCCACCCAGCAAATGGTCACTGCCAATCAGCTGATTGGCAGGACAAGGTACAGGGTGGCTCTATACATAGGGACCACTGAGAACAGCCCTAACCCTTGTGGGGCAGAGGTCAGCAAGCAGAGCTGCTACCCATGCTGCAGACACCCTGGGGAACAGCAAAGGTAAAGGGTCAGCCTGTGCCCCCCAATCAGCTCCTGGTGCTGCTTGCTGAAACTCTCTCACCCTTCCTTCCCTACAAGTGGTCCCACAGACAAGGCAGCCTGCAAGTGCTGTTGCTCACCAATGGAGTGGCAATGGGGACAGGGCAATACCAATGAACACCCCAGAACTAGGCAGCAGCATCCCAGTCCCAGGCAGAACAGACATTGGGTGCTTTAAGAAGTATGCCAGCAGCCCTAGGACTGGGAAGCTACTATGCAGTCCTGGGGCTGCTGGCACACCCTTTAAAAGGCAGGGCATGCAAGCATCCCAGGTCTAGGAAGTTGCTCCCAGTTCCCTGCCTGCTTGCATGCCAGACACTTTAGAGGGTGAGCCAGCAGCTTCAGGACTTCATACTAGCTCTTGTTTCTGGATGTCTGACAAAGGTTTTTGCACACCCTCAGTCAGCATCTGTTGCCAATATAGCTGCCCTGTTCCCATTACCAGCCACTGCAGGTGGTAAGTAGGGGCAGCTCACAAATTGCCCCAGCCCCACTGCTACCAAGCAGTAGGGACAGAGTAGCACTGATGGGCAGGGGGACAAGGCAGCCTCTCCCTCCCAGGGCAGCTTGCAGGCTACCCTTTCCCCACTGCTTTAAAAATTGAGGCAGGACAGTACCAAGTGAACTAGGGCAGCTTGCAAGCTGCCTTGTTCCCACTCCTGCCAAGTGGCAAGAGAGAATGCAGCCTACTGGGTCCCTGCTGCCACCAGCTACCAACGGCGACAGAAAAGCACAGAGGAGAAGGAGCAGCTTGCTGCTGCCCCACCCTGGCTGCCACAAAGCTGTCTATGAGACTGTGACACCTGTCTGAGAGGAAACCTGTAAAAGCCAGAAACACGTCAAACTTCCCTTCCATTTCTACTTTAGACATCTTCTGTCCTATACAGACTAAATCAGTCACTCTCAACCAGGCTGCTCAGAGATCCTTTGAAGGATGCCAGGACATTTGAAGTGATAAGCAGAAAAATGCAGGATGATTCTTTACCTTTACTGCCCAGCCTCTTTGCAAGGAGTTAAGCACTGTAACATATAAATTATTTTTGAAATTGGCTGCCATTCAGTTCACAAAAGTAATGGAAGTGTGCCCCAAATCCAAAAAGTATGAAAAGTACTGGACAAAATATACATCATTTCCTATATGGCATACTAGGAACATGGAAGTTTTCTAGCTTGAGCAAGCGTTTGGCTTTTACAGGTTTCACTGTATACGAGCCCTCGTGACTACAGTAACTGCATCAGAAAATACAAAATCAGAATCTCTTTGGTCAGTAATAATACTGACCATATATTGGGAAGTATCTTGCACATATATTTAAACAGTACTAAGTAAAAGAGCACGTGTATTTGATGGAAGGAGTTTCTCCAGCTATCCTCATACACAAGAAATAAAAGGCTCCTTTTATTGGAAACCAGAGTTTCCCCAAGATGCAATTCTGTAAATTCCAAGTTGTGGCATAACCCAACAGGTGCTACAGGATCCCATAAGTGAAAATGTAGAGAGGTCACTCAAGGGAGAACAGAGGCTAATCTTTACTGAGCTAGTGCTAAGGCAAGCTTTGTTACAGACAATATTACCCTCTGTTATAAGGTGTGACTGCACATGCCAACAACTGATTTGACTGTGGAAAAAATAGTACAAAAATCATCATTCGTGTTATTTCTTTGTGGACAGTAAAATCAAGGGCTTAGAGCACAGGACTGGCAAATCAGTAGTACTGCCTTTTAACCATAACTCTATCTGTGACTGAGAAACAAAAATGTCAGGCAAGTCATGCTCTCTCTGCCCTTGCAGTTTCTCTCTACCTGTAAACTGGGAAGAAGGACACTTATTCATTTTTGTAAAAAATATGAAATCCTTTAAAACACAACAGAAGAGAACAAAATTCTCTAAGAGTACTGAGACATGTACTGTCTTATTTTGGATGATTTTTGAGCACATTCAGAATGCTGAAAACTAAACATGAAGTAACAGTTATTTATTTCACAAAACCAGGCTGCATAGTAGTAAGACATCCCTATTGGCTCAGTCTAGTTTTACAATCACCTCCCCCACAACTAAATTCTTAAAAAATTTATTTTGGGGATTTTGCCCTGTTTGTCTAATGTAACCCCATAAAAGTTAATAAAAAGCCTTCTTTGACTAACCTTAGCCTTTGTTTATAGCAATCTTCATCTCCATCATCTTTGCATCTTTTTATTCTGCATTTTCCTATTTTGTTCTCTTCTTCCTCTTCCTCTGAACTTGGGAAGAAATCTTCATCTTCAGCTTCTTCCTTTAGGTCTTTCTTTGAAGATTTTCTTTTTCCTAGCAAAGTCTTGAGTTCATAATCAGAATCATCATCAGCATGAGAAAGTGCCTCTTCCTCCTGCTCTTCCTCTTCAGGGTTGAAAAGCTCCTCATCTGGCACATAGTCTGAATTTTCACTATCATCCCCATCATGAACTCTCATCTTCCTCTTGGGCTCAAGAGGTCTCTTTTCCTTTGGGATTCCTGACTTAGAATGGATCTGAAGAGCATGGTTCTGAAGTTTCTTCAAACGCTTTTTCACACACTTGTCTGTTGTTGAGAGGGGTCTAGTTTTGCCATTTTTCCCCTTTAGGGTTAATGCGGGCACTGCACACTGAATGTTCTTAGACTGTGCTTTCTTCTTTGCTCTTTTCTGAAAAGACAGCCTCTTCCTTTCAGATGACAATTTAGCTTGATCTGCTAAGTACTTTTCAAAATCAGATGCTTCAGTTAGCATTAGCCTGCGTGGCTTCTTTTCTGGCTTTTGAGGGACTTTGGTCCCAAAAGGGGTCATGTGGCCAGTGCGAATAAGCTCCTCCCATTCTGTTTCCTGAGCTGGCATAAGCATACTGCCAAGGGATGATGGACCAGGCTCTGCAAAGAGAGTTGGAACTGTCACTTATCTCATCTGTAAACTCAGTAACATGCTCCAAGTAATTTAATGTGGGTCCAACAGATAACTAGGTTTGTTTCACCTTTAAATGCAGGTTTTGGAAAAAGGAAACAGAAGATCAAAATGGCGAGATACTCTGTAGTATGTACATAGCCATCTTTCCTCCCAAAGTGCTTTTTAAACTAGACTCATAGAGGAACTACTTCATCAACCATTGAAATGCAGTCATGTCTGGAGTAAAGGATGTCAACAGCAAGGAACATAAATTACGAAAATATCCACCCCTGCAGGCTCAATGCCCAAGTATGTTCTGTAAAAGTAATGGATTAACACAGTGGTCATGTATCAGTGGATCTCAATCCACTGGTAGATCTCAGAGCCTCTTGGAGTCAATCCTGAGGCCGGGGTGGGGGGCTGAGGTCTCCTGTGCATGCATGTGCATGCCCCAGCCCAGCAAGTCAGTCTGTGGGGGAGGGAAGGGCCAATGGCTAGATCGAGGCCCCCCGCAGTGAGGGACAATGCCATAGAGGCAGGAGCAGCGGTAAGTTGACTGGAGCCTCAGCCAGGTGGGGAGTGGTGACAGAACATGGTAGAACTTGGGTTTCTTTTAAATACCTAAGGTGATCTGCTACTTAAAAAGGTTGGAGACCACTGGATTAACAAAACCACCAATGTACCAATACCTTAACACACTTTCAGTTCATCAACCCTCAGCATATATAACATTGAAAATCTCACACAGCATTAACTTCAGTCATTTAACACTACAATTAAAAATGATTGGGATCCTTTCATCTGCCAGAGACAGTGGATGTTGCAGCCTATGACATAGATGGTTTGCAATGTTTCATGTGACTGAATAGTCCAGTCTGAGGTTTGCATGATCTAGAACAGTGGCTACAAGTGTATATGATTGGGTGGCTGCGAAACTGTTTACTTCCTATAGACTCTTGTTAGGGCAATATTACTGTTAAACTTGTAACTGGCCATTTTTGCTTCCCATTCAATAGAAAAGGGACACAATGGCAGTATCTCTACAATACAACTGTCCATATTCCAGCCTTCCCACTAGAAAGATAAAATTCATAACTCCAATCCTGTATGGTATACCTATCATCCAACATAGTACTTAAACATGCTTAAAAAATTAAATGCGAGTTTTCTTTTTGAATGCAGTGGGAAACTGAACTTAAAGTTAAACATGTGCTTAAGGGATTCCTGCTGGTAGTTGCAAAGTATAGAACTGAGTTTGTGCAGTCAGTGAAATATTTTATTTACAGCTTTAATATATTCCAACTTAGCTCATAAGAGAACAAATCAAATCAACTGTATTTACTTACCCTACTCAAGAGATGATACTAACACATGCATTAAATGATACTATTTAGTTTAATTAATGGTTCTTCCCCCTGAATCTGGTGATTACACTCACTTATTGACTAAATTTGATAAACCATAGCTTTCAGAAGTTAAAACACAGTTCAAAAGTTTTCAGCATGACCAAGCTGCATTACCTTGTATCAAAGGCCTGAGGGGTTCACTGCATTCATCAATGTAACAGCAGAGACCAGTGCCTGAGGTCCCTTCCAACCCTAATTTTCTATGATTCTATAAAAGCAGTAGTTCTTTGGAGTAAGAATGCCTTTTTTTTTTTTTTTTGCAAAAATCTTGTTGGTCTAATAAAACATCTCTACCATGAGTCCCAATTGCTGCTTCTTCTAGACTGATATGGCTACTACAATGTCGACACATGACACATGGAAGATCTCGAATTTTAGTCATTTTTTAAATGAAATCTTCATATTTCCCCAAGCAGGAAGCAATTGTGACCACCTGAAACCTGAGACACGGCTCCTGCCTTTGTTTCAAGGTAATCTGCATCATCACAGATCCTCACAGGAGGTGAAAGACTCCATACCAGCTATAAACTGACTGCCCAGAGGAGTTTTCCATCTATTGACTCCTCTGTGAAATCCCATGAAATATGAGCTTTCATTTCTACTCAGGAGAACTTTCACAATCTTTTCTCCAATGCCTGATGAAAGTTGTTTGTGCCTGAAAGCTTGCAATTATTTTTTTTTTTTTTGCCAAAATTTTGTTGGTTTATTAAAAGACGTCAGGACTTGCGTTAGAAATGATGTCTTTTAATAGACCAACAAGCTTCTGGCAAAAAAAATAAATAAATAATTGCAAGCTTTCAGGCACAAGTCCTGACTATTTTTATTGTTAAAATTGTTCAGTTTTTACTTCTATAAGCTACATATACCCAAAACATATCAGACTTGGAATCTGCTCCAATTCATGTCCCAAAACATTTTACTATGTTTCAGTTCGTTACACCTAGGATAACTCACTAACACAGTGGCGCTCGACATTTGAGACATGCAGGGCGGGTGGCAATCTGGCACAGAGCTCAACGGGGTATAACTGGACCTGTGGAGTCGATGATTAGTGATAAATAAGAGAACAGATACCAGTTTGAATCCAAGAGCCTAAGCTGAGTTTGTAGTGGGCAATAAGAAAAACCATGTGCTTGGTTAATTTGATTTAGGAAACACTGAGACAATGAATGTAGTATTCCATTAAGAGTTGTGTGCTATATTGTATAAGAACATCCAAAACAAATATTTTCCCCTTCTAACTAGCATTTCCTACCAAGATAGGAAAACCAATTTTGTGAGTACTGATTGATGACATTCAGCTTATAAAATGTAATTCAATCATGATGTTAGTCATCTTTATCAAATTAGCTGTGAAAAAATGTTAAGATTTCCAATTTATTAAGCCTGATACTTTAATGCACAGTTCTCCCTACTGAACTAAGCACAAATTTACTTCCATTCTTTAAAAATCCCCACATGAGTATTCTGTGATCTGCAATTCTGCAGGTGCAAAGAATTAAGCATTCCTAAATCACTCTTTGAAAACAAACGACTGAAATTTATTTACTCACATACAAAGATCTTGACAATTAGCTTCAAACAACAAAAGGAATTACACAGAGTCAAAAATGAGGAAGAGATATACCATAATGTTTTACCTCACCTTCATCATCCTCAAATTCAATATTGTTTGCTTCAATGAAACTCTCTCCTCCACCAAGAACTGCCTGGAGACGCTTCTGTTTTGCTTTGATTTTCTTTAGCTGTTGTTCCTTGAATGATAAGGGCATACAATATTTAAAAAAATAAGAAAAGCAAGTTTGCATATAAGTGAGAGACTTGAGTTACTCATAACATGATATGCCAGAACAGCATGAATAGCATTTCACCTCTGAAATATAAGTCCAAATTTTGATGTGTTCCCACATGAATACAAAATATGTAAAAGGATCAACACACAAACTGGTGGGTCCTTGTTCAGAAAACTTAGACAATTTGGCATGGTTTACCAAGAGTAAGTCTCAAAGTTTTAAAAGTGCATTCAATTATATGTAAGAACACACCATACTTGTGCAAAATACTAGTTAACTACACCCAAAGGAGAGTCGTTTTTTGGACAAAGTGCACATTGGGGTAATTACAAAAAGTTACCACACAACCACTTACCCATCCTTACTAACAAAATATCCATGTCACAAAACACTTATTATATGTTATCATTAAGACAGAGGTTTTCATGCATCTGTTTTTATCTTTCTACCTCAATATCAAGAGTCGGATTTTCAACTACTGTAGTTTTTTTAACTGCTGGAAAAAGGAAAGTAGTATTAAAAATATTGCTGTAATTCTCAATTTCAGTACAAATATAGTGAAGCATTGATTTATGGCAGGGGTGGGCAAAATATGGCCCACAGGCCAGATCCGGCCCTCCAAATGATTCCATCAAGCCTGTGGCACAGTCTGATCTCCTCCCTCTACCATGCAGATCCAGTGGGGGCTGAGGCATGTAGTGGAGTGTGCGCATGCAGGACCACAGAGGGAGTCAGTCCCTAAACCACCCTCCTGTCCCTCTGCCGTGGCTCCTGCTGTAGGCACTCCTCCACACCAAGCTCCAGGCACCTTCCCCTCCCGCCATGAGTTTGCACATGATGGCAGTGGAGAGGGAATGTGTGAACACAGCTGTAGAGGTCAGTAGGGGTCAAAAGCTTACAAGAGTAAGACTATTTGGGTTATTATGCAATCTCCTCTAAATACAATACGCAAAAAAAGGAAACCAAAACAAACAAACCAGGAAAAAATTATTTCTTGAAATACTGTAAAATTTTAATTTTAAACATTTGATTTTTTAGTGTATTGCTGTTTATCTACAGTCTGTTAAAATGATATCTTTTGAAAGATTTTGTGTGTACAGGCCTCAACTTGATTCGTTTGGTGCTATTCTCTGGGACATCCAACACCCCTGAAATCCCCACCAACTGATAGAGGGAGATGAGGCAGGTTATCAGAGGGGTCATAACCTCCCAATACATAAGTCATGCCTGTGTGTTGTGGCCTATGGGGCAGAACTTCTGGGACCCCAGGGGCAGGTCATACACCATGAGGGTGGGCCCTCTGGATGGGCAGTGTTTCCCAGTCAGGGGGTGGACCTTCTGATGCCAGGGACCAATAGGAGCAGGAGAATCTGTGACCAACATGGTGGCTAACATGGCAGTGACGGGGACAGGGTCTGATGTCAAGTGGGCAGGCCTTATGTCATAGGCCACACGACAGGGTGGGACTTCCAGTTCCAACACTGCAACCCCCCCCAACTCCCAAAAGGAATACTTCTGGGGCAAGGGAAGAAACTTCTGGTGGCAGAGGTCTGAGGTTAGGGGTGGGACTTCTAGTCCAAAGATGGCTAGGGGCAGAGTATTTGTCAAGGGATGGAGCTAAGTTTGACAGAAGTTGTACCCTTGCTGCCCTTGACAGCTCAACAAAACTTGTCAAGTGGCCCTCCAGCTGAAATAGCTGCCCACCTCTGATTTAGGGTCTAAACCTGATTCAAAGCCCCTTAAAGTCCTGCATTCAAATCCCAATGGACTTCAACATTTCTGGATGTCTTTACAACTTTTGGCAGAAAAAAAACAAACTACTGAAAAGGTAAAGGAGCATAAAATGTAGACTCTGACTGTATTTGAATTCTCAAGCATGGAGCTACTTGAAGCAGATTCCAAGCACATGTTTTTTCCAATAGAAAGATAAGTTCTTTCAGTCACCTTGTTATACTTTTGCCGTTTTACGGAATCTAGTTTTCTGTTTATATCTTTGTTTTTTGCAGCTTGTGGGGTAAGTTGCTCAATAATTGCATTGATGTGTTTCAACGATGTTATACATGACCTGAAAAGTAAAAAAGGATATTAATGTATTAATCAGATATTATAATGATAGGAGTAAATATAAGACATTTTTCAAATACAAATAATTTAAACCAAAAAGTTAAAGCAAAATTTAAACACATACAAAAGCCTAAGATTAAGTCCCTAAAACTGAACAGATTTTCTAGACCTTTGAACTTTATAAAATCAAGCATTTAAGATTGCTTTAGTATTAGCAGAAATATTTCTAAATTTAAAAAAATTAATATATGAACAACCCATTGCAATATCTGCAACTCAAATCACACCTCTCCTAATGCAGGACTACCTAGACATGAAACAGACCACTTTATTTTTATTGTCTAAAGCAAGTGGCCTGCAAGAAATAAGCATGGGGGTGAGAGAGGTAGGTCTCTTCAAAAACTGTTTTAACAATTTAATGCCGGGATATCAAATACATGGCCCAAAGGCCAAATTCTGCTCACGGAGCCACACAACTCAGCCCTTGGGTGGCTGGATCAACCACATGCGCCAGCTCTGGCTAGATGGGCTGTATGAGGCACATAGGGCTGAACTGACCTTACATGGCTACATGTAGTACAGGGGGCCAGCACAGGGCATATGCTGCATGCTGTGCTACACAGGACCAGCCCTGAGTGATGGCTCTGGTGGTGGCCCAGATAGGGCTGGGCTGGAGACAGCATGCAGGGCCAGTCCAACATGGTACCACATGCAACTTGTCTTGTGCTGGTCTCCTCTGCTGCATGCAGTACACATGACCAGTCCAGCTTCATGCACAGCATGCAACACACATTGCCCATTGGGGATTTACTGTGCGCATGGAACTGACATGGCGATCACGCTTTCTGAGACAAACAGGCTGGACACAGCATGGCACACAACACAGGGGAACTCAGACTGCATACAGTGCCCTGAACTGATCCATGGGGCTAGGTCCAGCCAGCATGCTGCGAGCAACATGCACTCTATGCCAGCCCCACAGACCACATGCAGTGAGGCTTAGCACATGTGCTGTACAGCTTAGGGTATGTGCTGTGCATGGTGCACGGGCTGGACAGTATGCAGGAAACGAGGAGCACAGCCCAGCAGCTTGGAGAGCTGCATGCAGCTGGAAGTCCATTGTGGTGGAAGGGGAGGGAAGAGGGGGGGAAGGGGTGTGGGGGGGTATGGGGGGCGAGCAATGGGGCTGCCCAGCTGGGGCGAGGCGCAGCATGGAGCTGCAGCTTGTCCAGGGAGCAGGGGCGTGTGCCCCCCCAGATCTGCGCAGGGCAGGGCGGGCAGGCTGCAGCTGCTGGATAGAGCCAGGGCTGCATGAGGCTCTTCTCGGCGGGAGCTGGGCTTGGGGAAGGTGGCAGCAGCGCTGGGAGGGGGCTATGGGATGGGGGGGTGCAGCCACCCCAAATCTGGCTGTAGCAGACCCCCCCCAGCGCTGCCGCCACCCACCCAGAACAGCCCCGGCACATGGGTGGAGGCAGGGTTTGAGCCAGGGCTGCACCAGGCAATTGGCAGCAGTGCTCAGAGGGGGGTTGGGGGGTAGACGCTACAGCAAAATTTGGGGTGGCTTTTATCTGCCCCCCCCATGCCACTTCCCTCCCCTTCCACTGCAACAGATTTACCAGCTGGATGCAGCTATATCAAAAATTGGATCAGTATTGGCCAATATGCATCCTTAAAAAAGACTCGGCTATTAGTACTGGCGCCCAGAATCTCTATCAGTGCACCCCTACTAGCTGGGATTTATAACGATGAATACTTAAGTTAGGGGTGTCAAAGATATCGCCTCTGAGCTAATTCTGGTCTGTGGCACTCCATCAACTCGCCTGCAGTGTTGTCCATGAATCTGAGTGGATTGACATACTGCATGAAGTATGCACTGGATTGGTTTAGTGCTGCACACGATGAATATGGCCAGCCTGGGATGCACATGCTGTGCAGCATTTTCACTGAGTGAGCCCTACACGCTGAATCTAGCATGTGAGGCCAATCTATGGGTCCATTTGGCTTTTGGACCAGTTCTGCACTATTCATCCAGCCCACAGGGCCAGATGAATTTGATGCCAGCTATACATGGCATCTATTCTATAAATGCTTTTGACTCTACCACCCTCAATAAGTATATCTTTTCCCATCAATTCTGAAACCATTCCATTTTCCCACTCTCTAATTCCTACCTTTATGACCATTCTTTCATAGTCTAACCTTCTTCCACTATTCCATCTCCCTAAGTCTAGAAGACCATAACCATAATTACTTCCTTTTTTTTCATTCTTTATGCAGTTTCGTCTAATCATTTGGTTTCAACTACTGCCACACTGCTGACAAAGTAAATCTACCACTCATTACTACTGTTCTCCAAAAAAGTCATATTATTTCAGCATTATAAATCCCAACCCTGCAAAATCAGTTCCATAATCTTGTGGAGGTTGCCCCATTCTTCTTCCCTGAGCATCTGTCCACAATGATGTGATTTTCTGAACAGTACCCAAAACTGGGCTCTGATCCCGTAAACACTCATGAAACCTGCTTAACAGGACTACTCAGGTGCATAAAACTGATTCAGTGAGACTACCGATGCTTGCACTTATGCTTAATTTGCCTTGCTTCTAGTTGTCAGTTCATGCACTTATTTAACAGTGCTAAGTTTAACTAAGTGACTGATATTTGTAGACACTTATATCAGGCTAGGCACTTACGAAACCAAATAGAAGTCTCTCTGGAACACACCTGGAAAACAAACTAAAACATGAAAACAGAGATGGGGACTGAGTGTCACTCTACTAGAGGCCATCACTTAACTAGTCAGCTAGAGACAAGAAAAACTGCTCTGAGCTTATATACTATATTTAATACATCGCTAATGTACTTTGGCAAAGTGGATTTTCTTAAGCAAAACAAGTGCCAGAATAAGTTTTAAAAAGGAGAACTGCATGTTTCTATTGCCATCTGCATTATGTACTGAGAATGCACACTAAATGCTTGTACTAGTTTTTTTTCATTTTATTTCCTATTGTAATTTGGGTATAGAACATTGTTTCAAGCATCTTCACAAGGATCTCCTCCCACTAGTAGTCACTGTCCTTAAATCTCGAGTACTAAATTCTTACACAGAAAATTTCCTGAATATTTTTACAAAGCCTTGCAACAAGATCCTTTGTTCTACTACTCTCTACACACATGAAGCACATCACATGATGCTATTTTCAGCATCACTGTACTCAGCATAACTCCACTTAGGCTAGCTGTTCTTAACCAGGGTGCTGGAGCACCCTGTGGTGCTACCAGATCTTTTGAAGGGTGCCAAAAGGATGAGGATGTAAGTGAGGTGTGAAGAAATAAGCAGATAAGCGAGGCTCAGGCCTAACTGGGATGATCCCCAACCCCTACTGTCTTGTCCTTGTATAAGAAGATAAGCAGTGTAACAAACAGTTTTTTAAATGAGGTGCCACTCAATTCACAAAAGTTATGAAGGGGAGCCTCGGGTCCCAAAAAGTTCAGATTGACTTAGATTGTCAATAAACCTTACAGCTTTTGCAACACATTATGAACCAATCTTGCACTGACTAGTCAGACAAGGAACAAAACAACTCAGGATGGGCTAGTGGATACAGCAGGGCTCGGCAATGTTTTTGGGCAGCGTGCCAAAAACGCCTGCCACTCAACTTACAAGATGTTGATGTGCCAGGGGCAAATGATGGGGAAGCCGCAAGGGGCTGGATCCTTGTAGCAGCACAGCTTTGTCTCCTCCCCCACCATCTGCCTCAAGATGTGCATGCCAAGCAAAATGCCTTTGCGTGCCGTGCCTTGGCACCCGTGCAGGGGGTTGCCTACCCCTGGGATAGAGCACCAGACCGGCAGTCAAGAAATTCAGTTTATAGTTCTTCATCTGTCACTGATTTACCATATAAACTTGAGCAAACTGCTTAACATCAATCCCTACCCATAAAACAGAAACAAAGATACTTATCTATCTTTTTAAAGCTGTTCTGAGCTCTGATGGTGACAAAGGCTAATTATTTTGACATCTGGAATTCAAAAAAAGAACCCCTAAAACTGAGCAGTTTTAACTCATGTGCCCAATTACAGGAAAAGACATGACAAACAAAACTTACCGTAAGTCATCAAGAACTGACTGATATTCCTTCTCTGCATCAGCTACTTTTGCTGTCTTGTTAGCTTCATTAATTGCATTATCTACCTGCTGAAGGACTCCTTGTTCCAATACATCTTGATCATAAACATCAACTCCCAAACCTTTCAGCTCAGCAGTTTGAGCACTGTGTGCAACACACTGGATCTGCTGTCTGTCAATATGTAACAGTGGCTGTTTTTTCCTCGGCACCTCAAAAAAAGGAGCCATAGATGTGGATGGCCTATTCTCCGTAGCAAGAGCTCCTCCAAGACTGTCTTCCAAGTCACCATCGCACAACTTATTCTCTTGCCCAATCCCTGTTTCCTCAGAGTCGTTTAGATTCTTATCACTCACAACAGCCACCGCAGCCTCTTCTTGGCTACTGTCTGGGAGGTGGCTAGTCTCTGTTGGCATCATCTGCTCAAATACAAATGACAACATTAAGAATTTAATTATTCTCGTTGGACTCAACGTCTGTGACATGGCTGCCTGCAACTATGGGGAACTCACTGACCACTCCGTGACCAAAGCAGCTCCCTCCAGGCCTGCATTCCAGATTTGCTTTTTGGCAAAACCCTCACAAATCAAACTCCCTAGGGAACTGCAGCTGGGGGGGGGGCAGGGAGACAAGGAGCTGGCTCCTGTGAGAGAACCTGGCTTTCCAGCCTCCTCCTGAGAGCCCCAAAATTAGCAACCAAAAGAAAACAAAAATCCTAACTGAAGCCGTTTTAGATTTCACAAAAACGCTAATGGAAAACAGCGGCTGCCAAGTTATGGGTCACAGGTGACAGCTGGTTCAATCACTAGGCCGCGGCCTGTAAGGCAGACCAAACCAATCTCCCGTGTAGGGCGACTCGGGTGTGCTGAGCCCGGCCGAGGCCGCCGAGTCAGCCGCCGCCGCCGCCGGTCCCAAAGGCGGGCTCGGGGCGCCAGGACGCGTGGGCGGGCGCGGCCAAGGGGCAGGGGAAGGCGCCGCCGCACCACGTGGCTCGGGCCAGGGAGGACGCGTGGGGGCCCGGGACCGACGGGGCCGCTGTGACTAGCGCCGCCGCTACGCGACAACCCCCAGCAGCCGCGGGCCAAACCCGCAGAGCCCGCACTCACCTCCCCCGCCGCACCGGCAAACACCAGCGCGCCTGCGCACGGGTCAAGGCTTGCATAAACGCGCCGCATACTCGCCACTGCCTACCCATCGCGCAACGCAGCGCTACGCGCACGCGCACGCAACCCTCGCCTTGCTCGGGTGGGGACGCGCATGCGCCGCCTCCGAGCCGACTGGGGGCGGGGCCTGGGCTGCGATGAAGCCGAGAGGGGGGCTGAACGTTGAGGCCGGGGGTGGGACTGGAGTATTTCCGGGCCGAGGCTCTGACTTTGCGTCGGGGAGTTTTAGGGGTAGTTTGTGGTTGATCTGTTGTTGTGTAACAGTCTCCTTCTAGGGGAAAAACGTGTAGGAAATTATGATTAGCTGCATAATTTTTAAAATATCTAGCGATCAAAGTAAGGTGTGTGTTGTTGGTGGGAATGGAAACTGAGCTGACTGTATTTTGGCGACATCTTGTTTATCATTGCATACTTTCCTTCATAGAATTGTAGAAAAGTAGGGCTGGGCGAGGAGGGGTGCACCAATAAAGGTTTTTTAGGGCCAATAGCAATGGCCAAATGTTGACCAGCCACTTATTTCTCCCCTTCCTCTGCCCCACTAGAGAAGGCGCCAAATCCCCAACCAGTTTGCCATAGGGTAAAAATTTTTCCTGACCCCAAAAATGAATGGACTTTGAGCAAAGGGACTGACTTTCCCTCTACCCAGGAACCTCTGGGTGTGTCCAGATAAGTGCGCAGTGCCTCTTGCAGTGTCCCAAACCAGTTTGAGATGTTGCAAGAGGCATATTGTGAACAAAAAAATATTCCCTGCACTGCATAGTTGCAGCGCAGGCTCAAAATATGATACCTGGAAATCCAGGTATCAAAAAAATACATGGGGGAGAAAAAAGCAGGGCAGGGCGCAGTCCCGCACAGTGCCCTCAGGTAACCCAGAAGCCTGTCTTCTGGAGAAATGCTCTGGTCTCTAGCCAGAGCGTCTCTGTGCTTTTACCGCCCCAGCATGTGGGGCACACACCCTTAGCTTGCTGGGGAAGCAGAAGCATGGCAAGAATCAGGTGCGACTA
This sequence comes from Crocodylus siamensis, assembly GCF_052110815.1. Taxonomy (NCBI): domain Eukaryota; kingdom Metazoa; phylum Chordata; order Crocodylia; family Crocodylidae; genus Crocodylus; species Crocodylus siamensis. The sequence goes on from NC_143401.1 coordinate 22,266,314, forward strand.
GGGCCCGCTGTCATGGGTAAGTAGGGACTGGGGGTAGGATTAGGCATAGACTTCATAGACATTAGGGCTGGAAGGGACCTCAGAAGATCATCGAGTCCAGCCCCCTGCCCAAAGGGCAGGAAGTCACCTGGGATCATAAGATCCTAGCAAGATAAGCATCCAATTTACTCTTGAAGGTGTTCAATATAAGTGCTTGAGCCACCTCCAATGGTAGGCTATTCAAGAACTTGAGGGCTCAGACAGTAAAGAAATTCTTATGTCCAGCCTGAAATGGTCTTGCAGTAGTTTATAACCGTTCGACCTCATCATTCCTTGGGGCGCTCTGGTAAGCAAATGTTCCCCCAGGTACTGGTGGTCACCCCAATAAACTTACAGATGGTCATCAGATCACCCCTCAGCCTGTGCTTTTCCAGGCTAAAGAGCCCTATGGCTCTCAGCCTATCATCGTAAGGTCTGTTTTCCTGACCTCTGATCATGCGCATGGCTCTTCTCTGGACTCTCTCAAGCTTCTCCACATCCCTTTTGAATTGTGGAGCCCAAAACTGGACACAGTACTCTAGCTTCGGCCTCACCAAGGCTGAGTACAAAGGGAGAAAGATGTCCCAGGATTTGCTTGAGAAGCATCTATGGATGCAAGCCAGCGTTTTGGTCGCTTTACTAGCTGTAGCATCGCATTGCAGGCTCATGTTCATCTTGTGGTCAATTATGTTACCCAAGTCTCTTTCTTCCATAGTGCTAGCCAGCATAGCACTGCCAAGTCTATAAGGATGATGCAGGTTTTTCTTCCCAAGGTGGAGAACCTTGCATTTTTCGGTGTTAACCACCATCAGGTTCTCATCTGCCCATTTGCTGAGCATGTCCAGGTCAGCCTGGATCACTTGCCTGTCTTCTGGTGTGGATGCTTTGCCCCAAAGTTTGGTGTCATCAGTGAACTTGGCCAGTCCACTTCTGACTCCAATGTCCACAACGTTAATGAAGATGTTGAACAATATGGGTCCAAGGACAGAGCCTTGGGGGACCCCATTGGTCACAGGACACCACGACGATTGACTTCCGTCAACCACCACCCTCCAGGTCTGAGCATGGAGCCAATTTCCCAGCCAGTGGATTGTGGTGGACCCAAGGCCACAATTAGCCAGTTTTGCCAAGAGGTGATCATGGGATACCAGATCGAAGGCTTTTTTGAAGTCAAGATATATGACATCAATCTCTTCTCCCTTGTCCAGGTGATAGGTCACCTGGTCATAAAAGGAAATGAGATTGGTCAAGCAAGACCTACCCACAACAAACCCATGCTGGCTATCCCATGTTGGCGTGGGCCAGTCCATTAAGGATGGCCTTTTTAATAAACTTTTCTAAGATCTTCCCCGGGATAGAAGTCAGGCTGATGGGCTTATAGTTAGCTGGATCCACTTTCCTTCCTTTCTTGAAAATAGGCACCACATTGGCCTTCTTCCAGTCTTCGGGCACTACACCAGAGTGCCAGGAGTTCTCAAAGATCCATGCCAGGGGCTGGGCTATGATGCTCGCCAGCTCCTTGAGTACCCTGGGGTGTGGATTGTCAGGGCCAGCTGACTTGAAGGTGTCCAGCATCTCAAGGTGTTCCTTCATGAGGTCAGCATTGATGGAAGGCAGGCGATCTCCCTCACCTGGACCTCCCTGTCCCATAGCAGGCATGGGCGTCCCATGGGACTGACGAAAGACTGATGCAAAGTACCCATTTAATAGGTTTGCTTTTTCCTTGGCATCAGTTGTCCCATCTGGTTCAGCAGGGATCCAATGTTACCCTTGCTTTTCCTCCAGCTCCTCACATATCTGAAAAAGGACTTTTTATTGTCCTTGATGGTAGAAGCTAGTTGGAATTCAGTTGCAGCCTTGGCTTTCCTGCTTTGCTCCCTGCAGGACCAGATGAGGACCAGACCACCTCCTTGGAGGTGAATCCCATCCTCCATCCTTTGTAGGCCTTTCTTTTTAGCCTCAGGAGGTCTGCTGGATCCCTGGAGAGCCAAGGGGGGCTGCTGTGCCCTCTGGCTGCCTGTCCTTCAAGATGGAATAGACTTAGCTTGTGCATTGAGGATAGCTCCATTGGGGAGCAACCACTCTTTCTGAACTCCCCTCCCCCTGAGGTCATGGTCTCTTAGGACCTCACTGAGCTTGTCAAAGTCGGCTTTCCTAATGTCAAGGACTTCTGTGTTGCTGACTGACTTGCCAGTTTTACGGTGGATGGTGAAGGTGATCAGCTCTTGCCTCGCCCACAGATTGTACCAGGGCTGGGGCAGGGGTAGGGCTCCCTTAAGTGGCTTGGCCTGCTGCCTTTGCAAGGGTTGCTCAGTGGGCTAGTGGTGGTAGTCCCCCGTCCCCCCTATTGTGGGTGTGGGGACTGTAGGGAGGGGTTGTGTGTGGGTGGGGGGGATGGTTGGGGGTGTGGTCCCCTGCAGGGCACACAGCCACCTGCTGCAGCAGTGGGTGTGGAGCACTCAAGGCCTACTGGTATCAGAGCCTCCCTGTGGTGCAGCCCTGGCCACCTCAGAGCCAGCGCCACCTATCATGGTTGCGACCTGGTGTGGCACGGCATGAGGCCATGCATCTTCTGCAGCTCTGGCTGCTGCATACGCTTCCCTTCACCCTTGGGTCACACATGGCAACCGGCACATGCACCTTAGTGGACTGCAAGGGATCAAGCTGTTTCCTGATGCCTTCCTTCAGCTGCCTCATCAGTGTTTGGACATCTGGTGACAGCGGCTTGTCCCAGCCAGGAATATTGATCCCCTGGAAGCTCTGCATTTGGTTCTGAAGTTCCCTCACTACAGGGATCACCTGGTTAAGGAGGGCATCAGCAGTGCTGAGGGCATCGGCAGTGCTGAGAGTCTCAGTGGCCTTGAGGAAGGGCTTGAGGACCACCAAGATATGGGACATGGTATCCCAGTCAGCTCTGTTAAGGGGGCTGCTGATCCCAATCTTCCTGAGCAAGGCCATCTCATGGATGGTCTTCTGTTGCTCCACCAGCCTCTCAAGCATCAGGTATGTGGAGTTCCACCAAGTTTCCACATCTGGCATGATTTTGTGCTGTGGGATGTTCAGTTCTGCTTGTTTGTCCTGCAGCATCTTGCCCCACTTGATGCTCCAGTGGAAGTAGCCTGCCACCTTCCTGCATTTGGAAATGAGCTTGCTGGTGGTGCTGGCACTGTCACCAGCAGCCCTGTCCCCCTCCAAGGAGTCCCTGACAGAGAGGTGGAACTTGTGCGCCACACAGCAGATACCAGCAAAGTTGGCATCATGGACCGCCTTGACCATATTGGCCCCTTTATGACCATGAACCCGCAGGTGAGCTTGCCCTGCCCAATAAGCCACCCCTGCACCAAGTGGTTCATGGCCCCCATGATCTCGGTTGCTGTGTGGGTCTCATCCATCACCTCATCTTGAAGGAGAGTCCACCGATGGCCTAACTGGCCACACCAGTGACTTGTGAGAGAGGTAGGCATAATCTCCACCCTGGCTGCTCCAGATATTTGACATGAAGTGTAAGACCACCTGCAGACCTGCCTTACACAGCTCGTCCCTCAAGTACTCCCTGGATGTCTTCTACAGGGAGGGCACCACCGTCCTGCTGAAGGTGGTGCATGCAGGCGCTTGGTAGGATGGGGCCATGAGCACCATGAGCCGCCTGAACCCTGCCCACTCAACTAAGGAGAAGGGTTGGCCATTGATAGCAAGCATCTCCCCAATGGTCTGGGTGATCTTGCTCGCCCTTGCAACGCACCCTCCTTTCTGTCCGCCTTTCCCATACTGTTCCAGGGTGGCCTGCCTCTGCTTTTGGAGGATGGGAAGAGCGAGAAAGCAACTTCCCTTTGGGTACACTCCTGCTGGTGCCAGACTGAGGAGAAGCAAGGGCAAGGAAGTGGTGCCTGCGGAGATGCATCAGCATCCCTGTGGTGCTCATGTGTTTTGTTCCTTTGCCCCGGATGGTTTTGGCTCTTCAGTGTAGGCAGATAGTGTACATGGGATCATCTGCCAACTCAGAATGATCCCAGACCACAATACCTGCTCACTTCTGGGGTGTGGGTGCATGTGTGGATGCTGCACTTTCCCCCTCCTCAGCAGGCAGAGGCACAGCAACAGGGGAAATGGACTCAGCTGAGCTGCTTGCCTCTGCAACCTCTACCTCAGCCTCCTTTGAAGTGCTTTCTGGGGAAGGAGACTTGGCTGTAGGGGAAACTTGAGGGGTGTGGAGCACAAACTCAGCTGATTTCCCCTCCTTCCCCAGAATTTTCCTTGCTAGGGCACTCAGATCCAGATCCAGCTCTTCCTCTGGCACAAGATGGCTCAGCATGGGAAGTGAAATGGGGGTGGAAGAGACTGTCATGCTGGTGCTGCTGCTGCTGCTTGTTGTCATGGTGGTAGTGGTGGTGGGGTGGGGTTGGGTTATTGCTGGTGCTTTTGGAGAGTATGCAATCTCAGGCACAGGCAGTGGCACTGCTCCCCTCTCCTTGCTGCTAGCTGGAGGAAAGAGGTTGCTTCTCAATTTTTTTGCGGGGGGGAACTTACACCTCTCCCTCTACCCACTCTTCCACCCCACCCTGAAGGCTTGCCACCTGCTTTTCCACCATGCTTCATGGTGTATTTCATAGTGTATTGCTCTTATACAAATATGTAAATATATCTGCGTTCTTATATAAATTCTTTAAAGTGTGTAGTCTTCTATGCCATAAGGTAAATGTATCCGTGTTCCTATATACATTTTCTAACGTGTGTAGTGTATGCTGCAAGGTAAATGTATCCACGTTCCTATATAAATTTTCAAAGGTGTGTAGTCTTCTATGCTGTAAGGTATAAATTTATAGAAATAAAATATAAATATATCTCCCTTCCTATATAAATTAAGTTATATAGTGTAACATCCTAACCAATATAATTATAAAATTGAAAAGAATAAATCAATTAATATAATAATAAAATAAAAGCATCTAGAAGAAATAAAAATGTAGTCTGGAATCCCTCTTGCTAAGCTAGACTAGCAAGCAGGAAATCATTCAGATCAATGCTAGTAGTAGCCTTTGTTGTCTAACGTTCCTGAGCTGCTGGAAGATAGATAGTTCAGTAACTGTCAGACCCCAAAGCAGAAAGAAAGCAGGCCAGTTCAAACAATGCTGCCTTTTATGCTGTTTTTCCATCCCTCCCCAAGAGCACTGGGATTGGAAGGGACCTCAGGGAAGGATCACAGTCACTGGCCAGCTACACAGTCAATAAGAGAGCAGTCCTTCCCCTCTCTTCCCCATCCCTCTCCTTACTTTCTGTTTCCCTGCAGGCAAGCCCAGCTTGAGCTTTGAAACTCGAAATGTTTCAAAACTTTTGAAATGTTTCGACTGCCCTTGTTTCATTTTGAGGCTGTTTCGAAGCCCTCCATTTCATTTCAATTTTGCTGTTTTGAGCTCAAAAAAAGTCAAAACAGCGCTGAAGTAAAATAGCTGGTGAAATTTCACACAACCCTATTGATATTTTTTCTTGCAAGTTCTTGCTACTTCCTTGAAAGCTTTCTTGGTGCCTTGCCCATTTTTCCATTGCCTGTATGCTTTCCTCTTGCATTTGAGACATCTTACATGCTCCTTGTGCAGCCACATTAATTTCATACCATTCTTGTGCTTCCATCAGATCAGAACAGTTTCTGGCTGGGCTTCTAATAATGTAGCTAGGTTTTGAACACCTGTTCTGCCTTTTTGAAATCTATCAACTTATTTATGCTGACCTCATGTATTTTCCATCTCAGGATCATGAATTTTATCATATTGTGATCACATCTTCCTGAGTTTCTCATCACCTTCACATCTTTCACCAATTCTTTCCTATTGGTCAGGACAAGATCCAAGATAGATGATCTATTTATATCCTTAGCCTTCTGGAACAGGAAATTGTTCTCCATACAGTTTAGAAACTTACTTGACATTCTGTTTGGCAGTATTCTTTTAGAAATGTCTGGACAAATGAGGTCTCCTATATGTACCATCTCATAACTTTTGGATAGGTTTGATGTCTCCTTTAAGAGTTCCTCATTTACTTATTCTTCCTGACTTGATGAATACATCTTATTTAGTTAGTCCATAAAGGTGCATATCTACTCTGCCTTCTATAATAAATCACCATTATATCAGTGCTGTATTTTTCATCTTTTATCTTCACCCAAATATATTCTGACGTGTCACCTTCTTTCTCCTGAACCAGGGAAAAAGTACATGTTGGGTTTTTTGCACATAAGGTGATATGACCACTTTTTCTCCCAACTCTATCCCTCCAAAACAGAGTGTACCCTCAACATTGATATTCCAGTCATAAGAGCTGTCCCACCAGGTCCCTGTGATACCAATCAGAGTATAGTTCTTTTTACAGGCTGTGAATTCTAGCTCATCTTGCTTGTTCTCCATATATCTTGCATTTGTAGACATACATTGGACATATTTTTCATTCTCATCTACTTGCTTCCTTTTTTCATTGCTTGTTGCTTTCCTGTGACTCTGGCCCTTTCCCAAGGTTGAGCTTCTTCCAGTCCTTTTCCCTCTGGCATTTTGCTCTGTTGCTGGAAGGTTTTGTCCACCATCCCCCATAAAACCTAGTTTAAAGCCCTTCTAACTAGGTTGGCTAGACAACACCCAAATATGCTTTTTCCAGTTCTGGTTAGATGGTTCCCTTCTCTTGATAGCAGTCCTCCTCTCCAGAACATCTTTCCATTGCCAGGGAATCCAAAACCTTCACATCAACATCACTATCTCAGCCATGTGTTTACTTCCAGTATATGGTGGTCCCTGCCCAGACCCTTGCCTTCCAGTGGCAGGATCTATGAGAAAACCACTTGTGCTCCAAGGTCCTTAATCCTCCTGCCAAGACTCTCATAGTCTGCTCTGACATGCTCAGTGTCATTCCTGCCAGTGTTGTTGGTGTCTACATGGACAAGTAGGAAAGGGGAGTGGTCTGAGGGAAGGTTGAGCTTTGACAATCTTTTTGTAACATCTTGGATACCAGCTCTGGGCAGGCAGCACACTTCCCAGGACCCCAAATCCAGATGGCAAATTGGTGCTTCTGTCTCCTGCAGAAGGGAGTCTCGAATTACCACCAATCCTCTTTTACATCTTTGTGCAGTGGTCTTAAGAGCTCCCATTCCTGATGCCCCGCACTTCCTGCCTCCTAGAGTGCTGAGTCCTCTGGGTTGTGCTTGCTGATGTCCTCACCTCTGCTTTTTCCTCTGCTGTTCTAACCATGGAGTTCTTGAATGCAGTTACTAACTTCAGTTTGGGGGGGGGCAAGCTTTGCAACAGGCTTTCCACAAATAAGCCCTGCATCCTCACCAAGTGCCGCTCCAATCCCCTTTCTACCTAATCTTTGTTTTCTGTTGTGTTCCCTATCTGCTGCTGTCTGGGAGCCCAGGCACTGGGGGCTGGACCTGGCTCTGAGGCTGTAGCTCAACTCAGTCTGTTCTGGTCACCAGGTCCTGGCCTCTGTCTCCTGTGCCCCACTGGTGCTTGGCTCTCTAGGGACCAGGGAACCCAAAGGGGTGAGGGGGGCTGGGTTTATGTAAGAGGGCACCATACCCAGGGGCAGTCAAGGACCTCTGGAGGCACCCCAGAGTCCCCTTTATTTGGATTTGCTTGTGGGAACAGTCTCCCCTGCACTCACCTGTTATATTTTGATGTTTCTTTGGGTTCTCAAAAGGGAGGCTTCCCCAGGGCTTCCCAGATCTGGTCTTCACTCCCAAATACACCCAGAGTGAGGAGCTGCTGGCTTAAGGGCTAATTTCACAGCTCCATACCATCCCTGCACCACGCCCCATGCCTCGCAGATGTTACACAAATATTATTCCCTCTGTTGGGGTTTCAGCCTACTTGGCCGTGGCCCCTTTAATCTGGCTAGGCCATCTAGCCTAGGCTCACTGTGCTGGACCTGGTTCTGAGGCACTAGCTCAGCTCAGTCTGTTCCAGTCACCACGTCCTGGCCTCTGTCTGCTGTGCCCCACTGGTGCTGGGCTCTCTAGACCCTGTGTAGCTGCGCACCTCTGGTAATGGGCCCCCTAACCCTATGTGGCTGTGCCCCTCAGGTGCCGGGCTTTCAGACCCTTTTCTGGTTGCACCCCTCTGGGCACTACTGAGGCCTCCACCTCCCCTTATAGCCTCATCTCATACCACCAGTTTTAAATCTACAAGATAAATGCTAAGCCCCTGGTCTAACAAAAATAATAGAGGCAGTGTCCCTACTTACCACACATCTCTTCCTCTCTAGGCCACTCTGTTTGGTGCTCCAGCCTGCAGGCTGATTTCCAGTTCACTGGGGTATTCAGGAGCCCACACACTGCCACAGCCTGGGCTTGCTAGCCTCCAGGTAGCACAGCCCAGGGCTTACATAACTCTGGCCTGAGCTCTCACACAGTCATGTAACAGCCTCCAGTCAACTGGCCAGCCTGCAGAGCTACCCTTTAACACCTGCTCTGCTGGCAGGCTATGCTCTGTAGATCCTGGCCTTAAAGGGCCCACCATGCTATCTAGTAACAGGGCTATGGTTTCCTGTTACAGTGTATAAATATGCAACATCAGAGAGAGAATGCCTGTGAGGCTTGGAGCATGGTGTAAGGGAGGAATGGAGCCAATGCATTGAGTTTTTAAAACTATGGGAGCCCTGGAGGGGCACAGATGCATATATAGTCTTTGAAGCTTCAGACACCCTGCAGGGTCACAGGCCAGTCAAGAAGGGCCCCTTGGGTTTAAGGGTTAAATGAAGGCTATTGGGGTCCAGGAGAGACCTGGTGGTGCTGCAAATGGATTAAGGCTCACTAAGGCCCATGGGCAGCCTCCCTTATTTAACCTCTAGTAAGAACAAGGCATGGCAGGTGAGCAATCATGGGAGGGCTGCAATAGATACTGAGCCAGGCAGAAGTTACATGGTCACCAAGGGGTGTCATATCTTCCTCTGGGGTACAGACCTTCTACAACTATATTTTCTTTAATCCAAGATGAATCCTGTCTCCCGACCCACCCCTCATTTAATATGGGAGGATATGGCAGCAGGACCCCCCGCCACTGAACCCTGTTAAAAGACAGGAGCCACCAGAGACATCCCTAACCCTTCCACTGCATGGGAAGGGAAAGAATGACCCTTTCCCCTGCATAGGCACTTACCAGGAGAAGCACGAGCAGTGCGGTCTGGGGAATCCCCAGTGCCACGGCAAGCACGCTTTGCCAGCTCGTGCTGGCTCCAGCTGAGCTGGCGCATGGCCAAACACATTGTAAAGGTGTGCCCCATTTCAGCTGGGGATGGGGAATCCCAGAGAAGGAAGCACAGCTGCAGAGAAGCCAGCTCCCATTTAAACTTGCCCTGGTAAGGGCAAGCAGAGGAAAGCGGCAGCTGCTCCTTTACAGCGAGACTCAGAGAAGTCTCTTTACTTGCCAGAGTTCGTTGAGATAGGGACGAGGGGTCATCAGACAGCAGGCAGGGTATCAGGAGGTCCTCTCCACCTTACAGAAAAGAAGAAGACAACAAACCGTGAGTCAGTCACTACATGAGGGGAATATTCCCCATGAACCGTTGAATAAGGGTGTCCCTTTGGACTTCCTTTGTTTTTTGTTGCTCAAGTAGAGTTGCTTACAGAGATTAAAGCACTGGGTGCAGCCTATTTAAAGCCCAGAGGAATGAGCTAAAATCAGGCTTTTTGACGGTGCCAAATATACCAGTTGTGAGGACAGGAATACTATGATTCCTTAAAACAAATGACCTGAACAAGACCAGTAATATTGGGTTGGCGCAAGGACAGGGTACAAGGGGAGACAGAGCCCTGAGGAACATCACTTGGACAAGAGTTAACTGTGTCTTAGATCAAGGAACCTTCCTCTTTCTCTATATTTACCTCAAAGCATGGCGGGCGAAACGAGTGGTACATGCCGTTAATAATTCTTCACTGTGTCAAGCTGTCAGATCCTAAAAGTTGGTGAGCGGAAGATTGCCCCTCAAAGTGTACGTGGCCAACCTTGACCTTCCATGGCTGCTTACAGAGGAAAAAGCCCCTCATCTTGGATTTGAATACAAGGTGGTAGGGGGTAGGGGTCTGCTTCAGCTCCAACCCCTACCCAGGATTAGGGTGGAAACTGTAGCTGCTGCCTGCCCTCTCCCAACAGCTCTGCCCCTCTCCTACCCCCTTGTTGTCTTCATCTACCTTCCTTCTCCACTCTTCACTGCTTGCTTTTTGATTCTGGCACCGCTCTGCCCCTGCTGCAGCCTGTGAGTAGTGGCTGGAACTGCGGCCACAGCAGCTGTTACCAGGTCTGGCTGGGGTCAGAGCAAACACATGCTCTGTGCAGGGAATGCATGCCCCTCTTCTTCTCCCCTCCCTCCAGTGTGATCATTTTCAATGGGTAAATGGACATCTTCTACCACTTCATCTGCATTTTGTTGCTCAGAAATAAGGGTAAGTACAATGCTCCTGTTTTCTTTATTGGCTGTCTATATATTTAGGGCAATTGGCAGTGTAAACTGCTCTGTGTTTAGTTGATTAAATCACTGTCAATTTAGTTTTCTGGGGAAGGTGGATTGTGCTGGTTTCTCAGGTTAATGGAGCAATGGACCCTGCCTTTCAGCTTGGCTTTATCTGTAAGCATTAGAGATAACAGTTAATACTTGCTGGAGATGTCCTTGACAGCTTTTGAGAGAGAAAAAAAATATATGCTCTTTGACCTGAACTAGTGAAACTGGGAAATTAAACTATGTGGGCCTCCTTCCTTTCCTTCAGCCTTTGAGATTCTTGGAGAGGAGCCTGGCAGTATCTAAAGCAACCAGCTAGAACAGAGCTGTCCATTCTGGATGGCTGTGGAGGAACTGCACACAGATTTACAGTGAAACTCAAACATGATAACAACTTGGAAAGGAAACAACTTGGCATCGTGCCTCTGAAATCCGTAATGAAAAGGCAGATGCTATATATTTTGCTGTCAGTGACAAAATGTAAGGGGACAGAAACATTCTTTTCTATTTTGTTTCTTGCTGTGCAGGCTTGGGAAATGTTCCAGTCCTGGATTCTACCCATTAGCATTATCGTTTATTTCACGGGTGAGTGCCATTGGCTCATAATATTTTGGAAGTGTGTGGGAGTTTTTCTCTCAGGCCCTTCAAACCCTAGTTATGCTGTGAGGGCTATGTCCGATTTACATTTGTCCAAATCCTGAAGTCTTTGCTTTTCACTTAGCTTTTACATTGGCAAAACATTTATTATGTGAGGACATGACCTGTTATTATTGGTCTCTATCTCAGTCCTGAATCTCCTCAGTCCATGTCCTTCCATTGACTCTCAAATGAGTAAGTACACAGAGGGTATAGAGTGATGCCCTAAAACAAGAGCCATCTACTCTTATTATAGTTCAGAAATGAGTTGCCCAGAGCTCTGCACACATGCATAAGTGATGTTAAAATAACTGTGCTTTGGACCCAGGATTGTTACTATTATTTGTATAGCATCCCAATGGATGCAGCACTTAATTAAATGTTTAGAGGTATTCCTCATCGCAACGTGCTTAGATCAAGACTTTCACTTATTTATAGATTCATGAGGGCTTAGGGATGGAATGATCTATTTGATCATCAAGTCTGACCTCCTGTATAGCTCAGTAATTTGACTGAATAATTCCTACATCAAGCCCTTGGTGTTGAGCTAAGGCATCCCATTTTGATACGAAGACTTCAAGTGATGGAGAATCCTCTAGGTTTCTTGGTGGGTTGTTCAGCTGGTTACTTAGTCTGATACTGTTAAAAATGTATGCCATATCTCTAGCATGAATGTAACCAAACTTGCTAAAACAGGAGTCTAAAGTTAGGTTCTGAAACTCATGTAGACACCTAAATAAGTGACAAGACATTAATAAAGGCTGAGAACCTGAGAGCTCTCATTAGGATCTTCGGGATTCACCTAGAAAACCCTCCATCAATGGGAAGAAGGGCTTTTAAGTATTGTGCATCTTGTTTTCACCATCTTTCCAATTGAAGTGTCAGCGGGAGATTTCAATTAAAACCCTGAGAGGCTTTCAGCACAGTAGGAAGAATGATACCTATTGAGCCACACTGACATTTTTAAAACAAAGTATAAAAAATCTGGAGTTATGATGAAAATAGATAAAATGATTTAGAGGCCAACGCATTACTTCTCAGGAGGGTATAGAATCGCTGGTACTGTTGGCAGAAATGGGAATTCTATCCACAGCAATAAAGCTTTCAAATCTGTCTGTACCAGCAAGTTGAGTGGCAACGATCTCTCAGAGCCATGCCACTGTAATCAAGCTAGTATATCAAGTGAAGAGAAATGCTAAACACAATGGAAAACATTTATATACTTGGCAGGGCCCGATACCTTTTACTCTGGGTGGGTGCTTCTACATGAGATGCTTACTGCAGAGTTGTCTAATTAGCTTTGCAGTAAAGTGTCACTGGTCTACCCGAGCGGTGCTATTAGGTTGTAGTAAACTAATTAACTCTGCCATAGGATGGTGCTGCCAAATACAAGTACTATTCTGCTTCAGAGTTATCTACTTCATTGCAATGCACATGTAGATGGTGACTGGGGCTGGCTGGGGCATGAGAGTGCTACAGTGTAGTACGGCTGTGCGAAACACCATCATTTCATGTCAATGTCTGTTTCATCGTTTCAAAGGGGCAATGTTTTGTTTTGTCATTTTGTTTCATTTTGAAGCACTGTCCCGTTTTGTTTTGTCAAAACTGTTTCGCCGTTTCGACATTTTGCCCTTAGGCTATAATGGGGAATCATGAAAATGCCTTAAACTTTGTCATTTCTTGCCTGATTCAGATGAAAATTCCAGGGGTGTAGCCCCTCGTGAGGGCATGAAGCCAGCCAAGTTTCAAGGAGATAGGTGCAGAGATTTCTCAGAAACTGCACCTCAAACTGCAAAAAGCAAAACTCATGACCCTTACCGGCAGAGGCAGCCTCCTGCATCCAGCACGCAGATCCAGGGGCCCTCACCCCTGGGAGAGTTGCAAGGCTGTGCCAGACTCCTTCTGGGGGTGTGGGTCTCCAGATCTGTGCTGGATGACAGGAGGCTGCCACTGCCTCTGCCACCTGGGACTGGTGCTGGGCGCAGCCCACATCCAGTGCCGGGCTTCATGGAGCTCAGTCTGGCGGTGGAGGGTGAAGTGCATCCCTGGCTCTGCCCCCCGCCTACCACTGGGCTGTGCTCCATGGAGGAGGCAGAGCTCATTGAAGCACAGCCCTGGCTCTCCCTGCCTCTCGCCACTGGGCTGAGCTCCGAGCGGCTCTGCAGCCCCGTGGAACACAGCCCAGTGGTGGGAGGCAGGAAGGGCCAGGGCTGCTCTCCACCTACCACCACTGGGCTGAGCTCCATGGGGCTGCAAAGCTACTTGGAGCACAGCCCTGGCTCTCCCCTGCCTCCCACCACTGGGCTGCTTCAAAACTTGAAGCATTTCAAAAGTTTTGAAATGTTTCAAGTGCCCTCATTTTGTTTCAAATCTGTTTTGAAGCTCTTTGTTTTGTTTCAGTGTTCCTGTTTTGAGCTCAAAACATGTTGAAACAGCTTTGAAATGAAACACTTGGTGATATTTCACAGAGCTGCTGCCAGCTAGCACCACACTGTAGCACCCTTGTGCCCCAGCCAGCCCCTCCACAGCATGTCGAGCTGGGGCAGAGTAGCCCCAAGCTGGCAGACTGAGCCCCAGGGCCTCTGCCAGCTAGGGCTATGCCACCCTGGCTTGACATGCTGCAGTCCTGGGTGCACATGTAAACACTGTACCTAAGGGCTTTAAACTCCTGGGCAAACTATGCCAGTGTTTATTGCGTCACATTAATAGTCACTTGTAGACATGCCCATTGTGTGGTGCTGAGGAATATGACTGTTTCTCTTTTCTCACTGTCACAAGGTTGCAGAAATTAAATGCAAAAATCTGGTGCTGATGCACCATCAAGTTTGAAAGGGCAAGTATTCACATTCCAGAAGTTAGGATTTCTGCCAGACCATTTACCAGGCTAGGTTGCATGTCCTTTTTCATTTACAACCCTGGATGTATTTATAGCAAGCATTACTGAACCAAAGTTCACATTTATCCAGGGCTCTCAGGTGTACCAGATTTTACAGGAAGTTCAAAATGTGATGTGTGTCAGGCTGCATGTTATTCTACTGACTACCCAGCCAAAAATACTGGAAACTAAAAGCATGGTCATTGGTCTCCTCTCTGCTATCTGTCATGTATACATCTGTACAATTCATAGTCCTTGTTTCCCAAAATCTCAGCTTTCGAAGGAACCAACTACTAGCCTATTTAACAAATGTTTGACAGAACAGTTACACAGAGATGGGACTAGAACCTAGATTAGTGATTCTCAATCTGTGTGCCACAAGAACCTTTTAAACGTGCTCTGAGTTATCATGTTATATTAGCACTGTTAGATGTGCAAACACCTACACAATTCACAAGATGAAACCCAGAATTTTTGCACTGGAATCTATACTGTCAAACATATTCTCATTTGTTCTGAGTTCTTTGCAACAAAAGATTTGCTCTACTTTTCTGTAGTCTAAAAATGAGTGAAAGCTAAGAGCTGGCATTTTCCAAGGGGGCCATTAATCTAATGAGGGGTGCCTTGAGTCTAAAAAGGTTGAGAACCGTTGATCCAGATCTTTAATATGGGAGATGGAAGTGTTCGCTCTGCGGCCATTTAAACTAAATGTATCAAATACATATTTGTTGTATAAATTACCAAACCACATTCCTTTACTAGAGCCAGTTTTCATGAATTTCAGTATTTGATTGCCATATATCAAAAGTTTGTAACCTGGCAATTTGTGCCAGGTCCCTCTCTAGTGGCTGATTCATACAATTGCTCCCATAGCTAATTGGTGGAGGTCTCTTAAACGTCCCTATAAACAAGGCATCTGAGCATCTCACAACCTTTAATGCATTCACAACTCCTGTGTGAAAGCAGTGCTATTGTCTTCACTGCTGTAGGTTCTATTTCCTAGATGGCATTCAAAACCAGTCTTTGCTTTCTTAAATAGTTCTTCTTTTGCAATAATTGACAATCCCATGGAATTTTTAACAATCCTACTCTTGTAAATCACTGATACCTTGGTTAAATCCTAAGTCTAATTACATTCTGTCCCCCTACCTTTTCTGCATTCCTGATTTGAAATAGAATCCATTCTCTACAATGTGCAGTTTCTGGTAGTTACCTCATTCTGCTCCAGAGATGGCTGCATTTGGATATTTGCTACATACAGGATAGTATAAAACGTTTGGGGTTTTTTGCTTACAGTGTAATACATGCTGTGGTGTTTTAGGAAATAAAGCTAGGGCAGTGTGTGGGATCCAGGGCTGGGGCAGGGAGCAGGACAGCCATGGGTGGCTTGTCTAGGGGGCAGAAGGGTGGGGAGGAAGTGCAGTTTCCTGCTGTTACGCACAACCCCAGAGGAGGCATGGGGGGGCATGTTCCCCCCCTCATATTTGTGCATGGGGTGTATGTGGGCTGCTTACCATGGACTTGGGGCTTTCTGCCCTGCTTCCTTTGCCCCTGCAGCCCCATGCCAGCCACACGTTTCCTGCCCACCCGGCAGGAGTGGAGGCAGCTCATCTGCCCTCAAATTTATGAGCTTTCTGGTGGGGAGGGGGAGGAGGTAGAAACACGAAAAAAAGATCTTATATTATTTCCTTTCATAATCTCCATGGGGACTTTACAGTGTACCTTAATTTGATCCCATTGCTTCTTGCTGTGGCTACAGTTCAGAAAAATAAGAATGTGCTTCAGGTTCATGTTTAAGTTCTATTGATTTCAAAATTAAGCACTTGCTTAAGGATTGTCTTGTGTAAGGCTTCCTGAATGAAATCCTTAGTCCCTGTACCATCTTAAAATCCCTTCCAAGTGTTTACAACTTAAAATTCTTAATTTTAATATTGAGGTTTTGCATTATAATTCAGTAAAATGCCTGAATGGACTCACCGGATAAATTCAAAACTCAGGAATCTGGGACTTTTTTGTCAGAAGCTGAGTCATGATCAAGGCAGTTTTTTTCTAAAGCTAGTTAAAGGAATGTAACAGGCCATGCTGGACATTAGAAAGGAACAAGGCTTAACTTTGGGATTTACTTAAAATAGTGTGAAAAGCAAGAATTTCTCAGGGTGATATCTTTTATTGGACCAACTGCGTAGTTGGGATAGAGTAAGACAAGCTTCTGAATGCAAGACAGTCTTTGTCTGCTTTCTAGGTTTGTCTAACTCTATCCCAACTACACAATTGGTCCAATAAAAAATATCACCCAAAGAAATCCTTCCCTCTTGCATAATTGCTGGATCATCATGGCTACAAAATCATTCTTATGCTACCATTAAATAAAATAAAAATCTCCTTATCAAACAGGACATCACATTTGAAATATGAACTGAATTAACAGCAGGTACCAGAGTGTTTGAGTTGTTTGCTGTACTATATAAAGAATTCATTTACTCTTTTAAGAGCAGAATGATGAAAATGTCAAGCAGTCCAAAGGCTTTGTACTCCCAAAAGAGCTGTATCTGATACCTGCCATCTGTCTGCTGTAACACTAGAGGGAGTCATTGACCAAAATAAATCACAAAGGCCTCTGAAATAGCACAATTTAAACCAGCATTTTTTGTGTCTTGAATGAGAATGAAATATGGACTTCTTTTTAAAACTTCTGTTTTTCCTCAAATATATCATGGAGGCCTCATCTGGGCTTCAGAATGCTCATGGATGGATAGAATTGCAGCCTGATTGATGAGGCAGGCAAATTCAGTCTGAGCTGCTTTGTTTTGTCCCAGCCATGCTCTCCTGGGAGATCCTTTTGAGCAGAGCTGAAGGCAGTTCAGTTGTTATAAATAGTCCACTGATGACTTCTGTGACCAGATTCTGAAAGGCTGTGTTGAAGGACGGCAAGTTGTGCTTTTTCAGTTCACTACAGACTGATACCACTTATTTTGCTTTCTGGCCTGAGTGGGTGCATGTACATGTGCTTTATTGCAAAGCTGACTAATTAGCTTTGCAGTAAAGTGTCACCATCTACACATAAGCCCCTACTAGGGCACAGTAACTTAATTCTACTGTTGGATAGTATTGTTTGGGACAAGTACTATCCTACAGTAGAGTAGTTATGTGTGCCTAAATGCACATGTAGATGGTGACCGGCGCTGGCTGGGGCACAAGGGTGCTATAGTGTAGGGGCTGCCTGCTGCTTATCCCTGCACTATAGCACCCTCATGCCCAAGCCATCCCTTCTGCTACATGTTGAGCTAGGGTTGAGCAGACCCAGACTGGCAGGCTGAGCCGCCCCAGGGCCCTGCCAGTCAGGGCTCCTATGGTCCCAGGTGCATGTGTAAACTCTGTGCCTGAGAGCAATAAACTCCAGTGCAGTCAGCGCCAGAGTTTATTGCTACATGCTGATTGCACATGTAGATGCACCCATTCTATACTTAAATAGGCCACATAAATGACAAGTCAGAGCTTAACTCTCTACTTATTTTCTCCTAATCACATGTAAGTATGATATGTATTCACTCCTATAAATAGCATATTCACAGGACCTATAATGTTATAAACAGCAAGCTGAGGGTTCCGCTGCAGTGGAGGATCCCTAACTGGTATAAGGGATTAAGTATCAGTAAACAAAGAATGGCAAAAACCCTGGGTAACATAAGTTCTGTAACAGGAGTGAGCTGGGTGTGGAGGAGTACATTGCAGTCTGGCAATCTCTCAGCCTCTGCACAGCTGGAATTTAGTCAGGGCTGCTCTAAACTATTCTAGCATCTGGGTTAGACCCTGACTGTACACAAGATCAGGGTGTTGCTGCCAGTTCCTTTGCAGCTGTGCCACTTCTTCTGTAACTGGAAGATTATGGATACAGTAAATAACTAAACTCTTGGTGCTTAAAATGATAAGTATGATTTGAAATGGGGTCCCCTTGAAGGCAGACCATTGGTTAGTCAAGGGAAGGGGGACCCCGTAGGTTCAGCTGGCCATGATTCTGAGCATCTGCATCCAATGGAGCAGAAATGATTATACTGTAGTTTATCCATCTTATCCACTGCATATTAAATATGTGGCACAGTGAGTCAGCTTCCAGAGGAGGGTTGGGGAAGGTTTCCAAGCAATGTGTTTGGCCTGGTGGTTGGAGCACTTTGTTGGGAAGTGGCAGATATGGGTTCAAATCTTCTCTGGTTGAGCAGGGCTCCTTGCTCAGCTTGGATCTCCTGCCCCCTGGGCATGTGCCCAGGTAAACTGGGGGCATACAACTTTAATACCACCATCAGGGAATTCCCATCTATTTGGCTGCTCTCCTAACTGATACAGTCTTGGGGAGAACAGCCAATCAAGGCTGCTACAGGAGGCAAGGCTTGTTTTCTCCTAGGAGCTGACACCATTCTCATGGGAGGCAAGGAGGAAGAAGGAGAAACAGTCCTACAGATCCTCCCTAAGCAAGGCAGATGGCCCTTCTGCTCCTTTTCGCAGACTCTTCCTGTAGTACCTGTCCTGGGAAAGGAGAAAAGAGCCCCTGCTGCAGCAGCTTCCCAGGCAGGTGGGGCTGAAGAAACCCTGAAGTTGCAGGAGGAGTAGAGGTGGGGATGGGAAGGTAGACCTGATGTAGGAAGTAGAGAGTGATGAACAGATATGAGGGCAGAGGTAGGGAGGGGGAGCTCTTATTGCCATGTGCAGAGGTAGGTAGAGATGGAAGCTAGTTTTGCCCACTTTTGGAGCTGATTTCAGCTCTGAGTACATGTGTAATATAAAATTCATGCTGAGGGGCAAGGAGTTCTGATACTGCTGTGATAAGAACTTGGGAAAAGAGGTTGGTCAGAAAGTCCAAATTGGTGGTGCTCAAACTTTGGGCCCTATGGCCAAATAAAGGGTGTGGGACTGGTTTGTGTTGTGGGTCAGACTAGGCCTTGTACACCAGGATTGGGCCCCACACTGCCTTCACTCCACCATGTGTGCCTGGTTTGGCTCCATGCTACTTCTCCCCAGCTACATACCCCCTGTCGCCAAATTTTTGGAATCACAAGCCAGAGGCTGTGCATCTCTGGTCTAAACTTACACTCTTAATAGATAAGCCAAGTAATTGGAATTTACAACATAGACATGCATAAAAATTACAAAAAATTAGTTTCTATCTAGATTGAGCCCTATTTGAATTTGTGTGTGTCAGACACTTTTTCCTTTTGGCAATGCTAGAAATGTCCTGAGGTGTCCTTTCTAGAATGTGATTTTATCTGCAGTCCCCTGTGCATCCAGCTGTTCCATATCAGTCATATAATCCTTCTAATGAAAGTATTTTCTCAGTGTCTATCTTCAGTTTAATTCTGTTGAGTCCCAGGGATGCCTCATCATTCTTGACTCTCATCTAACACTTTGCGATGTGTTTTGTTAAACAGCTAAAGAAAATTGCATTGGGAAAGCTGCTGATATGTTTCCTTTAGTATTTTGGACTGTAATCCTGCAGATCTGTGGTTATTAGAGAAGATCTCTGCTTAGAGCAAGGAAGATTTCTCAAGGCGCTGTTTAAGACTTCCTGGTTTGTGCTGGCAAATTGTTAATCAGTCCATGACAGCATAAATAAAATTAAAGGGTTTAATTAAAACTAATGAATGAGTGAATGGAGAATACACAGCATGTTCTGCTTTCAGAGCCCTGGTGCTCTGAATAATTAAAATGTCACAAAGTAGAAGATGCCTTAGCAAAAAATGTTGGAGCTGCAAAAATAGAGGCCCTTGAACTTTGGCAGTTCAGGAGATTTTTATTTTTTAAACCTGTATTCTTGTAATTCATGGTAAAGACATATACACACATTTCAACCTGTAACTTTCATTAGAGAGGAGTGGAGAACAGGAGCTCAGAGCCAGACCCCTTTTGTATTTTGGATAAGGATTCAAATGTCTCTGCATATGCAAATCTACTCAGACTGTTTTGATTCCGGGTCAGCTCCAAATCAAGAAAGGGCCTGTCCATGTGTCTCCCCCTCCCCCCAGCCCCTCTTTCTGCTTCAGATACAGCTGTTATCTTGCAAGACTAAACAGCACTGACATATCACCAACCAATCTGAAACAAATATTAGCCTTGGTTTGAACGTGTAATCAAGTCTGAGCCATAGTCCGGGCTTGATGTGAATCCTTGAACTCAGCAGGGTCGTCATGACACAGTTGAATGACAGGCCAGGAAGATGATCTTGGCAGTTCTTGTTTTGAATGGACCTGAGACACAAGAATTTGGGTTTAGAAAGATAAGGTCACCAGTTTGAACAAGCAGGTGGCGGTCCTAGATTACCCATTATTTATAATCGCATTACAAATAATGGGTGACCACTGTCCACCTTACAGTTCTAGGGCTACTTTCCCAGCTCTGTATGAGATATAACCAGGGATCCTGGTTTCCCTGCTAAAAAACCCACAAATTCTCTGATAAAACCTTCAAAGTCCATGATTAAAATTAAAGGTCTCCCACAGCCCCACAGCCCTGCTTATGCCCCCACTCTTCCCAAAACAGCCCCCCAGCCCCACATATGACACACACAGACATGCAGGCACAAACACAGACATGGACATGCAGGCACAGACACATGTAGGCACAGACCCCAGCAGGTAAGTGTATGCGGGGGGGGAAGGGGCAGGGTGGGGGAAAGGAAAAGGGCTGGGGGGAGCCAGATAGAGAATGGTGTGTGGGGAGAGGGGATGGGGGTGCTATGTCTCTGTGCCTGCTTCCAGGAGCAGGGCTTGGTGGGGTGAGGGCAGTGGTGCCCCTCTGAGGGCCACACACACACTGCCCAGATGGCTGGATGGGAAGAGAGGGTTCACACGTGGCAGTCACCACTGCCCCATGCTGCTGCCACTGCTGCTTTGCTGTGTCTGGTTGCATATGTGGCTCTGCAGGCAAGTGGCACAGGGTGCAGCAGCAGTGGTGCAGGGTGGTGGCAGTGATGGCTGCTGCATGCAGGGCCTCCACCCCCCATTGGTGCCTCTCTGCAGGCTACATATGTTACTGGCAGTGGCAAAGCAGTGTGGGGCACGGCAGTGGTGGTGGCAGCAGTGTGGGACGATGGCAGCTGCTGCATGCGAGCTCCCTTGGCTCTATTCGGCCGGCCAGGCAAACCACGTGTGTGGCCCACAGAGGGGCACCGATGGTGGGGGGAAGCTCGCACATGGTGGCTGCCACTGCCACCACCCTGTGCTGCTGCACCCCATGCTGCTTGCCTGCAGAGCTGCATGTGCGACTAGCCATGGCAAAGCAGCACAGAGCACAGGAGTGGCGACCACCGTGTGCGAACCTTTCTTTCCTGTTCGGCTTTCTGGGTGGCACTCGTGTGGCCCGCAGAAGCACACCGCTGCCCTCAGCCCCTGGCCCTGATCCTGGGAGGGGGGCACAGAAACACACTCCCCCCACCCCATTCTCGACCTGGTTCCCCTAACTCCTTCCCTGTCTCCTGCCCCTTACCTGCTGCGGTGTGTGTGTCTGTGTCTGTGTCTGCCAGAGAAACTCCTGTGGGAAGCTGGCTGGAGGCTGAGGGAGGAGGAGGTGTTAGGGAAAGCCCCACATGGAGTGCCTGCCTGGCCAGCAGCACATGGACCCAGAGTGGTGCTATCAGGTTGTGGGGGCTCCACGCCTCCACGTGTGGCTTCCCTGAGGGGCCACTACCACGCTGCTCTGGGTCCACACCAGTGAGCACTTCATGTCTTCCCTCAACACGTCTCTGTTCCCTCAGTCCCCAGACACCTTCCCGCGTCCAGCTCAGTCCACAGCCAGTTTCCTCCCACAGCCCTGCCCCATAACGCCCAAACTCCACTTATCTCACAGGCTCCAGGAAGAAAAGTGAGCCAGATCCAAGCCTTGGGTGAATGAGAGCCTCAGGCCCTGCCCTTCCCTCTCTCTCTCTCTCCCCCCACCTCCACCCCTGGGCAGGGCTGGGGTTTTCCTGCCCTTTTTGCAATCAGCACTTGTAGGCCAGAACCCTGCATGCCTGTAGAACTCTTTGCAAAAGCAGGGAATCTGTGGGTTTCTCTGTTAAAAGGGAAAATCTGTTTTTTCTCTGATAAAAATGGGAACTTCGTGGTTTTCTCTGTTTTTCAGTTGATATAACCTGGCTTTCTTACTGCCCCTACTATTACGGTCCCTCCTATGGTTCTCTTTGTAATCCTGGTCAACTCTGAGCCTTTCCGTAGCTCCATTTGCCCCTTAGTGAACCTCTTCTTTGCAGGCCAGCTGAAGGATGGAACAGGATCCACAGCTAAGTGTTCTGACTGCTGACTTCACAAGTGACATCACAGTGCCACTGACATAGCCAGTCAATGACACAAAGAGCTAGACTGATACCTGGTGTGAGCCCACTCAAGTCCGTGCAGTTACACGAAGGATGAACTTGACCCCACATAACATGTTTTTAAACTCTTGACTAGAGGCTATGCTCTAATGTCAGGTTGGAGCTGAATGGGGAAGATAAGGTTTCTCTCAGAGGTAAATAGCTGCTTTGCTTGTGCATTACTCTCTATGCAATTTTCCAATCTGGCTAAGCTAATTTACCTTGACAGTTTCTCCCAGTTGTGGGGAAGTTGGCCAAGGCTGCTGCAACAAGTTGCCCCTTTTACAAACAGTGCCAAGAAGTTTTCAGTGTCTATGCTGGATAGACAAGTGTGACAGGGCACTTAGTACACCTGTCACTTTAAGTAGAGGCAGGCTGAAGGAGAAGCAGCCAGCAGGTGTGGCAGGTGCCAGTCAAGGAGACACCTGACAAGAAGGGGGCTGGGCTTGAGCCAGAGAGAGAGAAGCTCCTGGGAGGCAGCGTGGCAGCAGGGCTCCTAGCAGGACAGCTGAGCTGGGGTAAGTAGCACAGAGTCTGGGGACAAAGGTTGGGTGAGCCCGTAACCTGGAAAGGCAGGCTTTGGAATAGATAGGTGTGAGGGAATGGGGGCTAGGGGCGGCCGTGAACTCCCTAGCGCCCCCTACCGTCACGTTAGGGTGAACGTAGCACCCTCAGAATCTCGCCTGCCACGACTTTGATGACTAATATATATAGTATGGAGGCTGCCTGTTCCCTAGTGGACGGTACTGGTGTTCCTGTCCCTATTCCAGAATGGGGTATCTATCTGCGTCCCGCCTTAAGGGCTATGCGTGCCTCCAAACCTCCCCTTCAGCACGCCCCAAGCCTCGCAGCTGTTCTGGGGACGTTTGGATACTCCCTCACCCCTCGGGTACCCTTGTTCTCTCTCTCGGGCCCGGGGCTCCTCGCCCACCTGGCGCCCCCTTGGGTTGGGCTCCTATCTCCAGCCCGCTCCCTGCGCCCTGGGCCTGTCTCACGGGCCTCCCGCTAATCGCTGGCACCCCCTTGGTCTCGAGCGTTATCGCCGCCCTAGTCTCGGCGCCCTTGGGCCGGCTTGCTCTCGCCGCCGTAGTCTCGGCGCCCTTGGGCTGGCTCGCTCTCGCCGCCCTAGTCTCGGCGCCCTTGGGCCAGCTCGCTCTCGCCACCCTAATGCCGGCTCTATCGCCGCCCTAGTCTCGGCGCCATTGGGCCGGCGCTATCGCCGCCCTAGTCTCGGCGCCATTGGGTGGCTCGCTATCACTTCTTATTCTGCTCCACTCTGGGGCCTTGCCCTCTCTAGGGCCGGGGCCTAGCGCCTCGCGCTCTGTCTCTGCCCCACTCTGGGGCCTTGCCCTCTCTAGGGCTGGGGCCGAGCGCCTCGCGCTCTGTCTCTGCCCCACTCTGGGGCCTTGCCCTCTCTAGGGCTGGGGCCGAGCGCCTCGCGCTCCGCCTCTGCCCCACTCTGGGGCCTTGCCCTCTCTAGGGCCGACACCGCGTGCCTCGCGCCCTGTCTCTGCCCCGCTCTGGGGCCTTGCCCTCTCTAGGGCTGACACCGCGCGCCTCGCGCCCTGTCTCTGCCCGCTCTGGGGCCTTGCCCTCTCTAAGGCCTGTCTCTGCCCGCTCTGGGGCCTCACGCCCTGTCGCTGCCCCGCTCTGGGGCCTTGCCCTCTCTAGGGCTGACACCGCGCGCCTCACACTAGGGGCACAGGCGCTCGCCGCCGTGCCTGTCCCCTTGACCCTTCGCTGGGTCAGGTTGTCCCACCGGGCCACACCCCGCCCTTATGGGCCGGGGTCTGCCACCTTGTACACCGCGCCTTCCTGGCGCAATACGGTGCCTCCCTGGCGCTGACAATAGTGCCCCCCGGCACTGTGCCCCTACTGGGCACTGGGAACCCCCAAGCTGTTGGGGAGCTCCCGTGAGGCCTCCTCGCTCCCCTACAGCCTCACCCGGTCCTCCGGTGCAAACTGTAACATAACCTGAAGCCATCTGGCTGCAACATAATCACAGAGGCTCCATACACCTATCCATAACTCCAAGCCCTGCCAGGGCTCTCAGTCCTACCTCCCGTCAGGGTGATCCTGTTCCCCGCATCATCGCCGCCTGTTAGTCGGGTAAGGCTGCGACCACCAACTCAGGCCACTCAGCTCAAGCCGCAGAGCTCCTACTCCTGCGGCAGCCAGAAGGAAACTGTGAGTCAGGCTCTGGCCTAAGCTGTTTATAAAAGCCTGGCCCTGCCCCCTTCTGGCCATGTGACCCACCTGGTTGCCCTGGTAACCAGGCACCTGAGCTGCCTGGGTGATTGGCAGCTCTGCCAATCACCCTCACAGTCACGGGGCACCTCCGTGGCTCCGTGACAATAGGACTGGGAATAGGGGTGAGTGAGCCCATATCCCGGAGAAGGGGCAAGGCTGAGCAAGGCCTGGGAGCAAAGCTGGAGCCTGAGTAGAGGTGCCAGAGGGCAGATTATGGGCCAGAAGGCCTGAGCCCAGAGACAGGGCAGAGTGTAAGCAGGGCCAGGGAGCCCAGAGGTCTGTAGCCCAGGAAGGGAGGTTGGCCAGTGGGGCCTGGGAGCCCGAAGGTCTCACTGGCCCAGGAGTGGGGCCAGGGACCAGAGAGGGATGAAGAGCCACAGCGGGAGACTGGCAGGGCCACAGGAGCCCAGGAGTCTCACCTGGCCTAAGATTGGGGCCAGGGCCCAGAGAGGGGCCAAACACTGGGTTTCTTAGCTGGAAACTGAGGGGACCAAGGAGCCCATAGTTAAAATACAGGCATACCTCAGAGATATTGCGGGTTTGGTTCCAGACCACTGTAATAAAGCGAATATCGCAATAAAGCGAGTCGCACAAATTTTTTGGTTTCCCAGTGCATATAGAAGTTATGTTTACACTATACTGTAGTCTATTAAGTGTGCAATAGCATTATGTCTATTAAAAAAAAAAAAAAGTACATACCTTAATTAAAAAATACTTTATTGCTAAAAAATGCTAACCATCATCTGAGCCTTCAGTGAGTCATAATCTTTTCGCTGGTAGAGGGTCTTGCCTCGATGTTGATGGCTGCTGACTGATCAGGGTGGTGGTTGCAGAAGGTTGGGGTGGCGCTGGCAATTTCTTAAAATAAGACAACAATGAAGTTTGCCACATCGATTGACTCTTCCTTTCACGAAAGATTTCTCTGTAGCATCCGATGCTGTTTGATAGCATTTTACCCACAGTAGAACTTCTTTCAAAATTGGAGTCAATCCTCTCAAACCCTGCCGCTGCTTCATCAACTAAGTTTATGTAATATTCTAAATCCTTTGTTGTCATTTCAACAATGTTCATGGAATCTACTCCTGGCGAAGATGCTATCTCAAGAAACCACTTTCTTTGCTCATCCATAAGAAGCAACTCCTCATCCGTTAAAGTTTTATCATGAGATTGCAGCAATTCAGTCACATCTTCAGGCTCCACTTCTAATTCTAGTTCTCTTGCTATTTCCACCACATCTGCAGTTACTTCCTCCACTGAAGTCTTGGACCCCTCAAAGTCATCCATGAGGGTTGGAATCAACTTCTTCCAAACTCCTTTTAATGTTGATATTTTTACCTCCTCCCATGAATCACGAATGTTCTTAATGGCATCTAGAATGGTGAATCCTTTCCAGAAGGTTTTCAATTTACTTTGCCCAGATCCATCAGAGGAATCACTATCTGTGGCAGCTATAGCCTTACGAAATGTATTTCTTAAATAATAAGACTTGAAAGTCGAAATTACTCCTTGATCCATGGGCTGCAGAATGGATGTTGTGTTAGCAGGCATGAAAACAACATTAATCTCGTTGTACACCTCCATCAGAGCTCTTGGGTGACCAGGTGCATTGTCAATGAGCAGTAATATTTTGAAAGGAATCTTTTTTTCTGAGCGGTAGGTCTCAACAGTGGGCTTAAAATATTCGGTAAACCATGTTGTAAACAGATGTGCTGTCATCCAGGCTTTGTTGTTCCATTTATAGAGCACAGGCAGAGTAGATTTAGCATAATTCTTAAGGGCCCTGGGATTTTCGGAATGGTAAATGAGCATTGGCTTCAACTTAAAGTCACCAGCTGCATTAGCCCCTAACAAGAGAGTCAGCCTGTCCTTTGAAGCTGTGAAGCCAGGCATTGACTACTCCTCTCTAGCTATGAAAGTCCTAGATGGCATCTTCTTCCAATGTAAGGCTGTTTCGCCTACATTGAAAATCTGTTGTTTAGCGTAGCCACCTTCATCAATTATCTTAGCTAGATCTTCTGGATAACTTGCTGCAGCTTCTACATCAGCACTTGCTGCTTCACCTTGCACTTTTATGTTACGGAGACGGCTTCTTTCCTTAAACCTCATGAACCAACCTCTGCTAGCTTCGAACTTTTCTTCTGCAGCTTCCTCACCTCTCTCAGCCTTCACAGAACTGAAGAGAGTTAGGGCCTTGCTCTGGATTAGGCTTTGGCTTAAGGGAATGTTGTGGCTGGTTTGATCTTCTATCCAGACCACTAAAACTTTCTCCATATCAGCAATAAGGCTGTTTCGCTTTCTTATCATTCGTGTGTTCACTGAAGTAGCACTTTTAATTTCCTTCAAGAACTTTTCCTTTGCATTCACAACTTGGCTAACTGTTTGACACAAGAGGCTTAGCTTTCGGCCTATCTCGGCTTTCGACATGCCTTCCTTACTAAGCTTAATCATTTCTAGCTTTTGATTTAAAGTGAGAGACGTGCGAGTCTTCCTTTCACTTGAACACTTAGAGGCCATTGTAGGTTTATTAATTGGCCTAATTTCAATATTGTTGTGTCTCAGGGAACAGGGAGGCCCGAGGAGAGGGAGAGAGATGGGGGGAACGACCAGTCAGTGGAGCAGTCAGAACACACCCAACATTTATCGATTTAAGTTTGCCGTCTTATATGGGCGCAGTTCGTGGTGCCCCAAAAAAATTACAATAGTAACATAAAAGATCACAGATCACCATAACAAATATAATAATAATGAAAAAGTTTGAAATATTGCGAGAATTACCAAAATGTGACACAGAGACACACAGTGAGCAAATGCTGTTGGAAGAATGGCGCCGATGGAAACATGGTGCTGATAGACTTGCTCGACGCAGGGTTGCCACGAACCTTCAATATCTGCGAAGCACAATGAAGCGAAGCGCAATAAAATGAGGTATGCCTGTATAGGTGATTGTGTGCTTTTACAGAGATAATTCATTAGAACCTGTCAGTGGTTTACCAAAGTAGATTAGTTCTTCTGCCTTGCCCTATAATATGTCCCAAACTGTGGTATGCATACCTCTGAGGTATGCAAGATATCTCTGGGAAGGCATAAGGGAAACTAGGTATTGGCAATAAGGAATTAAAATATAAAACAATGCCGGGAGACGTACACAGGTAAATAAATCTGGAAGGGGGTACAGAATATGAAAATTTGGTAACCTCTGATATACAGGCCTTAGTTATCCAAAGGGAAAAAAAAATTGATAACCAAGAATTTGAGCTAATTAGTTAGGGTCACTTCCTTACATAAATTATGTTGATTTATGTGACTTCTTGGACTTTAATGAATGCATTAATAATTAACTACAAATTAAAATAATCACAAGTACGAATGAAATGTAGATTCATTACCTCACAATTCAGTTTCAATTAAAGGGTTGAATCAATAAACCTTGGAGGTATGCCTGTACTGTAGGAAATTTGATGATGTAATGCACCTTAAATGACTTGGGGAGAAACAAACTAAACCCCCTTTGAAGAATTTTGGTTTGCTGCCCCTACAACCATGGAGCAAAGCAGCGGGCTCCATGCAGCTCCACAGCTCTTCAGGAAGCCCTGCAGGCAGCCTGGCAGCAGCCCGGGAAAGCAGGCTTCACCCAAGAAAAGCAGCTAGCCTGATGTTTTCCCCTCTCCCCCTCCCCTGGAGCCTGCATACCTGTCTGAGCTGTGTGGTGGCCCGGTGCTTCCTTCCATGGCTGTGTCGCCCTCCCAGGACTGCCCAAGCCGGGTGCCTGTGGGCAGGTGCTGCCTGGGGCGAGGAGCGCTGATGCCATGGAGGGAAGCACCAGCCCCCCCCCGCAATCCAGGAACTGCTTCGCCCACTGGCAGCTTGTCCTCCCCTTCCCACTGGAGAGGCAGGTAAGGTGGGTGCATGACACAGGTGTTTAATCAGCCCTAAATTGAAGCATTTTTTTTTAAACCCACAGCTTCATTTAGGGCCCCCATTTCATTTACGTATGCCCTATTATTAGCCTATTTTAATGCACATTAAAGCTTCACAAAAAAGTGTGTTTTTGCTAATGCACATTAAAATAGGCACGTACCTTTTTCTAGTGCCTCACAAGAGATACTAAATTTAATGTGCATTACCAAAAGTGCATTAAGGAACGTGTAGACATGCCCACAGTCACCCATCTGCAGGTTGGTCTAAGGTGGTGGCCAGTTGCTATGGATCCTGAGGGTCACCTTCAGTGGTATTCCTGTCAGCTGGCAATCTCTTTCAGATATTACTCGCTCCTTAGGCAGCTTAAGGTAGACCAGTGAGTCTGCTGTACATATCTTTTTCATATGCTTCACATTTGTTGTTACCAGGCAAGCTTGTCTAGCTGCATGGGCACCTTAGCTGTATGATTCATGGTGACAGCCTAGCGGTCTCTGCTGCCTACTGATTGAAGAAGCCATTAATCAGCAATACTCTGGAATTAACCCTTTTCTGGACTAGTCAGGCTTACAATAGGAACTTTAACATTTAAAATAAGGGCAATAGAAAGAGCAAAGTATTGTCTGCAATGCATTATTTTCTCATTACTGTTGCTCATATTGGCAGGAAGGGTTAAGGACTACTTTCATAGATTTAATGGGTTAACTTATATGTCATTGCTAATATCTCAAAATGATGCTGGGTGCATCTACACATGCAATTGTAGTACATTATTAAACTTTGGAGATTATTGCTATAGAATTTTTTGCTCCTGGGCATGCTGTTTGAAAGCGCATCTGAGAGAAATTAACTCTGAAGCAGTCAGCTCCTAAGTTTCATAGAATCATAGAATCAATGAGTCGGAAGGGACCTAGACAGATCATCTAGTCCGACCCCCTGCCATGGGCAGGAAGGAGCACTGGGGGTGGGAGGGGTCATAAGACCCCAGCCAGGTAGCTATCCTGTCTCCTCTTGAAGATTTCCAGAGAAGGTGAGAGCACCACCTCTCTAGGAAGCCTATTCCAGGCTCTGGCCACCCTTACAGTGAAGTAGTTCTTCCTAATATCTAACCTAAACCTACCCTCCCTCAGCTTGTGGCCATTGTTCCTAGTGACTTATCAGGGGCCAGCAGCAGGGACTCAGGAAAAGTCTGTTCACCAGGGCCCTGGGGGACTCTGCTGCCCACACCCTCCCAGATCAACACTGACCCATCCACCATCACCCTCTGGGTACGTCCCTGGAGCTAGTTTGCCACCCATGTGACTGTGCATTCATCAATGCTGCAGTCCCTCAGCTTGCCCACCAGAATTGGGTGGGACACTGTATCGAAGGCCTTCTGGAAGTCCCAGAAGATGACATCGACTTCCTCCTTCACATCTAAGCTCTTTGTTATCTGGTCATAGAAAGAGACCAGGTTAGTCAGGCAGGATCGGCCTGGCACGAACCCACATTGGTTACCCCTCAACATCACATCCCCTGCAGGGCTCTCACAAATGTGGCCCTGGATAATTTTTTCAAAGACCTTCCCCAGGATAGAAGTGGGGCTGACTGGCCTGTAGTTGCCAGGCTCTTCCTTCCTCCCCTTCTTGAAAATAGGGACCAGATTGGCCCTTTTCCAGTCCTCAAAGACTTGGCCTGAACACCAGGAGTCCTCAAATAGCCGTGCCAATGGCTCCGCAATGACACAAGCCAATTCCCTCAGCACCCATGGATGAAGGTCTTCTGGGCCTACCGACTTGGACACATCTAAGCCCTCCAGGTAATCCTTAACTAGGTCTGAACTAACAGTCGGGGGACTCGCACCCTTCCTGGGCCTCTCTACCCTATCACCCGAGAGCACCCCCTTGTCAGTGGACAGGAACATGGAGACAAAGAACTTGCTGAAGATTTCTGCCTCCTTTCTCACATCCATCACCAACTGCCCTGCCCTGTCCCATACGGGTCCAATGTTACCCTGAGACTTCTTCTTGCTACCTATATACTTGAAGAAGGACTTTTTGTTATCCTTAATCCCAGAAGCTAATCTAAGCTCCATTGCTGCTTTAGCCTCCCTTACCAAATCCCTACAAGCTTGGGTCAGGGAGGTGTACTCCTCCTTTGTCTCTGCCCCCTGCTTCCACCGCCAGTACGCTTTTTTCTTTTCCCTCAGGCCAGCCTGGATATCTGCGGTCAGCCATGAAGGTTTCTTGGACCCTTTTCCCACCTTCTGGGAGGGTATTACTTGTAAATAAGAGTACTACCCTGTTGCAGAGTTATTAGTTTCCTGCGCCCCTATTAGGGGTGCACATATAGATACTGAGACGTTTACTGAGCTCTGTAGTAAACATCTCGTGAAGACATCCCCACTTATAATATTTCTAGGTATTTGGGTCACAAAACATGATTCTGTTTTTCCCAGATGATGACCCAAATCCTGCTAAGACATCTGCATTTCTCATACAGCTACATTTTCACCTTACTAAATTAGTTTGCCCTTTTGCATGTATTCAGAAGCAATTTAGTTTGTACCAAGGGCAGATCTAGGTGGTCACACCCTGTTTTGATTCCTGCTCTATCCAAAGTTAAAAACCAACTGCATGGTAATAGTTGTGACATTTCTTTTCAGGCAGTACTAAGGGAGCCAACTGATTTCATTGAATATTATAACCAGGCATCATGGTTGTCTCTGTTTAAAAATCCCAAATTTTCTGATTAAAACCCCACAAATCTGTGTTTTTCCACAATTCAAATCAAATGTCTATGTGTGTGTATATGTGTGTACAAGTTTCCCTGGCTTTATGCTGTAACTACATTCCTGGAAAATGGCGCATAACTCAAATTTGTGTAAAGGGAACCCACTTTACAATGTAACAAATTGGGATACATTCCAAGACCTCAACTATACTGACTCCCAGACTCATTTCTACCACTTTTGCAGTACAATTTTGGTACTCGCCAACAGCAAACAGTACACACAAGCACAGGGCACTATCATAATGGGGATGGCAACTACAGAAACACATATCGCAGATGAGCAAGGAGCACAGATCCACGCATGAGACTATATTTTGGTATGTGTTACTCCTACAATGCACCACAATGCACCACAAAAAGCAGCTGACTGTGGGTTTCCACCACACAGATCGTATAAGAGTAAATTTACTGCACATATAACAAATTTTTGGTATAAAAAGGGTCATTGCATAAGAGCAAATTCACACATACAGAACCCGCATAAAGCAAGGGAAACCTGTGTACAGATTTCCGTTGATTTATGTGGTACATGCATTGCCAGAAAATGGCACATAAATCAAATTCACATAAAGTGAACCAATTTTATAATGTAACAAATAGGGATAGGTTCCCATGGCGGTGAGGGAGGGAGGGAGTGAGGCTGGGGACTAGGAAAGGGGTGGGGGGAGGGGTTCTGCTCTTGGGGCTGCACAAGGGAGGAAAGCAGAGGGAACCAAATGGCACTCACCGCAGCTCCTGCTGCAGTGGCTCTGGGAGCGACTGGCACCAGCTGTCTGCAGCTGCTGGGCTGCACTGTGGTGCTGCGCTTGTCCCCCCGACCTGAGCTCTGCCTGTCCCTACTCACCCCAGCTCCTAGGCTGCACCATGCCCTGGTACAGGCAGCTGGTGTCAGTTGCTCCCAGGGCCACTGCAGCAGGGGCTGGTGTGAGTGGGAAGAAGTGGAGCCCTGGGCAGCAGAAGGCACAGCATTTCTGCACTCACCCTAGCCCTTGTTGCAGCGGCCCTGGGAGCGGCCAGTGCCAGCTGTGGAGGGAAGCGCCAGTGGGTGCAAGAGGGTGGTGGTGCCTCTTGCTGGTCTGCAGTCCCTGGAGGCTGCGGGCTGGGGGGGCTGTGCCGGGTTCCTCCTAGGGGGGCATGTGCCCCCATATCTGTGTGCAGGATAACAGCAGGCTACCACTGCAGGTTGGGGCCAGTGGCAGCACCAGGCTGTTCCCGGCGATTTAATCAGCTATTAGATAAAAGCACCAAAAAGGCCCACTGACACGCCTGATCTGTACAGACATTGCAGGGCCAAGTAGAAGTAATGTACTGTTTCTTCCAGTAAAGCAGTTTCCTTCCTTCCTTCCTTCCTCATCTGCAAGCAGTCCTGCTAATCATTTTTGCCTAGTTTGTTGTGGTTTTATACTTTATATAGTATAGTAAACTAATACACATTCCAATAAAGTTATTTGTTTTTGCTTTGATCTTAAACTGAACAATATAGCCCTAGGCCCCTAATATATTAGTAAAGCTTCTAGTTTCTCTTTAGCTGGAGAAAAATATATGTTCTATGTGATAATGTACCACACTATCTTCCCATGGATTGTGCCAGAGGTGCCCCAGTGCATTTAAGCTGTTGTGATTCACTGTAAAAGCACAGATATGCTGTTAAAGCACAGGAAGCAGAAGGGGCAGAGTTCAGTATTAACCCACACAGCTGCTACGAATTTGCAGTAATTTTTGGCTGAGCAGCCAAAAGCTGCTATTAATTCCTCAGTGGGCATGAAAGGGTTAAAACTGTAACTTCTGTAGCCTGAAGCAGCCATTGAACTGGTTCAGGGTGAGTAAGCTGCTGTATGCAGTTGGCCATGCCTGGAAAGATTGTTTATTCTACATTCATCCTTCCAAAAACAAGTTGTGTGTTTTACTGGGGGTGGGTGGTATACGAAAAAAAATCAATAAGCTTTCTCTAGCCCATGGGGTCTTAAGATCAAATATACTAATGAAGGACTAGAGAAGGTACAGAAAAAGGCATCAAGGATTATTAGAGGTATGGAAGGACTTCTACATAAGGAGAGACTAAAGATGTGTGAGTGGGACATGATAAAATGCTAAATGTTTAAAAAGAAAGTAAATAGGGATTTATTTTTTACTATCTCCCAATACCAGAGCTGGAATTCCTAAAATGAAACCACTAGGTAGTAACTAGCTTAAAAATAACAAAATACAATTCTTTTTCATACAGCATGTAATTAAAGTGTAGAAGTAATTGCCATAAGATGTTGTGGAAGCTGACAGTTTAACCAAAGTAAAAAAAGGGATCAGACAAATTTTTGGAAGAAAGGGGCATCATTAGCTATTGAGTGTGGGAGTTAGGGGTACAGACTCTGAATCAGAACTTCCTAGACCTTAAATGCTAGAGGATGCAGGTAGGAGAGGATCACTGGAAAAACCCTGCCTGTACCCTGTTCACTCTCCCTTTCAGCATCTACTCTCTGCCACTGTGTGACACAGACCTATTTGAGGTGCCAAGGGTCATGGGCTTTGGCCATTCACAAACAACTATAAACCTCCCTGACGAAGGGAGGCCACTGGGGACATATCAACTAATTACTTAGGACAACTAAAACAGAAACAGGAATGGGAATGAAGTGACAAGTTAATAAGGGATTTGGAAAGGGACATTAAGGAGAGCACACCAGCCAGTTCCCCCTGCCACCAGAATGAGTTGAGGGAGCCCATGGACTCCAACCAGATTCTGGAGGAGGCAGAAGGGGGGCTGCAACCTGGCACACTTGAGGTATGTGTGTGCCAGGGTCACCATCAGTTGGCAAAAGGGGTAGATGTCAGGGGTGTCCGTAAAGTGCACCAGATACACTCCCTTGGTGATGGCTCACTGGAAGAGCCATCAGCTGAGGTCTCCAATCGCTCATGGGATCAAGGTGGAATACAGACTGATCCACTGGGGGCTTTCACTCCAGCCCTTGCATAGGGTGTCCTGCCACTTTTTGTCAGGGCAGGATGCGAGGATGGGATGATGCACTGTGCAAAACACAAGCATGTAGATCTGGCAGCAGTGGGCTGTTCAGAGGTGGTCTGGCTTGGTATCCCCCAGCCTACTTGGATGGTGAGGCAAGGAGTGCCATGGGGCCTACTGAGGCAGCAGCCTCACAACTAGCTTCAGAGGGATGCAGGTTACTGGAGGGCAGGGAATGCCTTTGCACAGGACCTGGGCAATATAGGTAAGGGCAGTGGGCAGCAGGGCAGTTTTTACCTCCTGGAGTATGCATCAGGGAGCATGCAGCATGGACAGCGCCGTGTCAGGCCAGTGCAGAAGGATCCTCCCATCCTTGCCTGGCATAGTCCAGGAGGTGTCTGACCTGAGGGATGTTTGCCAGGATCATCCTCTGGGGCATCCAGGACAGCTCCATTTCTGGCACCACCAGCTGGGGGGTTTTCAGCAGTGGCTTGGCGAAGAGGTAAGTGCCCTGGGCAACCTTCCCTGGGGACCTGGAGGCAGAGACCAGCCTCCAAGCCCTGAGGAGATCCTAGTAGAAATCTGGCAGCTCTTCCAGGTCCTGCTTGGGGAGACCTCACGGGCAGAAGAACTGCTAGTCATATCAGAAGCCTTGGAGGCAACAGAGGAAGGTACAGCCAATCAGGCACCATGTCACCTAAACACCAACACTGTACATGAGCCTCTGCAGGGCCTGAATGTGGAAGGTGTGAACCTGGCTTTGGAGGTAGATCAGGCTTTGCATGCCCTCCCACGAAGGGAGGCTCAAGATACTTGCTCAAGATACTTGCAGAGACCTAGTGCCATCTTGGCAAAAAGCACTCATCCCTGGAGACTTGCCAGGAACTTTGGAGGCATGGCCAGGGTGTTAAAGCAGCCTATACTCCATTGGATGTGCTGGAGAGCACATGGGAGTGAGCTCACCTGCCACCCAGCACCCACCATCAGGCCAGAGATCTTGACTTAGGTGACTCAGGCAGAGGAAGCCACTGGTTAGATGAACTTTCAGGCTTCCACCTATGCCAGGTCGCTTGGGTCCTGGATGGTGAGGAGTACGTTGGTATATGCTGACTGGACCACGTTCATGGGTGGATCCTTGATCACCAGCCCCACTACCCACTTGTGAAGGAGGCAGAGGAAGGACTCGAGGACAATGATGTAGAGCTGGCTTGACAGCAGGCAGCCTTGATGCATTCCTTGGCTGAACAGGATAGGCTCCATCAGTGTCCAGTTGAGCTTGACCATACACTGTGCAGAGGCATGCAGCACCTGGAGAAACCGCATGAATTGGGGACCAAAGCTGAATGCCCTCAGTGTGCCTGATAGGTACCTGTGATCCACCCTGTCAAATGTCTTCTCTTGGTTGAAGATGGAGCACCCTGGAACTGTGTAAGTCTGGTCAGGGTGAATCGCATCCTACTGCATGGACTCCAGGCACAGCAAGGTGGCTTTCTCTATGACCTTGTAATCCATATAGAGAAGTGAGACTGGGCACCAGTTCCTCAGGTCACAGGGGTTTCCCTCTTCAGACAACATGGTCAGGATGGCCTTCTGCACAACAGGGGGGAGCTCCCCATCCCCTTTAGATTCAGCCCAGACCCTGGTGAGGTCCAAGCTTAGGATGTCCCAGAAGGCACAGTAGAACTCCATGGTCAGCCTGTTAATGTCTGGCGCTTTGTTGGTGTGCATTAGGTGGATGGCATCCAAGAGCTTGGCCAGGGTGAGAGGACCCTTGAGCTAGTCCCAGTCACCTATGCTGACCTGTGGCAGTCCCTCCACAGGACCTAGGAGGTGTTAGTGTCAGTCAGCTATGATGGGAAGACCTCTGCATAGAAAGCCCTTGCCCTTTCTCACAGCTTGCTGGGGTCAAAGGGGGGGCGGGGTTTCTATCCTTTGCCAGGAGGCAAACAATGTACTTCTTGGTACCCCTTCTCTTCTCTAGGGTGTAGAAGTGGGAACCACAGTCCATCTTCTGAAGGAGCTGGGCACACAAGTGGACAAATGCTCTGTGGGCATGTCAGTGAGAATATTGTGGGAGACTGTACCAAAAGCCTTGCTAAAATCAAGGTACACCAAATCCACCCGTCTCCCCACATCTATAAAGCCAGTCATCTCATCATAGAGGGCAATCAGGTTGGTCAGGCATGGCTTTCCCTTGGTGAATCCATGCTGACTGCTCCTAATCACCACCTTCTACTCCAACACTTCTTGATTTCAATATTCCTTACTACAATGCTACATCTGACCACCAACAAGATTCCAGTGGGAGTGGAGCTAAACAACCAAATGGATGATACACTGTTTAATCTCAGCTGACTCAGCCAAAATCAAGACTACCCTAGCCTCAATCATCAAGCTCCACTGATGATGCTGTAATGTGTTCTCATTCAGAAACAGATCTTTAGGCATTCGTCAATGTCTTTAATGAGACATATAAGACAATGCAACTGATGCTTTAACATTAAGAGCTTGTTAATAGAGGACCTTAGTCTTCTTAATGAGCAGTCCCCAACTTCAGTAATTCAGATTTATGGTGAGACTCTGGAGAACATTATTTCCCATACCTTGGAAGCCATCTCTCACAGAAGGCTGACATAGATGAATCATAGAATCAAAGAAACTTAGGGTTTAAAGGGACCTCAGGAGGTCATCAAGTCCAATGCCGTGCTTAAAGCAGGACCATCCCCAACTAATTCATCTCAGCCAGCATGACCTCAAATGTTCAAGTGCAGCCTTTGGACACCTGTTGTATGTTCAAAGATTGTGATGGGTGTTCAAAGATCACAACATCAGATTTGAAACCAAGCTCATAGTTTATGAAGCAGTTATGATCCCTACCTTAATGTAAAGAGCTGAAACATGGACAACACACAGAAGACACCTCAAGTCCCTGGAGAAATACCATCCACACTGCTTGCAGAAGATCCTTCAAAATCAGTGGGAAGACAGATGCACCAGTTAGCATCCTCTTGCAAGCAAACAACATGACTATCAAGGTGATGATCATCCGACATCAACTTTGCTGGGCTAGCCACATCATCTGGATGTCTGATTCCAGACACTTAAAGCAAGTTTTATTCTTCCAGCTCAGTCAAGTTTTATTCTTCCAGCTCAAGAGGAGGGCACAGAAAGTCCTTCAAAGACATCCTCAAGGCAAATTTAAAAAAATGCAACATTCACATCAACTCATGGGAGACTACCACTCAGGACTGCCCCAAATAGAGGAAGAGTATCCTGCAAGGATCTCCATACTTTGAAATTTCACCATCACAACAGGAGATGGAAAAGTGGGAGCAGCAGAAACAGTATGTCGTGGACTGAACCAAGAATACAGAGCCACCCACCCTGCATGGAAACACGTGCCCAAGTTGCAATAGAACCTATTGATTCTGGATTGGCCTTGTCAGTTACCTTTGGACCCACAGATAAAGCAGTTATGGAAGACAATAATCCTTGACTGCAAGGGATTGCCAATGATGACGAGAATGTACTCATGTTTTTAAGATGTCCTGGGATTCCACCCCTGCTGCCAATGGCCCACTGAGGGGTGTGATGTTATACTTGTACAAAGTAGAAGACTTTTTGTTTGTTTTTATGTTTAGAACACAATACACAAAAAGGGTCATTCTACTTTCTTCTGGGGCAGAAGGTAGGGGTTCTAGTTTCTAATCAATTGGATAGGTTGGTGGGATGAGCCAGTCAACACTGTCTTTAAAATCTGTATCTTTCCCAGTTCCTTCAGGGGGTTGGCACAAGTCTCCCATATTCTTAGATGCAGCGGCAGGTTATAGTGGGACAAAACATCAAAGCACTCTGCAGCTAGGATTTATGAGACATACAAACTTTAAGTTTCACCGTAAGGATTTGATTCACACAGTCTAGGTACATGTTCCTTAGGAATGTTCTTTGTTTGGCCAGAATAATCTTGTACATACTCCTGAAATCACTGGGATGTTGTAGCATGGAGTCAGAGCTTGACCCTGCTACGTTTATCCTTCCAGATGAGTCAGAGCTGGAAACACCATGGTGAGATATTCCAGCTGCAGGTGTGGTCCTTTTAAGACTGGTGTTCTTGGCAAATGGAGGGGCAGAAGAGGAAACATAAAAGGATGCTGGTGTCCCAGGCCATAAAGGCCCCAGACTGTCTAGAAGCAAGGTATTATCACCTTTCCCTGGAAGGGGGAATGAGCCAGGAGCAAGCAACTTACTGGGGGTCTGCATGGAGGTACAGGGAGATTCAGAACAAGACTGGCTCTGGAGTTCCTGCTGCAGGTTGAGAGAGGTCACAAGACTCTCATCATGGCATGCAGAGAACCTAAGCAGCCAAGGACATGTGGGAGACAATAGATAAACATAAGCAGAGAGAGATCTTGAGTAGTACTGCAAATCTGACACTGGTACCAGATGCAAAAAAAGCACTGTGACAGGGATTTATGTCCTGCTTGGCATCAGGGTAGGGCAAAGATAACTGCCAGGGTTCTATGGGAAGCAGCAACTGTAGTTCACAGAGTTGCTGCAAGCAGTAATAGGACACCTCAGGTCAGCTGCCAGTTCAGGTGGAGAGGACTGGGAATCTGCTGTGCTAGAGAGTCCTGGGCAGCCCACAGCCTATGACTTTGGGGTGGGCAGATGAATAACCAAGGAAAATACCCTGTGCTGAGCCCATGGTTTGTGGCCCAGGGAAAAGGAAAAGAAGGGGGTGGAGGGAAGACCCCATTTAGAGCAGTGAGTGGGGGGAAGACACCCCAACACCCCATGGATGAACTAATGAGGGTCCACCGAGTTAAGAGGGCCCCTAAAGAGAAGTGACTGAGAGTATAGACCTGCACACCCAAGGTCATTCTGTTTATTTTCTGCATTGATATAATTTGGGTGGTATGTAAATGGAGACCACATGTGGTTGGCCAGTAGGGAGTGCTCGTGTGCTGAACCACCCAACTCACTTTGCCTGACCACCTTCCAGGCTCTGAGTGCCTCCCTGGGGGCACCTCACATCTGGCTGACCCTCTTCCTGGAGCACACATGCAAGCCTGAGGGTAACACTGCCACCACCCAGGGTCTGGACTGATTTTGGCTCTGTGCCCACTGGGAAATACAGGTCTAGTAGTCCTTGAGGGGTACTCAACTCACTGCAGGAATGTGGGGTGCTTCCCTCAGTCTGAAGCACAAATAGTGGTCTCCCTTAGTCAGCCAAACCAAGCAGACCCCAAGGCATAATCTGGACCATCTTCCAGTAAGTTTCCCATGCTAGGTACAGAAGGGAACTTTATTGGTTACAAGGAGTAGGTTTGGAATAGGGTACAGGGTAGAGCAATATCAGAGAAATACCTTAAAGCAAACAGTGACATGGTAGCCTTTGATCATGCATCTGAGTTACTGCAAGCTATATATCTAGTCAGATCTTAAGTAGTTTACTTGCAAGTATTATCCAGAGGCAGGTGGAGATTCCCTCTGGAGGCAAGCAGTTCATTGAACATGACTTTCAAGAGAGACAGCAAGTTTCAGATGATCCAGCTTCTCTGAGAGTCCTCATCATAGCTGCGGCTCTTCCTCCTGGGCAGTCTTTAACTTATATAGACCTTGTGACCTCATTTATGTGATCCAATGAAGGCCAGCAGTTGTTGGCTGCCAGTCAACCAATTTGAAATGCATCACTGCTTGTTGGGTAGACTGGCAGGGTCTCTAGCTTGTGATCTAATAACTGTGATCTAAAATAACTGTAATCTAATTCTGATTATGACACATCAGATATAGGGAAGAGAGAAGTGGTCTGATGTTTTCTATATGACATTCAATATCACTGAGATTAGTGCGTGAGAGATAGATCAGGGTGTAGGGGTGGAGAAGCCCTGGGCAAAGTTGGCATCATATACAACACACCTGAGAAGTTGTTCTGGGATACAGCTTTTTTCCAGCCTCCTGTAGCTTCATCAAAGCATGGGGGCAAGACACTCAGTGGCAGGGAAAAATTTAGGACCTGAGAGCGAGCAGGTGCCAGTTTGAATAACACCCTGTGACAGATGTACTTTAGGAAAGATAGATAAATTGGCTCACAGCCCCTTTCTCTGCCAAAACACTTGCAGAGAAATATTAGGGTGGCGTACTATTTATACAATTTATAACTGGGCATTCCACGGCAAAATTAAGTAAAAAGAAAATGTAGTCTGAAGGTCAAGAAATTTGTTGACAGCTAGATATATTAGCTTTTAGCTAGCCAGAGAAAACAGAGACGCTCCAATGCATGTCATGTATAATTATGCTAGGCCCAAGCCATGCAGAATACCGTGTAGAAAATAATCTTACATTTATTGTACCTGGATTATGGATCAGAAGGGTGAAGAGGGTTTTCTTATCTCTTATTTTGAAGCATTTGGTATGTTGCCCTTTCTACTTTCTTTTTTCTTGTCTGAATGAAGTCCTTTCTTGGATAATAGCATTCCACTTCTAGTCTCTAGACACCCATATACAAGTAGGGGGTGCTTATGCATCTCAAGCATCTGATTACATTTACTAAAAATGATACACACCAGATACTGGGTCCACTATGTGAAGGAATGATGGTATGTATGTACTACTTTAACACTGCAAATTCACATGATGGGCCCAGTCCATCTCTTTGCTTGTCTAATTTTATACCATTTATACCAGTACAGAACTGAAGTAACGAAGGCACCTGTGAATCAAGCCCAGTAACCAGAGTCAGATCAATTGCTAATTTTGTAAAAGCACAACAACACCAAACAACCTTTCTGGAGATGAAAGGAGACTAGAATCAGCATAAACACAGCTTTGTAGTTCCCACTTCACCGGACCCTGTAGAAGAATTGTAGGTACAGCTGATATAATTTACACTGTAGCTGAAAACACTAACTTCAGCAAATATAGAAAGTAAAAGCAATTTTGGAGTAATCTGGTAGAGCAATTCCCTCCACAGTAGGTTTAAACAAACCCAAACTGATGCTTTTTACACAAATGATTATAAATAAAAGCCAAAATTTTGTCAAAGCAATAGTGTAAACTTAACATATTGGCCCCTTGGTGTCATTTGAAGAAAATTAATGTAGAGGGCCAAAGAGACAGAATCTGCAATATGTAATGCTCTGGAGACGTGGCTGAGATTTTGTTCCTAGCATAGCAGAAATAAATGCTCTTGGCAAGTCATAAGGGAAAAATAAGACATGTACATAAGTAAGATTAATCAGTAAAGCTGGCGTCTATCTCATGAGTCATCTTTGACATCAAAAAACCTGAAATATACAAGGTTTCTGCATGTCAAATTTGTGCTACCACAGGAAAAGAAACAACAACAGAGAATCTCTCACACAAAGCATGCAGCAGTTATTAGAATGGCAAACATCCCAGTACTTCAATGGGGCTAGGATTTCATCCAAGCTATGCACAGACCCTGGTAGTGTAGAAGGATCAAATTCTGAGTTTTGCTCTCGTCCTTGCTCAGGCAAACTCACCAAGAATGCAGTAGGAGGGAATCCTGAGTGATAGGATTTCTTCTGATTTTTTGTGTCATCAATTTCTATGTACTCCAGAATGCTAGATCCAGGATGTGTCTACATAAACTCCTGCACAATTCACGCTGGAGTTTATTGCTCCCAGGTGCCATTTTTGCAAGTGCACCTGGGACCGCAACATGTTGAGCCAGGATGGAGCAGTCCTGGCTGGCAGGGGAGTCTGGGGGTCAGCTTCCCAGGTGGGGGCTGCTCCAATCCAGCTCAAGGTGCTGGTGGGGCAGGTGGGACTTAGCTGGGGCATGAGGGTGCTTCAGTGTGGGGCTAGCCAGCAGGCAGTCCCTGCACTGAAGCACCCATGTGCCTCTACCAGGCCTGTCAGCATCTACACATGCAATGTGCTGGAGTAACTCCACAGTAGGATAGTACTTGTGTTTGGCAGTACTATCCCGTGGCAGAGCTAATCAGTTTATGCCATCCTAATAGCACCATATGTGTACATAGTGATGTTTTACTGCAAAGCTAGTCAACTCCACAGTGACTGTCTCATGTAGTTGCACCTCCAGTGTTCCACAACAATGAGCTAAAATAGAGAAGTGGACTGGGCTGTCTCTTGAGTTTCTGTGCAAAGATGGGCTTTGTGTGCATGTACAGAGTTACTTCTACCCACAGAGAAGGAAAGGAGCCTGCTCTGCTTCCCCACAGCCCATCGTGGATAATTATGTGTAGATTTGTGCCTGTAGAGCATAAGGAGATGCTCATAGAAAGGCCTTGCTTTCTGCAACATATTCCCTCCTTTGATCGCAGATTTCAAGTCAGACATCCAGCCAGGTCATGCTTGCAGCTGTATTTACTTAGCAAAGGGAACCCAGCTGTCAGCCAGAGCAGTGCTGTCTGTGTAGAATCATAGATAATTAGGGTTGGAAGGGATCTGAGGAGGTCAACTAGTTCATCCCCCTGCTCAAAGCAGGACTGTCCCCAACTATATGATCCCAGCTAAGGCTTTGTCTAATATTCAGTTGGGGTCAGTAGAACCAAGAGTTGCTCTTCATGTATTGCTGCCTCTTCAAGTAAGAGGGCCTCCTATGATCAGCCAAGCTGGGAGGGCTGCCTACAATCTCTGATATCATTTTCCTTCTTGATACCTCCTATAGAAAGAACCCATCTACCTTTATGAGATCCAGGCACCAAGGAGTGTCTGTGCTCCATCTTTCATCATGCATAACATACCTTGGACCTTATGCTATATGCTTATTTGCTCACTGTTTTACTTTCCCCCTTTTTCCAACAGAAAAAGGTGAAAATCAAGAAAAGAAAAGGGAATGGAATACATCTTCAGATTCCAATTTGAAATGGAACAAAATAAACATTTTGGTTGTTTCACTTTCAATTTTTCTACTGAGAATGGGAGTTGAAATCACAACATATTCAAACATATATGTTGACTTTGCTGAAAATGCATGTTTGACACAAACTATCAGCCTCCTCTCGTTATTAGTTTTGCTCTAGCTTGAAAAATAAAGAGGTTGG
Source organism: Crocodylus siamensis (assembly GCF_052110815.1). Taxonomy (NCBI): domain Eukaryota; kingdom Metazoa; phylum Chordata; order Crocodylia; family Crocodylidae; genus Crocodylus; species Crocodylus siamensis. The sequence goes on from NC_143401.1 coordinate 22,309,576, forward strand.
TGATTTTAGCTGATGATTCAGGTTTAGCTTTACTTGATTTCACAGTCCATTTTAAAAGCTTCTCTCAGCATAGGAATCCTCCTTTTCATCCTTCGCATTACTAATAGTATTTATATTGCCTGAGACTCTAGCATTTGGCATAGATCAAGACTCTACTGTGCAGTCATAAGATGCTGCCACCTCCAACAATTCACATTCTTCTGTATGTCCCCTGGTAGTTGCAGATCTTGCTGCACTGTTATCTCCCTTCTCAGCCCTTTTGGGACATGTTACATTTATTATCACATCAGTTCATTATAGAAGGCAGAATTTTATTTCACCTACTGGGCAACCCAAGTGAAGCTTGATACCAATTCTAAGTCGCCTAACTAAAAGCCTAGGAGGGATTCTAATACCTCTGTATGGGTGCATAAGAGCTCTCATTATAGGAACAGCGAGAAGTTTGCACAGCTCTGGAGGGTGTTTCTATTCCTTTAATGTGGGAACTCACATGTCCAGAGGAGGTAACTGAGTCACTCCTACACTTTACTTGTGCAACTCAGAGTTGGTTGCTGGCTTCACTTTTGTTGTCCACTAGGCAAAATAGAATTCTGCCCAATTTCTTAAATATACAGGCATACCTCGTTTTATTGCGCTTCGCTTTATTGCGCTTCGCAGATATTGCGTTTTTTACAAATTGAAGGTTTGTGGCAACCCTGTGTCGAGCAAGTCTATCGGCGCCATTTTTCCATTGGCGCCATTTTTCCAACAGCATTTGCTCACTTCGTGTCTCTGTGTCACATTTTGGTAATTCTCGCAATATTTCAAACTTTTTCATTATTATTATATTTGGTATGGTGCTCTGTTACTGATGTTACTATTGTAATTGTTTTGGGGCGCCACGAACCGCGCCCATATAAGACGGTGAACTTAATCGATAAATGTTGTGTGTGTTCTGACTGCTCCACGGACTGGCCGTTCCCCCGTCTCTCTCCCTCTCCTCGGGCCTCCCTATTCCCTGACACACAACAATATTGAAATTAGGCCAACTAATAACCCTACAATGGCCTCTAAGTGTTCAAGTGAAAGGAAGAGTCGCACGTCTCTCACTTTAAATCAAAAGCTAGAAATGATTAAGCTTAGTGAGGAAGGCATGTCGAAAGCCGAGATAGGCCGAAAGCTAGGCCTCTTGCGCCAAACAGTTAGCCAAGTTGTGAATGCAAAGGAAAAGTTCTTGAAGGAAATTAAAAGTGCTACTCCAGTGAACACACGAATGATAAGAAAGCGAAACAGCCTTATTGCTGATATGGAGAAAGTTTTAGTGGTCTGGATAGAAGATCAAACCAGCCACAACATTCCCTTAAGCCAAAGCCTAATCCAGAGCAAGGCCCTAACTCTCTTCAATTCTATGAAGGCTGAGAGAAGTGAGGAATCTGCAGAAGAAAAGTTCGAAGCTAGCAGAGGTTGGTTCATGAGGTTTAAGGAAAGAAGCGTTCTCCATAACATAAAAGTGCAAGGTGAAGCAGCAAGTGCTGATGTAGAAGCTGCCGCAAGTTATCCAGAAGATCTAGCTAAGATAATTGATGAAGGTGGCTACACTAAGCAACAGATTTTCAATGTAGACGAAACAGCCTTATATTGGAAGAAGATGCCATCTAGGACTTTCATAGCTAGAGAGGAGAAATCAATGCCTGGCTTCAAAGTTTCAAAGGACAGGCAGACTCTCTTGTTAGGGGCTAATGCAGCTGGTGACTTTAAGTTGAAGCCAATGCTCATTTACCATTCCAAAAATCCTAGGGCCCTTAAGAATTATGCTAAATCTACTCTGCCTGTGCTCTATAAATGGAACAACAAAGCCTGGATGACAGCACATCTGTTTACAACATGGTTTACTGAATATTTTAAGCCCACTGTTGAGACCTACTGCTCAGAAAAAAAGATTCCTTTCAAAATATTTCTGCTCATTGACAATGCACCTGGTCACCCAAGAGCTCTGATGGAGATGTACAACGAGATTAATGTTGTTTTCATGCCTGCTAACACAACATCCATTCTGCAGCCCATGGATCAAGGAGTAATTTCGACTTTCAAGCCTTATTATTTAAGAAATACATTTCGTAAGGCTATAGCTGCCATAGATAGTGATTCCTCTGATAGATCTGGGCAAAGTAAATTGAAAACCTTCTGGAAAGGCTTCACCATTCTAGATGCCATTAAGAACATTCGTGATTCATGGGAGGAGGTCAAAATATCAACATTAACAGGAGTTTGGAAGAAGTTGATTCCAACCCTCATGGATGACTTTGAGGGGTTCAAGACTTCAGTGGAGGAAGTAACTGCAGATGTGGTGGAAATAGCAAGAGAACTAGAATTAGAAGTGGAGCCTGAAGATGTGACTGAATTGCTGCAATCTCATGATAAAACTTTAATGGATGAGGAGTTGCTTCTTATGGATGGGCAAAGAAAGTGGTTTCTTGAGATGGAATCTACTCCTGGTGAAGATGCTGTGAACATTGTTGAAATGACAACAAAGGATTTAGAATATTACATAAACTTAGTTGATGAAGCAGCGGCAGGGTTTGAGAGGATTGACTCCAATTTTGAAAGAAGTTCTACTGTGGGTAAAATGCTATCAAACAGCATCGCATGCTACAGAGAAATCTTTCGTGAAAGGAAGAGTCAATCGATGCAGCAAACTTCACTGTCGTCTTATTTTAAGAAATTGCCACAGCCACCCCAACCCTCAGTAACCACCACATTGATCAGTCAGCAGCCATCAACATCGAGGCAAGACCCTCCACCAGCAAAAAGATTACGACTCGCTGAAGGCTCAGATGATGGTTAGCATTTTTTAGCAATAAAGTATTTTTTAATTAAGGCATGTACATTGTGTTTTTAGACATAATGCCGTTTCACACTTAATAGACTACTGTATAGTGTAAACATAACTTTTATATGCACTGGGAAACCAAAAAATTCATGTGACTCGCTTTATTGCAATATTCGATTTATTGAGGTGGTCTGGAACCGAATCCGCAATAGCTCCGAGGTATGCCTGTATATTCAAATGTCTGTATGTCCTTCGTGTCCATAATGCTCCTTCTTTCTGAACCTTCCTTTAGGCCTTCAGAGGACTTCCATGTCAGGGGTTGTAAACATCTGTAGTGCCTTGTCCTTGAAAAGGTATGTGCATATGTGAGGTGGGGGTGGGAGCAGATGCAAAAATATTTCTGTCCCTTTGTGCTGCCCGAGCAGCACAGTCTCAGGTGCTGCTGTCAGAGAGCCTAGGGCCCACCATTTGCTGTGAACCCTTGAAGTACAAACTACCCACATGAAAAGAGGGGGATACGGAAGCAAGGCTGAGCTCATGCAGTCAAGCCCATCCCCTGATCCAAGTGATCTGAAGCTGTTGGAAGCACTATGCTTCCTTAGGGACATTTCCTGTCCAAGTTCCTCCTACAGTGATGCAGCCCCACCCATTCTACTTCCAACACAAGTCAGTGCCTTTAAGGCACAACCTAGGGTGCAGACAGAAATGCAGTTCCCAGCAGTAACTCAGAAGGACTTTTTGCAAAGCATTTTGCGTTACAATGTTACCCCAGATCGAACAGAAGTTCACTGTTGTTCCAGGGGGAGAGGAATCTAGCTGCTGGTTGGGAGCCTGCAGCCAGGTTCCTGTAGCAATGGGCAGGCTCTGCCAGCGATCACTGTTTTCAGAATGGGAGGGATGGAAAGGCAGCAGGGGGAAGTCATTCTTGGGGCTCCCCAGCTGGTGCTGAAGGTTGGGGTTGGTGAATTGGAGCCCCCCCAAACTTGCGGGGCTCCAATACACCTGCCCCACCCTTTAAGGGGGCTGAAAACCCCCCAGACTGAACTCCCTCTGCTCACTTCCCCCCTCCCATTTTGAAAACAACACAGGTTGGGAGCTCAGTAGACACAAGTTACAAAAGATGCTACATTTTCAAATGTCCTTATCTGATACCTCATGCAATGAGGGGTCAGATTTTCACCTGATTGGCCATTTTTGCAGCTCTCTGCAGCTGTGCACTTGTGTTTGGTCACAGCTATGAACTTCCTTCTGTGGCCAGATCTGGTAACAATTGTCACTTCTGCCTACACCCCTGGTCCTTAGTATTTGCATCACGGGTGCCATCTTGGCCAGCTCATCAGGGATTGAAATCAGAGGCTGCCTGAGTTAAAAGCCTGTATATACAGCTTGAGCACAAGTGCCTGGCTTTGTAGCTGGCATCTGTAAACAGGCTCATATTTTCTAGTGGTTGGGCAGGGGAGTGGGATATGTAATGCACAGTGAGCAGTGGCTTGCAATAACACAGCATTATGAAACCATTTGCAGTTCAGGTTTTACCTGAACTCTTGTGCTGGGTGATTGACTGAACAACAAGGTGAGAAGAATGCTATTTAAGCCGTTACTGCATGCATGCATGTGTTCATATGCATGTATGCAGATGTGTAAAATCTCTTCTAAGCTGGTGAGAAGCCTCTCAAATCACCGGTTCCTTAAGAGCTCAGAGAGTAGAAAATATTTTTCTATCAATTCCAATCCTCACCTGCCCCAGCTCCTACAAAAGAGCACCAGACCAGCACCCAAAAACGTAGTAGCAAATCAATCAATACAAACAGACTAGAACCCAGCATGTTTTAATCAATGCAAAAAGGAACAGCTTGCTTTATCCTGTGCCACGAAAAGTCACACTGAAAGCCTCCACACACTTTCTACTGTGATGATGTGCAGTAAACATACAACATAGGTAAATATAGGTACCTTTACATAGATAAACATACAACCTCTCTAAAGGTTATGCAGAGGATAGGGTTGGAGAAAAATAAGCAATACTACTGAATAAACAGTAGATGTCAGCACTGGTGCAGATACAAAACCAGGCAGCTTAGGAACAGATAGAAGAGTACCTACTATTTTATAGTATGTGTATGTGCACATGTGCACAGACATGTATGTGTGTTGTGATGGTGGGACAGAGCGCTCAAATGTAAGTGTATATGTACCCAGTATAATTCAGGCATCAGTGGTAGAGGCAGTTTTAAAGTACTGATGTCCAACTGCAGCCCCCAAACCTCTAAATGTTAGTGAGAACTGGAGCTAAGTCCTATACCACTGAGAGGTAACCTTTGATATATGAATACACTGTCTCTTATACCATTGACTAATTTCTATTATTAGCATTTACAAGGGAAAATGGTAGGCCTCTTAAATATAGGGATTCCTGCCCATTCCCTGTCCTAAATCCTGATAAAAGATGTTAAAATTGAGTTAAGGTTGAGAGTGCATGTGCATACTATAAGGATTAAAAATATTCCAAAATGTTGTCATCTGCAGACATGTTAAGGTGTGGAAATGCACAGTTAAATGCTCACACTTTGTCTCTACCTTCTAGTGATGCCTTAAGACAGGGCTGTCCAACTTCTGAGTGGCCAGGGGCCACAAACTGCACTAGTCTGGGCTATGGGCCCCTCATCCATGTTCTGTTTTGGTGTAACTGTGCCCCACCATGCAATTCCAGGCCACGCCACACCACACCACACCACACCATGCCCATAGGTGCCTCCGATTGCACTATGTGCCCTGGGCCCCAAAAGCTCCCTAGGCCCTGGGCTACCATCCGGCCCTGCCTTCAGGGGTGGGGACAGGAAGTAGAAGCTTGTGGAGGGAAGGGGGGCATAGAGACCCTGGTGGCAGTAGCAGCTGGAGCTATGGGGAAAGCAGGAGCCTCACAGGAGCCCATGGGCTGTGAATCTACCCCTTGTGGACCACATGTTGGATACCCTTGCATTAAGGTGAAAAGATATTAAGAAAGTAAACTGATGTAATCTAATTTGGGACCACAACCACTGAGAAGCCTGTGTCATAATCAGATTTGGCTTTGTTTCAACCATGCCACCCCACCTTCTTCCGCACTGCAGAGCCACTGTGATTTCCACTGCAATGCTGCAAAGGGATGGGAGGGAGTGTGCCCATGCACTACTTAGATCATTTACTTTTTGGGCCCCTGTGCCAGGGAAGTGCCTGAGATCAAAGTGTTTGCCTGGTAAGCCTGTATAGGAGAATTTAGGATTTGTTCCTGTCCTTCCTTCCCTTCTCTGTTCAGCATTGTGTTGTCTCATAGCACAGACATCTTTAACCCTGCAGCTGTCATAACACTTGTAAACCACCCATTTTTCACAGGAGTAATTACATGTAACCCAACCTCCTGCCATGTGTGCAAATTGATCTCTTCCACTGCCCTTATTCAAGCTCTTTGGAATTCCTGGGTTTCCACACTGTCACTTCTCTCTAAGTCACAGCACCACTGTTTTCCGATTTGTCTTCAGCAACCTATGATGTTGGACCCTTTTGTCTGTAACTTTCTATAAGGACTCTACTTAGAGGACATATACATGGCACTGCATGCCTAAAATTCCCTCCTACGCCTCTTTTGAATTAAATAACAAGTTGATTTATCTCCTAATTGCATTGGATTATTTGTCAACGCTATTTTCCTTTGATTTAATTCCATCTCTCTTTCTCTTCTCCTTGGCAGACTTCTGGAGTAAAGCTGTCTGACAATGATTTACTGAGCACTTGCAGTGGCTTACCAGGCCTTCCTGTTTTTTCTCATATTTCTCACTGCAGCCAGAGATCAGGTGGAGAGTGGTGGGGAATGCTCACAGCAAAGCAGGAGCCATAAAGAATCCGCTTGGTTTCACATTTCATTACATTCCAGAATCCCAGATCAGATTTAGCAGGAATGTTGCTAAACTAGACAGACCTTTCCAACGAACCTGGAACTCTGCTTATGACCAGTTTCCTGTTGGGTAGAGACAGACTGGGGAGTATGAAGAAACAAGGAGGCACAATTATAGTAGTATGCATCCAGCATTATGTATAGCTAATCTTTCAATATAGCATAAAATAACAGAATGAATTGAAAAAAATCAAAATGAAATGCTTCAGTGATCCTAAATTTATCATAATTTCCTAAGTCACATAAAATTTCCAGATTTTGGCAGTTTGTACAACTTCAGAATGAAAGGGTTTTCAAAATGTTGAACTTTCACTTCAAAAAGAAATTCCAGCTCCTGACCTGTGTGAACTCTACCTCAAGGTAAGAATGTGCATGCAAGTAGTTACTGCCGAACACCTGATGTGTGGTAAAGTCCAAACTAGGGGTGTCAATTAATTGTGGTTAACATGCTGTGTTAATCAGTGTTCCCATAATTTTTTTTAACGCTTTAATTGCACACATGGTTTTGGGTCCTGTGCTCAGACTCCACTCTGCTGCCATCACCACCACCTCCAGTCCGCCTAGCTGGGCAGCGGTGGTAGCACAAAGGACTGCAGAGCAGCTTGGGTGTGGGCTCTGGGCTGCTGCAGCAGGGGGTGAAGGGGCACACACAGGCACAGACACAGATGAGCAGCTGCAGCCTGCATGCAGCCAGGAATGCAGCCTGGCAGTATGTAGAGAACTGCCCAGCAGGTAAGTCTGTGGGGGAGAAGGGGTGTGGAGGGGGGAAGGGGAAGGGGAAGGGGGGCAGATCAAGGCCCCCATGGGGAGAGAGTGGGGCAGGGCCAGGGGCAGGGGCTGGGATGAATGGGGACCTGGGGCTGGGGCAGGTCATGGCACAGAGCCATGGGTAGCTCATCCAGGGGTGTGGGGTGGAGGGCGTAGCTCCCAATGCTGTGCACCCCTCCAGGGGAAACATGAGGGGCACATGCTCCCCTGCATTTCTGAATGGGGCAGAGGTGGGCTGCAAGCATAGGCAGAGGGAGAAAAAATTATTGGTGGGAGGCGGAGTGTGTGCTCCCCCCATCAGCAGGTAAGTTTGGGGGGGAAAAGGCTGGGGGAAGGGGAAGGGGTATGAGGGTGGCAGATTGAAGCCTCTACGGTGAGGGAGGGAGTGGGGCACAAGCAGGGGCAGGGGCTGGGCTGAATGGGGCCCTGGCTAGGCTGGGTGATGGAATGATCAGAGCCTGAGCTTCTCATCCAGGAATGGTGGTGGTGGTGGGGGGGGTGCTCCTGCCACTGTGTATACCCCGGCGGAGGCCCAGGGGACACATGCCCCATGGATCTGTGTGCGGGGCGGAGATGGCTGTCACTGTGTGCTGCACTTTGCACTCCACTGCAGCTGCCACTGCCTCCGTGTGTGTGTGTATGTGTGTGCGTGTGCCCCTTACCCCCCAACCCTGCTGCTGCCCCTTATTCTTGACTCACAGTACTCTGCATCCTGCCAGGGCATATGGGAACCCCCTTCACAGGCCTCCAAACCTCACACACACACCCATAGCTCCCCACACCTTCACAAATACCCACACATACCCCACCCCCACCCCCACCCCAACCATACAAAGTATCTGTATAATTTTGCATCATTTGAGTTTTTATGCACATAATTTTGAGTTTCCAGCTGTGTAATTAAAATTGCAATTAATTGTGACTTTAATCATGCAAATAATCTCGATCAAATTTTTAAATCATTTGACAGCCCTAGTCCAAACCTAAACTAATGCATAGTAAAGTGTCACCGTCTACATGTATGTGGCACGCATTAAATTAGTTTAACATGCTGTTTGCTAGTACCAATGCATGCAGGTACTAGAAAAATGATGTATTAATTAATGCTCAGTAGTGCACATGTAGATGCTGATGTCAGGTGCAAACTGTGCCCAGTCAGCCACACCAACAGGGGTCAAGCGTCCTGCTTGGTGCAGAGCCACATGCCTGGCAGTTTGTGAAGCCACGTGGCAGGGACAGTTTGCTGGCTGTCTCAAGCTGGCTTATGGACCCTTGGCCTGATACCTGGGGCCCATGCCAGCTTCTGCCTGTCCCCTGAACACTGTGCCCCACCACTGTCTGTCCCATGGGCTCTGTGCCAAATCACTGTGGGCACATGCTGGGCCCTGCAGCTCTGTGGACCCTGGCTCTCCTGCCCAGGACTCCCCACGGGTACAGTCTGCCTTTCAGGCAGTGGGCCCCATCCCAGTAGGCACATGCCAGATGATGCTGGTATGCAGAGCCCTGGCCTGATCCCCGAAGGCCCCTGGCAGCAGGTGCCATGTCAACCTCCCTGATGCTGGAGACAGCAGTCCAGGGGCCAAACTGGAGAGGCACAAGACCATGAACCTCATCACAATCTGGGGTGATGTGGAGATCCAGCAACAGTTTGGCCAGGTCACCTGGGCCAATGCACACATATACACAGTCATGATGGAGTGCATATTGGAGTATGGCCACCAGTGCTCAGGCCACCAGTGCTGTGTGAGAGCCAAGAGCCTGTGGGCTTAGTCTATCCAAGTTGGGGGCCACAATCATTAGTCCAGGGCTGCTCACAGGTCCATGCCCTTCATGCAGCAGCTGGACTGGATCCTGGGCCCGATGGACCCTGGTAAGGCCCACCACCTCTGTTCCAGGACAGGAGCCTGCACCACTGGCCAGTGACCAGGAGGATTTAGTGTAGGAGGGTCCCTTGGGTTTCTGGTGCCAGGTCCCAGTGCACTTCCCATCCACGGGCTCACCTGGCAGCTCAAGTAGCCCTGGCCAGCACCTGTCCTGGCAACTCCAGCTGCACACCCTAAGCAAGGAGGACAGATTCCTGAGAGAAAGTCCTCTGCTAGGCTGAGGCTGTACCTGGAGCCCCCTGCCAGCCTGAGGTAGCCTTCCTGAGCCCCCTGCCAGGTTGAAGTGGACCCCTGAACTCCCTGCTAGCTTGAGGCTGCCCCTGGAGGCGCCTGCCAGCCTGAGCTGGCCCCTCCCTGAAAAACCTGCCAGCCTGAGGCAGGTACCCAGGCTGCTGCCATCAAAGCCTGGAGCTCCCCCTTGATACTGCAGGGGAGCAGAGCAGGTCAGGAGCAGCCCTGGACTTGATTACTCCTGTTGGGTGCCAATGTGCACCTAATAGGGAGCATGTGTACATGTGTTCCTGGCCAAAGCGTAATGTGCCTGAATTTACTGCACAGTAAGATTCAGGTGCCTTAATTGCACATGAAGGAGAGGGAACTTTCCTGGAAAGGACTCCTGGATTCTGCCTCCTGCTCTCAAGATTGTCTATAATTTTTTCCCAATGATGATTTCATTTCTCAAATATATAATTGATATGTATTTAAATTTGTAAGTCATGACACTATTCTGCATTATATTTTAGTAACAGAGGGCATGTCAACAGAAGCCATGGAGGTGTGTCAAGACAAGTAAGAGGAGACTTTCGCCTGCATTTGGTATGGTGATCTGAAAACAGATGAATCTTTTGCACTATGGTTATTTCACCTTTGTGTGCAAGATCAGTGTGAAGTAAGAAGGATAACAGGTGAAATGTGATTTCAGGAGTAAATTGATAATGGAGCATGTAGGGCTGGTATCCCATAAGGCAAGGTGCACTAGTGAGAGAGGACTGTAGAATGCTGAATATTTGACAGCAGTGGTGCTCAGCTTTTTAGAGTGATGGGCTGAGCAGGACCTGGCTGTACTGTGGGCATACTCCCCTTTGGGAGAGGGGAAGGAGAGAGGGGAGAGCGAGGTGGCTGTCAATGTCATGGAGCAGGACCAGAGATGGAGAGAGGAAGAGAGCCGACCTCAAGGCAATAGAGTCTGCCTAAGGGAGGGGGATGGAGAGGGGAAGGAGGACAGGGGGAGGAGAGAGCAGGGGGCTGCCGTAGGGATCAGTGGTAAGCAGGCACCCTGGTTTTCCCTGATAAAAAATCATAAATCGTCTGATAAAAAATTACAACTTTTCTCATGAACCCCCCCAGGGAGCCCAAGTCTGTAGTGGGCAGCCTGCCCCTGCCCCAACTCCCACTCCCACACACAGATTTGAGGGGCATGGGTCCCCTCTGCAGCCCAGGAGTGCACGCAGCAGCAGGCAGCCAGCTCCACCCCACCCTGCAGGCAAGCTACCTCCAGCCCTGTCCTACTTCTTGCTGGGGCTGGGCAGTCTGATGTACTCTCCAGCTGGGCAGCAGCCTCAACCCCAGCCCTGCACAACTCCCTCCCTCCCTCCCTATAGGGGCCTCAATCACTACCCCCATACATACTTACCTGTGGGAGCTGCTTTCATGGAAAAAAGGAGTAAAACATGGGAAACAGAAAACCTGGATCCCTGGTGGTAAAGCACATGGTAACGAAGGGGGTGTGCTGGGCTGAGCTGCTTCATAGATTTCATAGATTTTCCTCATGCTGTGAGCTGTATCTAATTGCTTTAGAGGCCAGATCCACCCTACAGGCCATAGGAGGGGTGGACAATTATTTCAGCTGGCGGGCCACTTGGCAAGTTTTGGTGAATTGTTTAAAGTTGGACATAAAAAACCCAAATTGTACTAAAATCAAACATCTACAATAGCATGATATTTTATTTTAAAAAATAATGTTTGTCCTGATTTATATGTTTTTGAGTATTGTATAGAGAGGTGATTGCATAACAGCTAAAAATAAAGGCTTACTCTTGTATATTGTGGGGGCAGGGGTGGGGACTGTGTGTTGAGGGGCTGGGCTGGAAGGTAGAGCTGGAGCCCCATACACTGGGACAAAAATCTTCTGGCTGCAGCTTCTCCCTCTCCTAGCTGGGTGGGTAGTGCCCGGCACATGTCTCCATGGCCACCACAACCATTTCCCAGTGCTACTTTCTCCCTGGAGCAGCACAGCAGGGGCAGGAAGAGGAGAAGCTGCTGGGGGCAGGGGGAGTTGAGGAGTACCCAGGTGGCTGTAGCTGCACTGGGAGCAGCCCTGCCAGGAAGCTGTACAAGTTGGCCAGGGCCGCTGGTGGGCATGGATGGGAGCACAGTGTGGGCTGCCGTGTGCAGGAGTGGGCAGGGCTTGGCCCCACGTGGAGCACTGTGGAGGCAGCCATGGGCTGGATTCTGTCAATTGGAAGGTATCTGCCTGTGGGCTGGATCCAGTCAATGTGGAGGCTGGACCCAGCCCGTGGACCATAGTTTGCCCATTCCTGGGCCATAGGTTGATCACCACTTTTTTAGAGCTTAATTTTTCTGCAAGGTAAGTCTGAGGTCCTAGTATTTGGTACCACTGATTCACCAGGCTTTATTTTCCTTTTTTCAAAAGCAGCTACACACGCCTTCCTGTGTAGGATTCTAAGCTATGTCTCCCTTTCCTGCATGAAGTACTACTGTAATGAAGATGCCCACTGGAAGGCTTTCCAAATAATGCAGTATAGGCTTTTACTCCAGCCCCACCTGTAGGGAGTTTCAAGCAGGTGGAACACCATGTGAAGAAGCCTACTGTCTGCACCCAAAAGATTCTCTAAGGCAAAATGCACAAACAGTGATGGAAGCAAGATTGTCAGCTTCACTCACCACCATGCTGTATCCTCCTTCCCAGTAGCTCATGGGTTCCCAAGGGAACCTAGTGGCAAGCAGTCCCTGCACAGGGACTCAGTGATGTATCGTGGGTCTCTGGTGCCTGGGGGCCAACGCTTGCATTTGTGCTCTCCCCTCCCCATCCTTCTCGTAGCAATACTTAAAGTCACATGGCACACCGATAACTCTGAAGGGCCTGGCTGGCGCCCCCCGCCCCCAGGCCAGTGCCTATGGGCCATGGCCTCCTCCTGCCACCCCATTGGTCTGCCACTGCAGGGACTGCAGATCTGGTTGGTCCCTGCATAAGGCCCAAGAAGTTTCCTTTTTTCCCAACTCTTTCAGTCTTGTTTTAGGACCAGCCATAACCCGCTTTAGCAAAATAGGTGCATTAGCAGAATAAACAGGGGGATCATATGACAAAAAGTCAACTGACTAGATCTAGGTTTTTACAGAAGTCATGCAAACTGTGGAGAGAGGCCACAAGGTGGTGCTGTCCAACTAGTTTTATGCCATAATCAGGGTGTTTGTTGCCTTTCAGCCAAGACTTCCCTGTCACTGGCCTTTGGCAGTTTTGTCTGATTGTTCGGTTGTGATTAAATAAGGTTCAGAGAAGGGCAGGCATGTATAGTCAGGTAGATTCTTTCTGCTTGCAGTCAGGATTTTATCTTCATTATCTATTGAGATGTAAACAATAGTTAAAAATGCACAAAAAACAAAATGACCCTAAGGCTCAAAGGGAATTTACAAAACACCTTTCATAGATGAGCCTACAAACTTCACTTTATAAATCTATTGAATACAAAAAAATCATGGACTAAATATAGACATTGGATTTATGGCACATTATAACCCTCTTGCCACCTGATAACCCCAGGTAATCAGCGTGCATTTTACCAGCTACGTTCTATCACCAGGTCAACACTCCCCCTCTCCTCTCTCTCCCAACCTACCTGTCTCACACCTATTGTCTCCCATGGTTTCTAATTCTCACTGCCACACATTTGTATTTGCACAGACCTGAATTTTGCATATTGACTTCTATTCCATCCAGGAGAACACAAAACACCAGCAGACTCTCTGTGTGCCTGAAGAAGGGTATTTCTCCCTAGAAGCTTGCAAAGAACAAACACACAGTGTATTTTCCTCAGATTTATAGCACTGACCCTTTGGGAAAAAATGAATTGTCTGGTCACCATACTGGCCCTGCTGGCCTGCTGTAGGGACTTCTGCCCAGCCCAAGGCAGTCTTGGCCCATATGGCCTACCTAGCCTGGCTCCCCATGGCATCCCACGCCTCCTGATGCCACGCCCTGCCACCCAGACCTTGTGCTACCACCCAGACTTTGTGCTACCACCCAGACTCTGGCAGGGACACTGATGATGTGCTCTTAGATGCCACCACCTGGGCAGTCCAGGCCCTCTTGGGCCTCTAGCCCTGCTGCCTCTGGTCCTGCTGGGACAGCTAAGACTGGTGGCTGCATGTTGTATAGACTAACTGGGGTGACAAACAATGGCTCAAGTCCTTTCTGATAACCTGGGCTACCTTCAAGGAGCTCCTGAAGCAGCTCTGCCTGCACCTGGAGTGGCAGGACACCACCATGAGGTGGCTCCTCCCCACAAACACTCAGCTGGCCATTGCCATGCTCAAGTTGACCATGCTCACCAGCTTCCACTACATCAGCCACCTCTTCAGTGTGGGCAAGGTGACCACTGAAGAGGCCATCCTAGAGGTGTGTGGCACCCTCCAGGACATGCTGGGGCACACCATGCTCTGTGTGGTGCTGATGGGGTCCCATACCCTGGACAGGACTGACATCCCTGTCACCTGCCCATCCCATGGTGACCTCCTTTACTACAGCCAGAGGGTCTTCCACTTCATCATGCTTCAGGCTGCTGCTGACCACCATGGTGCCTTCACCAAAGTGAGCACTTGCTGAGTGGGCAGTGCCCATGATGCCTGTGTGTTCCACAACTCTGCCCTGCCAGCCCTGATGGAGAGTGGGCACTTTGTGATTGGTTGGGAGGGGGGCGGGGCAGACCTCCAGGTGTGCACAGTGGTGGTTCTGTTCCTTTTCATCAGGGACTATGCCTATCCACTCCCTTCCCTGGCTCATGTGGCCCTACACCAGCCAGCTGGACCCCCACCAGGCATGCTTCAATTGGTGCCTGGGCTGGGCCCACACCCAGGTAGAGTGTGCCTTCAGCCAGCTGAAGGGACGCTAGCTCACCCTCACCATCCACCTTGAGGTCACTGAGGCCAACATCCCCATAGTCATCATTGCAGCTTACATGCTGCAAAACATCTACAAGGCCTGGGGGAGCTCTTCCATGAGGCCTGGGTGGAGGTAGAGTAGCGGGCAGAGGATGTCTGGCACCAGGTATGCCAACTGTGGTGGTAGCAACACTGGCAGGCCTCTCCCACTGAGGCCCTGGGTGAACCAAACACTTGCCAGTGAGGGCCAGGATACAGGGTGTGAGAGGCGCTGGCTGATCACCTCCTGCTGCACTCTCCACTGTAGCTTACCGGGACTGCTGCCCATGGACTCCTGACCCACCATAAACCCCCAGCATGATGCTCACTACGGTTCTCCAAAAGACATTTTATTACCCTCCACAGAAACAGAGACCCCTCCACCTCCCTCCCCCACAACAGAGCCCATCTCCCCTCCCTCCCTAACAACAGCCTCTGCCACCTCCTCCCCTATTTCCCATAGAGCCCGTCCATCATCCACCCCACCCATCACCAATTAAACACCCTCTTCCCCATGCAGGCTATTTACAGTGTATGCTGGGTGTGTGTGCCCTCCCAAGGTGGGGGGACTGTGGGGTGGGGGATCCTATAGGCAGATCTGGGGACAGGCACCCAGCACCCTGGCCTCTTGCTACTCTCCTGTGGGTGTGGACACTGCAGCAAAGTCAGTGGGTGGGGGGCTTGCCCAGGAATGATGGCAGGGGCTGCTCTGCCAGCCCATCCATCTTCCCCTCCTGCAGCCAGTGGGCTGGGCCAGCAATGCCTCAGGCAGTTCTGGCTCTGCTGCAGGCAGTTCCTGCTCCCCAGCTGCATGGAGCTGGGGTAAGCAGTGGGGCTAGGCCTAGGTGGTGGGGCTGGGTGGCAGAGGACCTAGGGTGGTGTCCGGGTCAGGGGCTCCTGGGTGGTGGAGGTGCTGCTGCACCTCAACCAAGGCCCATTGAGGGCCCTGCTGCTGGGTGATGGGTGGCTGCCAGGGGGTAGGTGGGCCTAGGGCCAGAGACAGGGGTGGGGAGGCCCCTTCTCCCAGTGTGGAGCTTACCAGGTGGTCATGGTAGGCATGCCCAGTGTCCCAACTCAGTGCTCGCTGGTGGGGAGGATGTGTGGTTCCCAGAAGTGCCCTAGGGCTCACAGGTTCAGTGCCCAGCTGCCTGAGCAGGGGCCCCCTCTGGCTGGCTTGGGCTCCCAGCGCCCGGTGGAGGGGGCAGCTCCCAGAGTCCAGGGATGGGGAGCTTGACAGGATGGGTTCCTGGCAGCCCAAGGGGCCCTCTCCCAATGTTGCATCACTGCAGGTGCCAGGCCACAGCTGAGTTCAGCATGCTCAAAGAGATGTTATGGCTTAGGCCAAGGTCCCAGGGTGCAAGGATGTTGTCTAGCTGCTGCATAAAGGGCATGGACTTGTGGGCAGCTGCCAACCAGTGGTTGGTGACTATGACCCATGGTTCTCACATGGTCTTGACCTTCATGTGGCACAGGTGCACTGACTCATTGTGCCTGCACTCCCACATGCAGCCTGGCAGCCCCTCGTAGATGTGCTCATTAGAGCGCCCAGACCATGCAAACGGTGTCAGCCTCACCCCACAGTACAATCAGGTCTGCAGTCTCCTTCTGGGACCAGTTGGGGCTCTGGGAGACAGCATGTGGTGTCAGGGAGGATGCCAGCATGGCTACCTTGATGGCTTGCCGGTCCTCCACACAGCAGTCCCAGTGCTGGCAGATTTGGCCAACTGCCTGTAACAACCAGCACAGCACAGGGCAGGCAGGTGTGCAGTGAGGGCATGCTGGGCATCAGCCACAGGGTCCAGGTAGAATGTTACAGAGGGCCTGGGGTCAGCTGGAACAGGACCCGGTGGCCAGAGGCTGATGCAGGGGTCCCACTGTGCTTCTGAGACTAACAGGTGCCTGCAGGACCCAGTGCAGTGCGACAGTATGGGCCTGGCAGCTGCACAGCGCAGTAATGCCAAGGACCAGCACTGGGGCCTGGGCAGACTGCTACAGCTGTTATGGGGCCTCTGTGTGGGGCATATCATAGCCTGTGAGTGGTGGCATGTGGCCCTGGGCCCCAGCATGCCCACAGGCTTTTAAGAGCCTGGGACCAGGGCAGACAAAAAGCCACCCCAGCCCTGGAGCTGGAGACTTTCTCAGTCCTGGAGCCTTGGGGCTAAGCTGAGGCTGGCCTCCTAGTGGTGGGGCTGACTAGGAGCAAATTTGCTCCCAGTCAGCATCTACACACATTACTGTGAAGTAACTAATTGCAAGTGAATTTCTACAGTGTATTTACAAGTGACAAATTTACTCATGAATAGAGCAAATTACTCCCCAGTAAGTGTAATTTGGTACTTTGGTCTACTGCACAGTAAAGAATCTTGTGTAGAAGCATCCACTGTGTAGACTATAGTAGGCCTTAATGATAGGCTAGTACACTATGGAGTTACTTGTATTTGCTTGACCATAGTTTGGCTAAGAGAAGAACAGGCAAAGGAAATGATCAGGTAGGAGAATTTCACAAGGTGTGCACCATTTTGGAAAACTTCAGAAAGATGGATGGAAAAAACTAGGGTAAAGGTTGCACAGTCACCTCAAATACATGTAGGCTGCTTGCAGATAGTAAACCTCCCCTCCCCGCAAAAAACCTGTGCTTTACTGGAAGAAACAACATGTTACTCCAACTGGGCTCTGCAGCATCTGTGCAGAATGGGTGCTGCAGTGGGGCTTTTTGGTGCTTTTATCCACTAATGGAGTAAATTAACTATTAGATAAAAGTGCCAAAAAATCCTCAGTACAGTGCTGCGTCTTCTGGGTATGTGATGGGTTTGGTGCAGGAGCGCACTGAGTTTAAAGTAAAGCACCAGGTTTTTTTAATGTCTGCAAACAGCCTTAGTGGTTTGATGCTAGACAAGGCTAATTTGGGCAAGATATAGCTTATATAAGGCATAAGAATAGGCATATGAATATAATTACAGCGCCTGTTAGGGACACTTTTATAGTTTTCATCTTATTTAGTAAGCTTTTTGATATTTTAGCCAAGCAATAGACTATAAAACCTGGGTCCACTTTGGAATTTTTGCTCTTTGGTTTTGAACTATTGTTCTTATTGAATTACCTTTTTCAAGCATACCTGGTTAGCACTATTTAGGAATTGAGTTTTTAAAACTAGGTAAGAAGGTACTTTCCTTAACAGACTGACCACCTGTTAGATGCTTTGTAAGGCTCTGGGGCTAGAAATTTTTAGATTAAATTGCTTTCAAATGTTGATAAGTTTGTTATGTCTTTAGATAAAGGTATATTGTAAATTCAAATAATTTGCTTGATAAGCCTAATCTGTGCTTTTAGTCATTTATATCATTTTTATATTTAGTTGTTGAACTTGCTATTAAGTAGGTATTCTTATGAGAATTTAATTTTGGTGGGACTGGCTCTTTTAGCCATTCTTGGTTCTCAGAATCCATCTGAGGGTCAACAAGAGACTCTTTAAATTTTCCTTCTAGTTAATAGTCATTGAAACCTTGTACACAGGCTTTAAAAAATGAATTTGTACAGTCAATTATTAATATAATTTTTACTATAAAGTAGGGAAAAATCATTGCATCAGTGAGACTGTATGCAAACAAAAGGCTTCAGAACATGGGTGACTGGTATTGCCTTACTCAGGGGGGGCATGTGCCCCTCCCCCCGTGACCAGTCCCACTGACCGGGGGGTGGTCCCTGCAGCTGATCTTGCTGCTTAGGGTGGGGTGTCCCTTCGTAGCTGTTCCCACTTCCTGGGGGGACCCCCGCAGCCAGTCCTGTGATGGCCAATCACACAGAGCTCCAAGCCCCACCTTTGTTCAGCTGGAGCCCAATCCTGTCTAGGAGGGGGTGGCACAAGTCCCTGGGCCTGATCCTGGTATATGTGGTCTGGGTAGAGGCTTCAGGGGGTCCTGGAGCTTGTTTCCAGGCAGGTGGAGGCAGTGCAGGATTCCACGCCACTCCTGCCTGGCCAGGATTGGGCTCTGGGGACCCTGCACTACCTTTGCCCCTGCCCAACAGGGCCTGATGTAGTGCACAGGGCCATGGCTTCCCAGAGGATCTGTGAGGAGCTCTGCAGGCCAGGTGATACACAGTCAGGAGTCCGATCTGGCCCATCTGTTCTTTCTCATCTATACTTATCATACCTGCCTTTGCATCTGGCCCATATTCCCTTTTTCATATGAATGATCAGTGAACAGCTCCCAGAACAGGAACAAACTGAGGAACATACAGAGATTATAGCAAATCAATTTTTTAGACTTATCAACACATTATTAATTCAATTAGTGGCATCTGAGGATGGCACCAAGATCCAAAGCTGGGATCCATATTCACAGGTGCATCTCAAGTAGAACCAGGGAGGTGATCCTCCCACTCCATGCGACACTGGTCAAGCCACAGCTGGAGTATTGCATCCAGTTCTGTGTGCCCCATTTCAGGAGGGATGTGGACAACATTGAAAGGGTCCAGAGGAGGGCCACCCGCATGATCCAGGGACTACAGGGCAGACCCTGCATTGAAAGACTGTGGGACCTAAACCTGTTCAGCCTTCGCAAGAGAAGGCTGAGGGGGGACCTGGTGACTGTCTATAAACTCACTAGGGGGGACCAGAAGGATTTAGGGGAGACCTTGTTTCCCCTAGCGCCCCCTGGCATGACAAGCAATGGACACAAATTATTAGAGACTAGATTTAGATTGGATAGCCACAAGAACTATTTCACAGTTAGGGTGGCTAGGAGCTGGAACCAACTTCCTAGGGAAGTGGTGCTGGCTCCTGTCAAAGATCAGAGTCTTTGATTTCAGATGCCGATGGCAAAAGGTCAGAGGCTAACACAACAAAGTCTGCAATTGTAGTCTATCCCTCTGTATTAACAGTGCTGCATATACACACCACTGTCTGTGCCACATTTCAAATCACTTGAGCTTCCCATACGAGAGAGAAACTAACCTTGACAGCCCAGTGTGAAAGATAAAGTACCTATAGTAACAAGATTAGCTGACTTTAGTGAAGTTGTAAAATTAAATAATGTACTATGCTCGCCCTCCTGTGACCAAACAGGACCAGTACCACCCAAGCAAAAATAACCCCCCTTTTTTCTGAAACCTGAGCAAACAAAGAGAACACAAGTGCCAACTCATTAATTATTCATGCCTGGCGTGTAGTAATTGGTCACCTGGCCAAGTATAACTTTGAAAGAACTTCCGTCCAAAGCAGAGAACTGTGTATACACTCAAGAAGAACAGTTTATGCACAAATATTATCTCTCCGCCTCCAAATCTTTTTGGCGTACCCCCGTCTTGCCGGCCCGTCTATCGCTGTTGTTATCTTTCTTATCAAGAGCTCTTGGTAATCTGCAGACTGCAACGGCTTATGTGAATCGCTTGGAATCAAGTCTATTACCCACCCTGTAAATGCTGGGTAACATGATATCTGCATGCTGTAACTAAATAAATCAACTCCTCTGCCTACGCTGCATCACATCAGTAATGTAAGTAAAATAAACTTTCTGTGTAACCAATACGCTTTAAATCATCCTGCTTGCCGTTAACACCCACCTGTCCAGTCATAAATCCCCCCTCGCTCCAAGCTGGTCATGCCAACCCAGGCTCGCAGGTCAAAGGTGCACCGGTCATTGAGGCGTGACAGCTCCTACCCTGGGGGTCTTTAAGAAGAGGCTTGATGACTACCTGGCTGGACTCATTTGAGTCCAGTCTTTTTCTCCCGCCCAGGCGGGGGGTCAGACTTGAAGATCTACATGGTCCCTTCTGACCCGACTTCTATGATTCTATGATTTTTCCAAACATTATGGCTGCTCAGGTCTAGGACCTTTGTCTAGCCCTTTACTGAAATACATGCTGGCCAGGGTGTTTAGATCTAGAAGTCTGGAGGAGTAGAGAGCTGGAGATTTGATTGCAGGCCAGCCCTAGTACTCAGAGAGCAAGTTTTCCCTGAAACTATTAGATCCTTACCAAAGTGGAATCCTAGCACCAGCTTCATTAATGGAGAAATAAAACCAATGAACAGCTCTCCTGCTATCTCTAGAGATCCCTGGTGGTACTCTTCTTTGTGAAAGATCTTTAATCATCCCAGAGTTACTCAAAAAAGCATCATGTATGCCTCTTTATACAACATCATTTTTCCAAACTGCAGCATTGATTCCTTTGGGGCTGCATTAAGAACAAGCCAAGGTTTAACCTGCCATTACTCCTGTAAATCCTACTTTTCAGAGACAATTTTTATCTCTTGTTAAAGCAATCACTTAGCTTATTTCAACAGACAATAAAAGCTTGTCCTTTCTTTTGAAGTCAGATTATCATGGTGTCCTCTGGAGAGAACTTTGTCAGGAGATGGCTAACATGGCCTGAATTTGAACTCTTGCTGTAGTTTTTGGGTGTAAGTGAGCATAGAATTTTAATCTGTAATAGGGTGGCATGGCCCTTTAAGAGGCAGCAGGCAGCCCTGTTGAAGGCATTTAGATATCCAGGGTGTGTCCCACTGGAAGCTTAAAATCCCAAAGGAGAGAGTAGAGGGAAGTTAACTGGGTGAAGAAGCAGTTTGTAGGTAGAAGGCAAACTATTACCCACACAAATTTTCTACCAGGAAGAGGCCATGCTACTGTGCTGGGACCAGAGCCACCACCCAGAACAGAGCCAAGGGATTTTTGTTTGGCTGGTTTGTTTGTTAGTTTGGTATACAAAGACTTTTATTTGGAAGCAGTAGCTGAAGAGCCCTTTGGGGAGCAAAGTCAGCCTGCAGGAGCCAGCAGGTTAAGCAACCCACTTACATATGCTCTATCTTTAAATACTTATACTCTGAGTACCACCTTATTCTTCAGGGAGGGTGATGCAGTAGCTACCTGCTGTTTGTGCTGGCAGTTTCTAGTCTCTAAAGGTGCTTGTACACGTTATGGTGGGGCTGTGTGCACGTGACAAAAAGTGATGAGAAATTGTCATTTCTCTAACTTAATGGTGTAACTGTGTACATGTGCATGATTTTTTCATGTAAATATTTATTTGAGCATAGCAATTTAGACCACCTTTGATGTTTTTTAGGTTGATTGGGACAAATTGTCCTCTTGTGGATAAAAAAAATATGTACATGTACATCATGTCTTGTGGCCGGAGAAGACGGCAGGGATAGTGCACAGGGATGCAAGCCCAGGTGGGCTTGCGGAAGCTTAGGCTTGGTGGGCTTCCAGCGCTGTTCCTGTTGCCTTCTCCGGCCACCAGCACACCCAGCCACCCTCCTGCTGCTTTCCTGCATTGCCCGAGGGGTAAGCCAGCCTGTTCCTGGATGGTTCCAGGCAGCTGGAGAAGGTGGTGGGATGGTGCATGGGGTTGCTTGAAACTCACAAAACCTGAGCTTCCCTGAACATGCCCTGGCTCCCAGCGCCCCACTGGTGGGTTTGGCCAGGTGCTGTCTGCCTGTGACCTGGGGCAGCACCCGCCCAGATAGCACACCACCTGGGTAGCCCTGGGAGGTGCTGCTGCCATGGAGGGAAGCAGTGGGCCTCCCCCACCACTCAGGGGTTGCATGACCCAGTAACAGCTTGCATGGGCAGGCTTCACTGAGGGGAAAGAAAAGCAGTGAGGGGCCCATTTTTTTTTTTTTGGCAGAGCCTGCCCACTTCTCTCATGGCTGTGGAGCAAGCTGCCAGTGAGCCTTGAGCTGTAGGGTGTGGTCCTTACCTCCATGGTGGCAGTATCCCCTGTGCCCCCCCAGGTGGGCTGCTGGCAGGTGGGTGCCACCTGGGGGGGCACTGCCTCCATGGAGGAAAGGACTGGGGCCCCCCCCACAGCAAAGGGCCCAGTGTCAGCTTGCTTCCCAGCCACGAGAGAGGCACAAGAGAGGCTCCACCAGAAAAAAACCCAAAAAAGCGGGCCCCTTGCCACTTACCCCCCCCCCCCCCCGGCAGAGCCTGCCCATGGTGGGGGGTGTGGAGTGGGGAGGATGGCAGTGAGCTAATGGCGGACCATCACTGTTTTGTCACTGTGATGGAAGTTCCTAAATTGAAGACCTGAACCTGTTCAGCCTTCACAAGAGAAGGCTGAGGGGGGACCTGGTGACAGTCTATAAACTCACTAGGGGGGACCAGAAGGGTTTGGGAGAGACTTTGTTTCCCCTAGTGCCCCCTGGCATAACAAGGAATAACGGCCACAAGTTGTTGGAGAGTAGGTTTAGATTAGACATCCGTTAGAACTACTTCACAGTCAGGGCGGCTAGGATCTGGAACCAACTTCCAGGGGAAGTGGTGCCGGCTCCTACCTGGCTGGGATCATTTCAGCCCAGTTTTTTCTCCTGCCCTGGCAGGGGGTCAGACTTGAAGATCTATAAGGTCCCTTCCGACCCTACTTCTATGATATGATTCTGTGATTCTATGAAACAGTGGGTGACAAAAACTCACAAAATTAAAAACCCACTGTTTCAATTTAGGGGAACTAAACCCCCCTCACAGGTACAAGTGCCCAATGAGCTTTGTTAGTGCAACTCCTATATAAATACAGAGCTGAGATTTATTGCCCAAGAAGATTCAAATCGATGTTAAATCTTCAAGACTTTAGCATTCAAGTGGGATTGGCCTCCATTCCTTGGCTGAGGTAGAGAATGTATCTGCCAATTACTTTTATTTTTTGTAAGAACACTAATGGCTGAACATGGCTTTCTTTCTTCCAGCTTGTTAAGCCATTTAGCATCAAATTACCCTGCAAATCAATGTATGTGTATCCAGAATAGCATGACCATCACTGTTTGGCTTGTCTTAGCCAGAGCTAAATCCTTGTTCAAACTAAACACAGCCATGGCTTAAGTCACCATTAAAAGAGTGAACCTGTTCTAATTACTAGTACAGGGAATGCAGATCTGATGGGCCAATCTTTAAGAATGCCTTGGAGAACTCAGAACCTGATAAGTAGAGTCAGCCAGAATAATTTTCTCATGTCCCCTTAGTTTGAGTAGAAAACTGCAGTTAAATAGAGCAACCTGGTCCTTAGAAACAAAAGCAGGAAATAAGATTTTGGATTCCTTGGTGCTGTTCTTGACACACCCACTGTTCTACTGTGTGTCTATAGGCAAAAATCATACTTCTGTCTGTCTTACCCTTCCTGTCTGTAGGGATATGTATAAAGATAAATCTTACAGGAACTTTTAGCTTAATTAATGTTTAAAACTGTATTAAATTTATTGCATTCTTCAGTACTGGAATTCATTTCAAGTTCACAGAATCTGGAATCATCAAAAATTAGGGTTGGAAGGGACCTCAGGATGTCATCTAGTCTAACTCCTTCCTCAAAGCAGGACCATCCCTAACCAGATAATTCCGGCCAGGGCTTTGTTGAGCCAGGCTTAAAAAACCTTCAAGGACAGAGATTCTACCACCTCTCCAGGTAATCTGTTCCAGTGCTTCACCATTCTCCTAGTCAGAAAGTTTTTTCTAATATCCAACCTACCTTCCCTTGAGACCATTGCTCCTTGTTCTATCATCTGTCACCACTGAGAACAGTTTAACTTCATCCTCTTTGTAGCCCCCCTTCAGGTAGTTAAAGGCTGTCCAGCCCCCTCTTGAAGACCCCCAAGGTAGGAGAGAGTACCACCTCACTTGGGAGCCCATTTCAGAGCATGGCAGCCCTAACTGTAAAATAATGTCTCCTGATGTCCATCCTGAACCTTCTTTCTAACAATTTGTAGCCGTTATTCCTAGTAATCCTGGGTGGTGCCCAGGGGAACAGAGCCTCCCCCAATTCCCTCTGGTCCCCCTGCTGAGTTTGTAAATGGCCACCAGATCCCTTCTCCCCCGCTTGACCATGCAGTTGGCCCTCTTCTGAACCTTCTCAATGCTAGCCACATCCCTCTTGAAGTGCAGCGCCCAGAACTGGATGCAGTACTCCAGCTGCGGCCTGACTAGTGCTGCATAGAGGGGGAGGGATCACCTCCCTGGACCTGCTTGTGAGGTGTCTGTAGATGCACGACAAGGTGCGGTTGGCCTTACTGACCGCTTTCTCATACTGGTGGCTCATGTGCATCCTGGAGTCAACAATGACTCCAAGATCCCTTTCTGCCACTGAGGTGACAAGAAGGGTGTTTCCCAGCCAATAGGTGTGGTGCTGGTTCCTTCTCCCTAGATGCAGTACCGTGCACTTGTCTGCATTGAATTCCATCCTATTCTTACCCGCCCACTGAGAAAAGCCAATGTAAGGCAACTTTATTCAAAATGGACTTCTTCTATGAGTCAAAGTAATAATTTCAGTAGTACATTTAATGGTCTGAGCTGTTTAATTCCTAATATATTTTTTCTGTTTCAGTTTCTGCTGTGGTTGTATATAGTAGTTCTTTGGAAGGTGTCTACCATAACTTTGGACTGAAATATAAGACAAGAAAGCAGAGAAATGAGGTATAAAGAATAGCTGAGGCTTAGAGCTGACCAGAAAGGAATTACCATTTGTGTGAGAAACTCAGCTGTTCCTCCCAATTGGCACAGGAAGATATTTATGATCCATCCTAAAAGTTATGGTCCTGTGGAGAAATAAAACTCATAAGAGAGCATGGAAGGCACGAAAGCCGGGTCTAGAGCTCTCATAAAGCACCATAGTGAGTCTGGTGGATACAGCATTCATGTCTTCCTGAACAAAAATGAAACGTTTTCTTTTGATTCTAAGATGGCAATTTCTGCCAAAATTAATCTTTCTCAACAGAATTTTTTTATTTTAGTGAAACCACATTTTTCAACTGGAAAATGTTCAATTCAAAATATTTCTACCAACCTGCCTGACACAGCTGTTTGACTTATAAATAACCTGTTTCTAAGCTAGTAGTTAGGTTATTATAAAACCATCATAAGCGCTGATCCAGGTTTAGGATGTTTATTTTTTTTTCCAGTGTACAGTGGAAGCTAGTGCAATCTGAAACAATCTAAAGTAATTGGTCTTTCCTACACTAGAATAAAAAGGGGCATGGACAAACATACACTTGGAGTTGATTCAGTAGGGGGAGCAGCTTTTCTTCCAGAGCCTGCAAAGGCCATTATGCTTTAACTGTTTCATAATGATAAAAATGTAGCAAAATTGTTTCATGGTTCACCCTGTTTTATTCAGGGTCAGAGTTGGGGTGATATTGCTCACTTCTTTTGCTAGAACAGGGGTTCTTAATCTTTTTAGACTCAAGGCACCCCTTAGGAAATGTCAGCTCTTACTTTTCACTTGTTTTTGGATTATGGAAAAGTAATAAAACAAACCTTCTATTTTGAAGAACTCAGAATGAACACAACAGATCAGAATAGTTTTGACACTATGGATACCTATTAGAAATCTCTGGGCTTTTCTTGTGAATTATGTGTAGGTGCTAATATTGTGCCTCACCCCTCTAACACCCTGAAATGTATCTCACAGGACCTCAGGGTACCATAACACCCTGCCCTGGTTGAGAATCACTGTGGTAGAGGATCATTCACTACACTGGCATTCACAGCAAAATAAAATCACAGCTGATGCTAAATGAACACCCGTGTTTGCACTCAGCCTCCAAGTAATGCACTGAATAGGATGTGGAGACTTGACTTGGGCTTCCTTCAGATCAGAGGTGATACCTGGTAGCATCAGGGGGATAATAACTTTCCATACTTTGTACTGTCTATTTAATTTTTGGGGCAGGGGCTAGCATTAGGCGTGTCATATTCAGAGTGAGAGACCGTCTCTGGTATCTGCTCTGCGGGTAGGAGATTCTCTCATACAGAACTGCAAATCTATATTTTAAAAAATCCCTACATTTGCAATGTTTTGGTAGTGTTAAACTACTTCCTGTCTGACCTCAGAGTTTTAGTACTCTCCCCAATACCTTTACAAGAGGAATAGAAATTTATCAGCACTAGGGACTGAGAGACAATGAGTTTTTAGGATTTTATAATTTTCCTGATACTTAATAAACCCTGATCTTCATAGATGATTGTAACCCTACTGAACAAGATTTTGTTTAATCTGTTATTTAGTTTAGCTGGGTCTGTTTCTGTCTCAGAGGCCTGAGGAAAGGTACTGTGATACCCAAAAGCTTGCTTATGTCCATACCAACCATACAGTTGGTTCAAAAAAGAACTTGCAAGAATTCTTGCCCCTCACATTAAATTTGCAAAACATTAAAAAAATTTAGAAATGCAGGAATCAAGGTTAGCTGGGAGGCCCACCGATAAGATAGTCACATGGCTTTGTAACTGTGGTTATGGTTAAACACCAGGAATCTATTCCTGCCTCAGGCCATCTTGTAGGTGGATTTCCAGTGCTGTATGTTGCTTGAACACTTACTGCGGTAGATGGAATAATGAATATTAGCAGAGGATTCCTGGTGTGGAGGGCCTGCAACTTTCTATTCAATCATTTGAAGTATGTCCCAAGCTTAATTCAGCTTTATGTGGTTTTATGTGATACTGTTGTGGCTGGGACATAAAAAATGTTTGCTACAATTTTTAACTAGAACTTTTTTTATTAAAAATGTGGGTGCAGTTTTGGCCCAGTTCTCCAGAACAACCAGTTCCCTTTATTGGAGCTGAATATCCTTAATCATAGCTGTCACAGTTTGGGAACTTCAGTCACAGCTACTTGTGGCTTTACAGTGAGATAGTTCAGGTTCTGTCCCCCTGTCATGTGTGCTCCCCCCAAACTTCCAAAAACTCCTAATAGTTGAACAATTCTGATCCCATCCACTAGGGGGGCAATAGTAGGCTTACACATATATCCATGCACACACAGGCACGTGAGAGTGACAGTTTGTCACTCTCATATTTCCCAAAGAGCTGTGGAAAAACAACAACTCCAGAGAGGAGAAAGGAAAGGGCCTTGGAAATATTTTCTGATTGTTAAATGAATTTGCATCCAAGAAAAATTATTACTTTGGGGCAAAGCCAAAATCCATATATGTGACCTGCAGTGACCATGGATTCTCTTGTTTGATTCTGTTATTTCTCTTTCATGAGGTGTATTACTGATAAAGAAAAGGACCAGAGGCCTGACACACAAATTTATCTGTGCAATAAAAGGTTTGTAACCTGCAGAATGCTGAGCCAATGATTCAATGCCTTGACCCCTGGTGCTGAGGAAGAGCCTGGACTTCATGAATAGGGCACCCACATTTAAGCAATCCTATTTTGCACTTACGTGTTTTGTCATAATCAGGAGGAAATGGAACTCTGCTAAAAAATATGCTTGCTGAGCAGTCAAATAAAAGTAAACTCTCCCCTCTTCCATGAATGGTAATTTATTGTATTTATTCAAGGGAACAGTTTATGTAGTAGGAAAGAGCTAATTATTTCTTAACTGCATCAAAGTGAATGCCATTAAGATTGACAGAAGGGAGCAAAGCATAAGATTCTTTTAGGAAACTTTCCAAGGAAGTAAATATTTCTGTAAATGTAAGTCATCATTTTCTGTCTACTCACACTATTGAAGTCAAAGTAACAACACGATGTCACTGAAGGCCTGAGTCAAAGCAGTTTGTGGTTTGGGATTTTTTCTGTTGACTTCTCAGGCTTTAGACTATATGCATCTAACTAAGGCAGCACAAAAAAAAAATCCTGATTAGGAGAAGATCTCTCTCCTACAAGTGAAAATACACTTGTGCAAAACCAAACTCCAAATTTGCAATGAAAGATGCTTGGGAATTTTTCAGTGAAAGTACTGATTTGTTGAAACCAAAACTTCTTTCAGGAGCATATTGCTTTCAGTGTAACTATTTCTGGAAAATGTTGTTAGTTCCAACATAGCATCTCTGTGGAAAAAAAAGCAGGTAATGTGCTGCAGAAGAGCTCATTGGTTGCTTGATACAGGCAGGCTAGGGTCTCTGATACACAAAGCAGGTGACAAACCACTCACTAAATGCAGCTGATTCATTCTTTTCTTACTCTATGTGCACGTGGGAAACAACTGATCATTGTCTTCCTTATAACAGCTTTCTACACAGTTGAAGTTAGTTACTGTGTTTATGTTCTTTTCCTCTGTAGAAAGCCCTGAATCCCTGTGCCATAAAGCAGGTTCCTGCCCTTGTTACTATATTAATTTCGTTCAATTTCAAGGGAGATTCACTGGCATAAAACTGTTATAATGTAGAAGAGAATCATTCCCAAGCTGGAACAGCAGGAGAAAGAGTGTTCCCTTTGAGCCCTAGATTGAGTCTTCACTGCAGTTACCATTCATGGATTCTTCTAATAGAATCAGAGAATCAGAGAAAATGAGGCTTGGAAGGGACTTCAGGAGGTCATTTAGTCTAGCCCCCTGCTCAAAGCAGGACCATCTCCACCTATATCATCTCAGCCAAGGTTTTGTCTTAGTTGCATCTTAAAAACCTCCAAGGATGGAGATTTCACAACCTCTCTTGGTAACCTATTCCAGTGCTTTACCACCCTCCTAGTGAGAAAGTTTTTCCTAATAGCTAACCTAAACTTCCCCTGCTTCAACTTGAGACCATCGCTCCTTGTTCTGTGATCTGGCACCACTGAGAGCAATTTAGCTGCATCCACTCTGGAACCACCTGTCATGTAGTTGAATGTTGCTATAAAATTCCCCCTCAGTTTTCACTTCAGCAGACTAAATAAGCTCTGTTCCCTCAGCCCCTCCTCATAAGCCTTGTTCCTGAGCCCCCGAAACAATTTTCTTGCCCTCTGCTGGGCTCTCTTCTATTTATCCACATCCTTTCTGTAGTGAGGGGCCCAAAACTGGACACAGTACTCCAGATGTGGCTTCACCAGTGCTGAATAGTGGGGAATAATCACTTTTCTTGATCTTTTGGCAATGCTTGTACTAATGCAACCTAGTATGCCATTAGCCTTCTTGGCAACAAGGGCACACTGTTGGCTCATATTCAGCTTATTTGCCACTGTAACCCCCAGGTCTTTTTCTGCACAGCTGCTGCTTAGCTAGTCAGTGTCCAGCCTGCACTGCTGCATGGGATGTTCTGTCCTAAGTGCAGGACTTTGCACTTGTCCTTATTGAACCTCATGGGTCCAGATGAGCGCGCATGTGCCTCTTGCCCTGCCCCAAACCCATTCCCCGTGCTGCAAACTTGCAGCGCAGGGAGAAAATTAGATATCCAGGGTTCTAAAAAATCAAAGTTTAAAAAACCAAAGCAGGGCATGGTTCCTGACCATGTCCTGAGGCAACTGGAGGTTGGGTCATCCATGGAGACACTTTGGCTGCCAGAGCGTCTCTATGGTTGGCCCTCACCCTGGTTCTGAAACACGCGGCTGGCCAGGCCATGTGTTTCAGCACCAGGGCTCCAGTGCTGATGAGTATGGAGTTGGGGGGCTGTAGGAGCGGGGAGGGGACCATGGGGGGAACCCCCAACAGATCCACCCACTCCCCCAGCCCCTTGGACTCCTACTGCAGCCAGCTCCTCCTCCTACCAGCCTCCCCAAGCCCTCCAACCACTGCTGGGACTGGCCCCTTCCCCCACCAACCCTCCTGAGCCCCCCTGACCCCTGCTGGGCCTGGCCCCTCCCCTCTGACTCCTGCTGGGGCCAGCCCTCCCCCTGCTAGCTCCCTGAGACTCCCCCCACCAGACCCCCTGAGGTCCCTGACCCCTGCCCTGGCTGGCCCTATCCCCCCCAAGCCCCCCTTACTAGCCCCCCATTGTTTAAAAAAACAAAACAAAAAACCCCCAGCACTTACGGCAGTTGGAGCTGCTGTGTGGCTGACTGGGGTCTCACCCGCACAGTGCGGGGCAGGCTGATAGCCCCAGTGGCCCCAGCCCAGGCCTTGATGCCCCTCCCACTGCCCACCCACTGCCCTGTGCTGCCTGGGGGGCTCTGCCAGCAGGCCCTGGAGCCCCCCACCCTTGCTTCTAAGGTAAGCAGAGGTTTTTTTTCTCCATTTTTTTTCTGTTTTTTTTTTCTGGGTTTTGTGATGGTGCCTGGGGATGTGGGGTTAGCCATGGGGGCCTGGGGGTGAAAGTTGGGGGGTGAGAATGGGTGGGGAAGCCATTTGGGGGGTCTGGGGGAGTGGGGGGTGGGGCAGCCATTGGGGGCTGCAGCAACTGGTGGGGGATGGGGTCGGGGGCAGTAGTTGTGGGGGCATGTGGGCCTTGCAGGGCAGGGGGGTGGTAGCTCCTGCAGGGGGCCATTTGGCCCCCATTGAGGGGGCGTACCCCTTGTGTAGGGGCTGAATCTCCCATTAGGGGGCTGAACCCCTTGTTTGGGGCTGAACCCCATGTTTGGGGGCTGTACTACTTATTTGGGGGTTGAAACCCCTGTTGGGGGGGCCAGACTCCCTATTGGGGGGCCAGACTCCTTGTATGGGGGCTGAACCCCCTGTTGGGGGGGCGGTACCCCTTTTTTGGGTGGTGGACCCCCTGTTGGGGGGCCAAACCCCTTGTGTGGGGGCCATCTCCTTGTGGGAATGCAGCAAAATGTGTATTCATGAATTCATGAAACATATATTTAGAGTTCAGTTTATTATTATGACAAGAGACTTGTTTTAACACTGTAAGATATATCAATAAAACATTGTCCAACCTATCTCGCTCTCTCTCTCTCTCATTATAGTGGTCTTTTGTTTTACTTGTGGAGGAACATGGATTTGGGGGTGTTTTACAGAATGATTTTGGGATTTTTTTTTATCAGGGATGGCTGGACAGGGGGCACACATGGCAGTAGTGCCATACAGAGGCCAACTCTGCAGCCACAGTCCACTGGCAGATGGCCCAGAGGGGCAGATGCCTCTACTGGCTGTGGAGTCCCCATCCGGGTCTGGCAGGTGTGCAGAAGGCCACAGCCAGGCAGCAGCCCCTACTGATAGACCACTGCAGTGGGTAAAGTGTGCAGGGAACTCTTAGGGCTGCTTCAGCAGTCCATTGGCACAAGGGGTAGTGTCCACAGGTACCAATTGGCTGGGCCCCAGAAGCTCCTGAGAGCTAGTAGCCCTGAGCTACTTGCCAGGGCAGCTTTTGATACTGCTGGGGACAGCACAGGTGCTGGCCCTGGGCTCTAGCTCCACCTGGCTGCAGATCCGGGAGGAGCCAGGCAGAGTTATTTTGCCCCAAGTGGCACAATTTGCTCCACACCAAAGTGCATGTCCAAGCACATGTGCTGAAGCAAAAACCCCTGGGTAAAATTTGCACTGCTTCTATTTGAGCTGCTGCAAGTGCACATGCTTGCATGTATGGATGCACCCCATGAGATTTCTTTTAACCTAATCCTCCAATTTGTTGAGGACTCTCTGAATCGTAGCCCTACCCTCCAGCATATCTACTATGCCCCACAATTTGGTGTTAGCTGCAATCTTGCTTAGCGTGAGCTCCTTCCCATCTTTCAGGTCACTGGTAAGGATATTGAATAAAACCAGCCCCAGGATTAAACTCTGGGGCACTCTATTTGATACCAGTTGCCAACTGGTATCAAGCCATTGATACCTGATGATCCAGCAAGGTTTCTATCCATCTTACAGTCCATTCATTTAACTTGTACTTCTTTAGCTTGTTTGGGAGAATGTTGTGGGAGACAATAACAAAAGCCTTTTGCTAAAGTCAAGGTATATCATGTCCACTGCTCTTCCTGGTGAGGCACGACTTGGCCTTGGTGAATCAATGCAGACTGTTCCTAATCACATTCTTCTCCTCCAAGTGCTTAGAAATGGATTCCTTGAGGACTTGCTCCATGATTTTTCCCAGGTTTGAAGTGAGGTTGACCAGTCTTTAGTTCCCTGCATCCTCCTTCTTCCCTTTTTTTAAAGATGGGCACTATATTTCCCCTTTCCAGTCATCCAGGATCTCTCCTGATCACCACGAGTTTTCAAAGATGATGGCCTGTGGTTCTGCGAACACATCAGCTAACTCTCTCAGCACCTTTCGGTGCATTGCATCTTACCACATGGACTTCTACACATCCAGCTTTTCTAAATAGTCCTCAAAATGTTCTTTTGCCACTGTTGGCTGCTCCCCTTCTCCCCAAATGGTACTGATAGGTACAATAGTCTGGGAGCTGGCCTTGCCTGTGAAGACTGATGAAGAAGGTGAAAAAGACATTGTGTACTTCAGCATTGTCTGCATTATCTATCACTAGGTTGCCCCCCCATTTAGTAAAAGACACTTTTCCTGATCTTCCTCATGTTACTCACATATTTGTAGAAACCCTTCTTGTTATCCTTCATGCTCCTTGATAGCTGCAACTCCAATTGTGCTTTGGGCCTTCCTGATTTAATCCCTGTATGCCCAAGCAATACTCTTATACTTCTCCTTAGCCATTTGTCCAAATTTCCACTTCTTGAAAGCTTGCTTTTTTGTGTTTGTGAAAGCTTGTGAACACATCTTGAAAGCTCACAGAAGAGTTCCCTGCCAAGCCAAGCTGGTCTTCTGCCATAATTGCTAGTCTTCCTGCAAATTGAGATGGTTTGTTCCTGTGCCGTCAGTAAGGTTTCTGAGGGCACGGGAAAAAAACTATCCCAATGCACAGGAAGACTATCAAATATGGCAGAAGGCCAGCTTGGCTTAGCAGGGAACTCCGTAAGCTTTCTGGGGGCAATGGCAGGAGCATTCACATTGGAACCCCTGTTAAGTAATACCTGGTAACACCTACTAATTCTGCTAATACTCCAAGTCATGATTTTGACTCTACAAATTGACCAACTGTAATCAGTCATAATGCCTTGTGACCAAAGTAGACATGAGCCCTCCTTAGGGCCAGCATTAACCATACTGTTCACAAACCTCAAAGAGTTTTCAATGGAAAAAAAAAATGATTGTAAACCTATGTAAGAAAGTCCAATGCTCTGTCTTGTGCTTATAAGAGATGCACCAAGGGCCTCATAATAACTGTCCTTTGATACCTGGAATGATTATGATTATGGAAAGACCACACAAGCAATTTGGAAGTGCTGTATTTGCTAAAACTGACACAGTCATAATTTCTACAGCAAAGACTGAAGAAAACAACATTGAAATCCTGACCATTGAATTCAATGGAATCACAATCACTTCAGTCTACAAACCACCAAAACACAAGTTTTGCTTTTACAGACACACCAGGGATCACTCAGAATAAACCATGGGTAATAATCAGTGACTCTAACAGCCACAGTACGCAATGGGGCTACAATAAGACCAATAAAGACAGTGAAGCATTAGAAGTGTGGTTGGATGCATACCAGCTGAGTTTGATTTATGACCCAAAGCTACCTAAATCATTCAACAGCAGACGGTGGAAATGAGAATACAATCCAGACCTTATTTTCACCAGCAACACCATCACTGGGCTAAGCAATAAAATAGTATTCAACTCTATCCCACATTCCCAGAACCAATCAGTTGGCATTCAGATCAGAGCTGCAGTAACATCTATACCGGTGCCATTTTTTTTGACATTTCTACCTTAAAAAGGCAAACTGGAAAGGCTTTTCAGAATACCTTGATGCCACAGTCAAAACCGTCAAAGCATTGCTTGAGAACTATGACCAATTCATAAAAGCTGTACAGAATCTGCAAGGAAGAACATCCTGTGAGGCTGCTGCAAGATTGGGAAAACAGTCAGCCTTGATGACATGTTCACCAAAAAAATTAAGCAATTCAGACCCCAGACTTGAGAGTGGCTCCTCTGCCTTTATACCTCACGCACAGCCAGTCAAAAAATTCCAAACATACAGCAACATGCTCAGGTAGTGGCACTACTAAAGCCAGGGAAAGATCCATCTGACCCAAAGAGCTTCAGACCTTTCTCTGCTATACCACATGCACCTGTACAAATGACTGATACTGAACCAGTGTGCCCCATATGTGGACAAACACCTAATCCCTGAGTAAGGTCGCTTTCACTTTAGAAGATCAACAACAAGCCAGCCACTCAATCTAATTCAACATATTGAGGATGGTTTTGAAAAAGGCCAAATCACTGGAGTTGTGGTCAACATAACAGCTCCCTAAGATACAGTTAACCACTGACAACTCCTCCACAAGATCCTGGAAATAACAAAAGAGCTAATATGAACCCTGCTCAAAAAAGACTTTTTTGTCAAATTGGATGGGAAGTGAAGCAGACGGAGGTGATAGATGGCCTCCCCCAAGGAAGTGTACTAGGCACCACTGTTATATAACATCTAATGAAGAAGTAGGGCTATGCCATTGATTCAACCACCTGTGACTGTGGCACAGAGCTTCATACTATACAATGCCTGCTGCAATGCCCGCTGCGTGAAGGCACATGTACAGTGAAACATCTTGCAAAGTACAATAAATGAGCACAAGCATTTGTAACAAAACTATCAACTGTGGCGTAGAGACATGAGGAAAAAAAGTCAGATTTCTTTAAAATACAACCAGCTCTCTTGGACTCCTTTTCCCTTCAGACTGGCCTCCTAGAGGATCCTGTCCATCAGTTCCCTGAGTGAGTCAAAGTCTGCTTTTCTGAAGTCCAGGGTCTTTACTCTGCTGCTCTCCTTTCTTCCTATCCTCAGGATCCTGAACTCAATCATTTCATGATAGCTGCTGCCCAAGTTGCCATATACTACTACATTTCCCACCAGTTCTTCCCTGTTTGTGAGCAGCTGGTCAAGAAGAGCCTGGCCTCTAGTTGGCCTCTACAACACTTGCACCAGGACATTCTCCTCAACACTCTCCAAAAACTTCCTGGCTTGCTTGTGCACTGATGTATTACCTTCCCAGCAGATGTCAGGGTGATTGAAGCCCCTCATAACCAGGACTTGTGATCGGGAAACTTCCACTAGCTCAACCATTCCCAGTTTGTTGTATGCAGACAACCTGTCAGTGGTACACATTAACAGTGTAACCTGGGCAGTACTCCAAGAGGTACCCCCGCTCCAATTGAAGGGATCAAAGCAGGTGCACAAACTCTGTGAGAAGTGTAGGGACTCTCCTCCCCTATAAAGCAGAGCCAGACCACCAATGGGGACTTAACCATACACTTTTTAATGATAGAACAGTACTGGGAACATAACCAGTATAAACCAGGGGGTATAAGGAACACTACAATGCCCCGAGGGGACGGGATTCAACAAAGGTTAGACACTTACAATCATAGACATATTCATCCAGTTGACAAAAGACAGGTTTAATAAAATATAAAACACAAACAGCAGAACAAACAATATTGGTTGGTGAAATATAAAAGGCACAAAATACAAAATGTTAAATAACAAGGAATATAGGGCCTAGGTACCTGGAGGGGGAGAAAGGGTGGAAAACACAGTGACTCCTTTCCACTGCAACAAGAATTTCTCCCTGTTACTTCACCCACCCCAAGACACCTCAGCTGAGACTTGAATTTTGACCTCCCACAGGGTAGGAAGAAACTTTACCACATAGCCACCAGTGTTGGTACTGTACCAAGCTGCTAGGGGGCTTGGCCTTCCATGAGCCCCGGCCTCATGTCGAGCTGCCTAGCCTCTTATTGGAGGAGCTGGAAGCAGAGCTGGGAACCTCTCAGGTCACTGCTCAGATCCTGGCTGGAGCTGGGAAACCTCTCCTGCTGGCTGTAGCCTCTCATAGGGGATCCTGGAGCCCAGCAGGGAGCCGCTCCTGCCAGCCACATGCTGCGCTGCTGAGGGTCCAACTGCTGCCTGCAGGTCCCACTACTTCAGGTGCTTCTGGGGCACCTGCTCCTGCCCCTCTGGCCCAGGTCTTGCCAGATCTTTGAAGCTCCTTCCTTGTGGTCCCTCGCTCGTTTCCCCCAAGTCAGCTGCGCTGCCCCTTTTATCCCCCTCCAGGTGACCCAAGGGGACAATCAGGGGACATGGAGGGTGAGTCTCTGGGGCCTGATTGGTGAGTGTCACAGAGCACTTAGGTGCCTGCGCCTGAAAGTGGAAACAGCTTGGGAGAGACCCCTAGTGGTGAGAAGGGGGAGGCTCAGTTGCCAGTCACCAGGGCAGCACAGGTGCTGGTGGCTGGGGCAACCGGCGAAACCCCCTGACAGGAAGGGGCAGGTCTTGGCCTTTCTTAAGCCCAGGACTGAGGCCAGGAAGGCAGTTCCCCTCTGGTGGCCAGGGAAGGGGGAGCTTGGCCAGTGTAGGGAGAGAGGAAAAGCCAGACTGCATGAACATCCCCTGGTTGCTGCCATGGGTTGGAGTATTTCTCAGTAGGGACTGAATGTTGTTCTGACCGTATGGTTTAGCTTTATGTTACAGCCAGGAGGCTTAGATTTGCATTAGAGCTGATTGGCTGGTGGTATTGCTTCTGTTTGTAGTTTTATAAGACCGGAGGACCAGGTGAGACTATTAGGGGTTGGAGGAGGCCTCATAGGGGCTCTACGGTAGTGTGGGAACCCCAGTGCCAGAGAGGGCACAACATTCAGGGGTGCATTGACACCAGCCCCAGAGCACACAATTGTGAGAGAAGCCCCAGAGCGGGCAGTTGCGAGACCAGCTGGAGAGTGCCCATGGGGGCGCAGGCTGTGAGACAAGCCAGAGAGCGCCCGTGGGGCGGGGAAAGGGAAATTGACTGAACGACGTCCGGTACATCTGCGAGGCTTGGGGTGTGGTACAGGGGTGGTTGGAGCCACGCATAGCCCATAAGGCTGGGGTGCACCGAGTCACCCAAAAGAGAGCTAAGACTGGGATACATCAGGGCACTGTGTCAGCGAGGACTAAGGGCAGCCTCCCTTAAACTGTTAACATCAAAGACGTGGCAGGAGAGATTGTGAGGGTGCTTTTAATTGTTGTAATCATTTTGCACTTGTTATACGTCAGCTAGAGGTTTGCTAAGTGAATAAGACACTCTAGGGCGGCAGTATAGGAGAAACATGCGGATGGGATTTTCCACACAGGGTTTCCCAAGGGGAAGTCCAGGGTCTGTCAGTAATGTGACAGTCACTGCTCCGAGCCAATGAAGAAGTGCCACATGTGATCCTCAGTGCACAAGCTAAATCTATTCCAACACGGAGGAAAGGCAACAAGAAGGCACAGCAGCCCCCCTGGCTCTCCAGAGACCTAGCAGACGTACTGTGGCTAAAAAGGAAAGCCTACAAAGGATGGAGGATGGGATTCACCTCCAAGGAGGATTACTCTGCACTGGTCCGGTCCTGCAGGGACCAAGCCAGGAAAGCCAAGGCTGCAACTGAACTCCAACTAGCTTCAGGCATCAAGGACAACAAAAAGTCCTTTTTCAGATGTGTGGGGAGCCAGAGGAAAAGCAAGGGCAATGTTGGACCCCTGCTAAACCAGATGGGGCAACTGACAACTGACGCCCAGGAAAAAGCCAACCTATTAAACAGGTACTTTGCGTCAGTCTTTCATCAGTCACACGGGATGCCCATGCCTGCTATGGGACAGGGAAATCTGGGTGAGAGGAATCCCCTACCCTCCATCAATGCTGACCTCATGAAGGAACACCTTGAGAAGCTGGATACCTTCAAGTCAGCTGGCCCTGACAACCTGCACCCCAGGATACTCAAGGAGCTGGCGAGCGTCATAGCCCAGCCCCTGGCACGGATCTTTGAAAACTCCTGGCGCTCTGGTGTAGTGCCAGAAGACTGGAAGAAGGCCAATGTGGTGCCGATCTTCAAGAAAGGGAGGAGAGTGGATCCGGCTAACTACAGGCCCATTAGCCTGACTTCTATCCTGGGGAAGATCTTAGAAAAGTTTATTAAGGAGGCCATCCTTGAGGGACTGGCCCAGGCTAACATTCTAAGGGACAGCCAGCATGGGTTTGTTGTGGGTAGGTCTTGTTTGACCAATCTTATTTCCTTCTATGACCAGGTGACCTATCACCTGGACAAGGGAGAAGAGATTGATGTCATATATCTTGACTTCAAAAAAGCTTTTGATCTGGTATCCCATGATCACCTCTTGGCCAAACTACCCAGTTGTGGCCTTGGCTCCACCACTATCCGCTGGCTGGGAAATTGGCTTCGTGGTCGGACCCAGAGGGTTGTGATTGATGGCAGTCACTCATCATGGTGCCCTGTGACCAGTGGGGTCCCTCAAGGCTCTGTCCTGGGACCCATACTGTTCAACATCTTCATTAACGATGTGGACATTGGAGTCAGGAGTGGACTGGCCAAGTTTGCTGATGACACCAAACTTTGGGGCAAAGCATCCACGCCAGAAGATAGGCGGTGATCCAGGCTGACCTGGACAAGCTCAGCAAATGGGCAGACGAGAACGTGATGGTGTTTAACACTGAAAAATGCAAGGTTCTCCACCTTGGGAGGAAAAACCTGCAGCACCCGTATAGGCTCGGTAGTTCTACGTTGGCTAGCACTACAGAAGAAAAAGACTTGGGGGTCATCATTGACCACAAGATGAACATGAGCCTCCAATGCGATGCTGCGGCTAGTAAAGCGACCAAAATGCTGGCATGCATCCATAGATGCTTCTCGAGCAAATCCCGGGACATCATTCTCCCCTTGTACTCGGCCTTGGTGAGGCCGCAGCTGGAGTACTGCGTCCAGTTTTGGGCTCCACAATTCAAAAAGGATGTGGAGAAGCTTGAGAGAGTCCAGAGGAGAGCCACGCGCATGATCAGAGGTCAGGAAAACAGATCTTACGACGACAGGCTGAGAGCCATGGGACTCTTTAGCCTGGAAAGGCGCAGGCTCAGGGGTGATCTGATGGCCACCTATAAGTTTATCAGGGGTGACCACCAGGATCTGGGGGAACGTCTGTTCACCAGAGCGCCCCGAGGGATGAC
This sequence comes from Crocodylus siamensis, assembly GCF_052110815.1. Classification (NCBI taxonomy): domain Eukaryota; kingdom Metazoa; phylum Chordata; order Crocodylia; family Crocodylidae; genus Crocodylus; species Crocodylus siamensis. Next base: position 22,348,731 of record NC_143401.1, read on the forward strand.
GAGGTCGAATGGTCACAAACTCCTGCAAGACTGTTTCAGGCTGAACATAAGGAAGAATTTCTTTACTGTCCGAGCCCCCAAGGTCTGGAACAGTCTGCCAGCGGAGGTGGTTCAAGCACCTACACTGAACACCTTCAAGAGTAAATTGGATGCTTATCTTGCTGGGATCCTATAACCCCAGCTGACTTCCTGCCCTTTGGGCAGGGAACTGGACTCGATGATCTCCCAAGGTCCCTTCCAGCTCTAATGTCTATGAAATTAGACTGCCCTGCATCACTGAGGGTATAAACGACATTGCGCTGCAAACTTTGTGGTCTTTGCGTGCCCGACGGAACGTACCCATGGAGCAGTTCGAACATGGAGCGACCTTCGGCCTGGCCAGCCGGAGGGGAGGACGCCAGACCCACCTGGTCCCGGCGACCAACCCCGGAAACACCTCACCAGAAAACAACAGCAGTCTCACATGTCACTAGGGCGCGTGAGACGTGGTGAGTGTGTGCTCACTGGTGGACACAACACCATTGATTTTATTGTGTTTTGCACCTCGTTAATAAAGTTGAGCCTGACCACCTATAACATCGCAAAGCATGATCTGCTGTAAGCCCAACTATTGAAAGATTCTGTAACATTAATATTACCTTGGCACAATAGAGGGCGCTAGGGGAGTTCACGGCCACCCCTTGGACCCTGCCCTGTTACAATGAGGAAAGGGAATCCCAAGTCCTCCAATCATCTTTTACCCTTTCAAAACCCCTGGGCTACGTCACTGCCAGCTCACCTGTCACAACAGATTTATTATAATTACTTTATATGACAAAAATGTTCTGGTAGTACTGAAGGTTGAATGTGGCAGTGACTTGGTCATGTCTCTTGACAACAAATTGTGTTTGCTTGAAAAAATGCTTGCTGAGGCATCATGTGACAGCTAAGCCGGCATTCAGGGGGTGAAACCTAGTTTTCTGCTGCTTATCTATGTACTGTGGAATGCTTATAGCTAGAAAAAAGAGTGTAAAAGAAAGCCAATGTGGTTAAGCATTTTCTGTATTTTGTTAATGCATTTTGCCATAGCTTAAAGCCAGCTTCATTAGTGATAGCGCAGTTAAAATTAATTATATAAGGAAAATGCAAAGGCTTGTACTGTTATTGGTTAGTCACATAAGGAAAGTTGTAACATAAAACCTATAATTGGCTGCAAGCCAACAGAATAGTTCAAAAAAATCTATAAATTTGCTAGCACATCCGGAAATCAGCCAAAAGAAAGCGGTGTAGTAAAAGAAGCTATTATTATGAAAGAGAAACCGCAGATCTAAATTCCATGGGGCGGTGAGTCCTGACAAGCTCGAAGACTGAATATCAGAGTCCTTCCTGGTGCCCTTTTAGACAGTGTAGATTAAAGGCACCTGACTTCACTAGATTTCAAAAAGCTTGTCGTATACCAGGCATAAAAAGAGACTGCTGATAAGTTGCCAACTCAAAGATTTACTGTCTGTCTTTGTTGTGTTGTTAAACTTTGCGTAATTATGTGTTTATTAAATCAATAAACTTTTCTTATTTTTTTACCCCAACCACTCTCTCAGTCCTGAGCAAACCCACTGCAGGCAGCTGAGACAGTTGAAGAGAAAAATTTGCTGGTTGTATCATTTTAAATTGGTGGTGCGCAATCTGTCAGTTTGGGAACCTCTGCACTAGCTGTTTGAAGAAAGCCCCATCCACCTCATCCTCCTAGACTGGTGGTCTATAGCAGACACCCACCACAGCATCACCCTTGTTGCTGAACCCTCTGACCCTAACCGAGAGACTTTCAACTGGTTTATCTCCAGTTTCATACTGGAGCTTTGAGCAATCATACAGCATTTTACATAAAACACAACTCCTCCTCCTTCTCCCCTGCTTGTCCTTCATGAACAGTTTATACCCACCCATGAGAGTACTGCCAGTCATGTGAGCTACCCCACCAGGTCTCTGTTATCCCAACCATGTCATAGCTCTGTGACTGTGTGGGGAATTCCAATTCTTTCTGCTGGTTTCCCAGCCTCTGTGCATTCACATATAGACACCTGAGAAAACGATCTAATTGCCCTACTTTCTCAAGAGGAATGAAAAGGCATCCCTTGTTGCCTTCTCCTGCATGTACTTCCTTCAGATCACCCACTTCCCGACTTACTTTAGGGCTTTGGTCTCCATCTGCTGGCAAACCTAGTTTAAAGCCCTTGTTATAGGTCAACAGATGAAGCCTGATTCACCTGTTGGCATCCTCAGACAAAAAGGGTTGGTCCCGGCTTTGAACTTGCCCAGCACAATTTGAAGTGGTAAAATGGTAGAAATCCTTCTGTGGGATTTTCCCCTTCTGTGCAGCTGGTATATGGCCTGTCTTTTCCAGCCCAAAGTTCATAACACTCCCTGTCATAGTTTCATAGTTTCATAGTTTCTAGGGTCGGAAGGGACCTGAGTAGATCATTTAGTCCGACCCGCTGCCATGGCAGGAAATAATACTGGGGTCAAACGACCCCTGCAAGATGTTCATCTAACCTCCTCTTAAAAACCCCCAGGGTAGGAGCCAGCACCACTTCTCTTGGAAGTTGGTTCCAGACCCTAGCCGCCCTGACCGTGAAGTCGCGCCTCCTGATATCTAACCTAAACCTACCCTCTGCCAGCTTGTGACCGTTATTCCTGGTCACTCCTGGCAGTGCATTGGGGAATAATGATTCCCCCAATGCCTGCTGATCCCCCCTAACTAATTTATAACAGGCCACTAGATCCCCCCTCAGCCTTCTCTTCTGGAGGCTGAACAGGTTCTCCTCATAGGGCCTGCCCTGCTGTCCCCTGATCATGCGAGTGGCCTCCTCTGGACCCTCTCCATGCTGTCCACGTCCCTCTTGAAGTGCGGTGCCCAGAACTGGATGCAGTACTCCAGCTGCGGCCTGACCAGTGCCGCATAGAGGGGGAGGATCCTCTTTGGACCTGCTTGAGATGCATCTGTGGATGCATGACAAGGTACGGTTGGCCTTCCTGACTGCCTCCCCACACTGCCGGCCCATGTTCATCTTGGAGTCAATGATGACTCCAAGATCCTTTTCCGCCTCAGTGCTGACAAGAGGGGAGTTTCCCAACTGATAGGTATGGTGCCGGTTGTTCCTCCCCAGGTGCATCACCTTGCACTTGTCTGTGTTGAATCCCATCCTATTCACATCCGCCCACCCTTGTAGCCTGTCTAGGTCTGATTGAAGCCTGATGCTTCCTTCTAGTGTGCCAACATCCCCCCACATCTTAGTGTCATCAGCAAATTTGAACAGGGTGCTTTTTACCCCCTCATCTAAATCACTGATGAAGATGTTGAACAGTGCGGGCCTGAGGACCGAGCCCTGCGGAACCCCACTGCCCACGTCCTTCCAGGTTGAGAAGGACCCGTCCACTATCGCTCTCTGGGTGCAGCCCTCCAGCCAGTTGGCGACCCATTTGACTGTGTGGGTGTCAACACCACAGTCCCCCAGTTTCTTAATGAGAACGGGATGAGAAACAAGGTTGAATGCCTTCTGGAAGTCCAGGAAGACTATGTCCACTGCTACCCCCGCATCTAATGATCTGGTAATCTGATCATAGAAGGCCACCAGGTTGGTCTGACAGGACCTGCCACTGATGAACCCGTGCTGGGTGCCCCTAAGCATGCAGTCCTCTGCTGGCCCCTCCTGGATGTGTGCCAGAATAATTTTCTCAAACAGCTTGCCTAGGGTCGAGATAAGACTAACTGGCCTATAGTTTCCTGGGTCCTCCTTCCTCACCTTTTTGAAGATGGAAACCATGTTGGCCTCTTCCAGTCCTCTGGCACCACACCAGAGCACCACGAGTGCTCATAAAGCTGTGCCGAGGGTCCTGCAATGACCTCTGCCAATTCCTTTAGGACTCTAGGGTGGAGATCGTCTGGGCCGGCTGACTTGAACATGTCCAGCCCCTCCAGAAGCCCCCTAACTAGTTCCACACTAACCTTTGGCCCAGGTGTGCCTCCCCTGGGGCCCGAGGGGGGCCCAGCAGGGACATGGCTGTTCTGGTCCCTACTTAGGAAGACGGAGGCAAAGAAATCGTTAAACATGTTAGCTTTGTTGTCTGGTGTGACGACCAAATTTCCCAATGTGTCCTGCAAGGGCCCCACGTTAACCGGGACCTTCTTTTTGCCCCCTATGTATTTAAAAAAGGACTTCTTATTGTCCTTAATCTGAGAAGCTAGTCCTAATTCCATCTTTGCCTTGGCCTTCCTAAATGCCCCCGCTACAACTCCGAGCAACTGCAGAATAGTCATCCCTGATGATGACCCCTTCTTTCCATTGGGTATACGCCTCCTTTTTAGCAAGGAGACATTCCCAGATGCTTTTAGTGAGCCATGGAGGCTTGTGTGCTCTCCTGCTCCCTTTGATCCTCGTTGGGATTACCTGCCTTTGGACTTGGAGGATCGCCTCCTTAAGGAACAGCCACTCTCCTTGGACATCTGGCTCCCCTCCCCTCTGGGACCTCAGTGCATCCCCAACTATCCTCCTTAGCTCGTTGACATTTGCCCTCCTAAAGTCTAGGGCTGCTGCCTTACTGCAGGCCTTTGCCACCTTGCGCTGGATGGTGAATTCCAGCAGGCGATGATCGCTGTCGCCCAGGTGGTCGAGCACCCGCAGCCCCCTCACCAGGTCATCACCCATGGCCAGCACTAGGTCCAACAAGGCATCTCCCCGGTGGGGCTGTGCACCTCCTGGGTTAGATGGAGGTCCTGCACTCTGTCTAAGAACCTATGTGAGCAGTCAGACCTGGCTGACTGCTCCTCCCAGCAGATATCCGGGAAGTTCAGGTCCCCCATGACTACCACATCTTTAGCCTTCACTACCTCTGTGAGCTGACCTAAGAATTCCTGGTCAAGCTCTTCCCCCTGGTTGGGAGGTCTGTAGTGGGCCCTCACCATTAAGTCTCTCTCCCCTCGACTGCCTTGTACTCTAACCCAAAGCACCTCAGAGTGCCCCTCCTCTGACTCCTTGCTAATTGATGAGGATGTGTATTCCTCCTTGATACAGAGTGCCATGCCCCCACCTCTCCTTCCTATCCTGTCCCTCCTGTACAACCTATAGCCCTTGACATTCACCACCCAGTCATGCGTAGAGTCCCACCACGTTTCCATGATCCCCACTATGTCCGGGCTGGTGTCAGCCATCAGGAGGGTGAGTTCCTCCTGCTTGTTTCCCATGCTACGAGCGTTTGTGTAGAGGCATTTGAGGCCTCCTGTGGATGTGTGTACTGCCCCCCTAGTCCCAGCATTGCCCTGGCCCCCATTGCTTACCTGTTTGCTCGTTTCACTTGTTGGTCTGGGCTGGGCTGTAGTTGTGGGTGTTGTTTAGTCTGGCAGTCTGATGTCTCCTCCGCCCTCATCTTCCCCTTCCCCTGACGAGCCTAGTTTAAAGCCATCTTAGTCCAATACCACTAGTTCCGTGATGCCAAGGTATGCCGACCAGGTACCCCAAACAAAATCGGGGAATCCTCTACCCTAAGCAAGCTGGCATATCCTGACTAGGATACTACTGGAGTACTATGAAGGTACAACTGGGGTACTATTGGGAGCTCCTCCATCCCTGCATTCCCACCACTGACCAAGTCTTTATTCAGTCACTTGAGCCCAGCAGTCAGGCTAAGAGAACTTATAGGACACCTAGCCTTCCAGTCTTGGCCTGGGTGTATGTTCTAGCGATAGGTTACTGGCTGTCCACCCAGGATCCCTAGAAGTCCATTCTCCACAAACAGACAAAAATGTAGGCAGGGTTTCTGCCTCTCTCACCAGTCTCTGGAGTGCATTCCTGGGTTTCCTTCCTGGGGGATCTTCTGTTTAGTCTTGTTCCTTGCTTATTGCAGTCTCCTGAGGACTCCAGCCAATCAGGGATGGAAGCCTCCGGTGCCACAATGTCCTGGTCTCCTGCAGGTGGCTTACTCTTTCCCATTTTTCCTCTCACCCTATTACAGCCCTCCTTGCCAAATTAGTCTGAGAGGATACTACTCCCTCTCTTTGTCAGGTGTATCCCATCTCTTTTGAGTAATCCTTCTTCAAACAACATTGTGTGGTTGAAGAAGCAAAAGTCCTGCTGATGTCACCACCTGTGCAGCCATGCACTGATCTGCAGAAGGCATCTGCTCCTGCCTGGGCCCTTCCCCTTGAGCAGAACGATTGAGGAGAATACCTCCCTAGCCCCTGTGCCCTTGCACCCAGATCCCTGTAGCCACTTTTGATCTTCTCAGGGTCTCCGCTGGCAATATCATTGGTACTCATGTGGATGAGCAGCATAGGGTAGTAGTCAGAGGGCTCAATGACTCCCAGTAATCCCTCCAGGACATCTCTGATCTGGGCTGCATGCAACCAGCAGACCTCCAGAGACAACAGTTCAGGCCAGCAGATAGATGCCTCTGTTGTCCACAGAAGGGAGTCTCCAACCACCACCACCCATCTTTTCCTCTTGGTGACCATGGTCTTGATTCTCCCAATATTGGGGATGCCTGGCCTGGCTTCCTCCAGCAATGGAACCTGTTCCTCCTCCTCTGTTGCTATGGGTCCATATATGTTCTCCAAACAAATTACTGCAAATGGAGATGAAGACTTCTGATTGCTCCTGGAGGTTACACGTTTCCAGCTTCCACCATCCTTGGAGTCCATGTCTCTTTCTTCTCTAGCATTGCCTCTGACAGTCTTTCCTCTGCAGTCCTAGGGGTCTTCTTCAGCATTGAATCAATGAAATCCATGTGGCAGAGGGTACTTTGGAACCTTGCCACCTCCTTTTGCAGTTTTCTTGCCTGCTCCCTGAGGGGCACTACCAGCCAGCACCAAGCACATAGCAAACACTCGTCCACCTGGCTATCATTGGAAGGAACCTGCAAGCCACAGTCTCCACAGCACCAAACCAGGACCTGGGTGAAAGCCTCAACAGTGAGTGGTCCTGCCTAGACAGATACCTCATAAGCAGAGGAAGAGCTGGCAGTGGCTCCAGCCATTTCTCTGGGTCTCTTAATCTGCCACCTCTCTCTTCCTACCCCTCTTCCAAGCAGACCTTTCCTAGACTGTTTGCTGCTCCTCTTTACTGTTTGCTGCTCCTTGGTCCCAAAAGTTTCCCTTTTCTCTTACAGTGAAGAAAGTTGAGAGAGAATTTCTAGGCAAACTTCCTAGTGAACTCCCCCTTCCTAGTGAACTCCTTCCTACTGACTTTAGCTGCACTGCTCCAGACAGAAATTCATGGATCATGGAGCCTGTATTTTAAGAAACCAAGTGCCTGACCTTGAGTCTGTGACTGGCTCACAGAAGGTGAGAGACTCCATACCAGCTATGAACTGACTGCCCAGGGGAGTTTTCCATCTATTGACTCCTCTGGGAAATCCTACAAAATATGAACTTTCATTTCTACCCAGGAGAACTTTTACAATCTTTTCTCCAATGCCCGATGAAGGGTGTTTGTGCCCAAAACTTGCAATTAATTTTTTTGTTGTTGCAAAAAATCTTGTTGGTCTAATAAAAGGTATCATCTCTACTACAAGTCCTGATGGCTCACAGAACACACCTTTTGCTCCCTGTGGAAAAGGTGTGTCATCATACTGTCAAAGATAAATTTTAAGCTTGTGCTGCCAATACAAGGAGTTAAGTTTGACATATGCACAGACAGCCCAAGTGAATGGAAAATTCCATAGTGCAGTCAGAGCTTGCCTCCTGCTCAACCCTTGGGCCTGTCAATCACGTGTGACTACTTTTCAGTTTGTGCATGCTTAGTCACGTAAAGAACCATATCAGACGCATGCTCAGTCTACAGACTGCATGAGGTAATCTGACCAGAAATTTCCACTGAGAAAACATTTTGATTGGCTACTAAATTTGTATAAAAGGCTGGTGAGCCCCTGCTCAGGGGGGAGACCCACTTGACTGAGAACAGAGGCTGTTAATCAGGGACTGTTCCTCAGTAAAGCCCCTTGGCCTATTGGTCTCCTCCCGCTTGGATTTTCGCTTCATCTTCAACGTCATCTTGTTCTTATCATACTGATCTTCTGGCTTTCAACTAACATTGGCATCGATTACTGACCATGACTCGGATTATCCCTACTTGCCTCGATTGCATCTCCACTTTTCCACATCTCGGCTTCCGACCTTGGCTTTGTCTTTTGATCACCCATTGTTCATCACTGGACTGGTGAACACCGTTCATCATTTCTATGAGTTACAGTTTTGTTCTTTTGAATTCCACTCATGAGCTGTTGACCAGCCCTGGGACTAGCTAGCGGGCAGCCGCACCTATCCCTCAGGGGGTAGAAAGCAAGGGCTCACTAGTGAACCCCGTGGGCCAACAGACCCCTTTGTTGTTATCTGTTCAACTGTAACTGAAGAAAGCATCGTCACCTACGCCTCACAAGTGTAAGTTAATAAATCCATCTTTACTTGAAACCATACGAGTCTCGTGCCTCAGAACTCCTCGCCAATAATCCCACCTGTTTCGTTCCAAGCCACCACCCAGCCCACCATGACCTTGGGGCCTTCATTTGGTTCTGACACATACTAGTTCCACTTGGGATTGCAAACACTATTCACACTGATTGAGGTTCAGCTAGAAATGATGTCCTCCAGCTATCTGAACCTTCTTCCACAAGTGTTTTTTAATTTAGGAGCACAGAGTTTGGCAGCTAATAACTCCAGTCCTTCTAGTGCAAGGGTGGGCAACTATTTCTGCTGGTGGACCACTTAACAAGTTTGGTGAGATGTTAAGGGCTGTACACATAAAATCTGTGGGGAGGGCAAGTGTATGCATATGTGTGGGGGCTCGCCATATGTTAGATCCTGGGAGCTGCCCAGGGGGTGCATGCAGAAGAACTTGCTCGGATAGTGGTGCAGATGCTGCTGGCTCTCTGTTCCCCATCTAGCCCATGACTGGCCCCGTGGCACTCCACATAGGGCTGAGCTCCACCCACTCCCACCTGGGACAGCCCACACCATGCTTGTGTCCTCTGACAGCTCCAGCCAGTGTGCACAGCATCCCAGCATTGCTGTTCCCAGTGTGGCTGCAGCTGCCCAGGTACTTCTCAGTTTCCCCTGCCACCAGTAGCTCTTCATTCTCCTCCTCCTGCCCCTTCTGCACTGCTCCGGGCAGCAGGTAGTGCAGGGAAGGGAGGTGGCTGTGAGAATGTGTGCCAGACACCACACACTCAGCCATACAGGGTGGAAGCTGTAGCCAGGTGGCTCTTGTCCCAGTGTATAGGGCTATAGCTCCCAGCCACCTTCCACCCACAGGGCCACCCTCAGGTGGTTGCTCATTGCACCAGGGAGGTGGAGTGGGTGGAAGGTGACTGGGAGCTGGAGACTTGTGTGTTAGGGCAGGAGCCACCTGGCTGCAACTTCCCCTCTGCCTGGCTCTGTGTGGTGCCCAGGGTGCATTCCAACAGCTGCCACCACCACTTCCCAGTACTACCTGCTGCTTGGAGTGGTGCAGCAAGGTTAGGAGGAGGAGGAGCCACTGGAGGTGAAGGGAGCTAAGCAATACCTGGGTGGCTGCAGCCATATGGGGAGCAACCCTGCCAGGAAGCTGAGTGCACTGTCCAAGACCAGGGCCATCAGCAGACATACGTGGGAGTGGGCGAGGCTCAGCCCCATGTGCAGTGCGAGGAGGAGATACAATCACTTGGCAGGCACCCACCTGCAGGCCAGATCCAAACAACTGGTGGGCCAGATGTGGCCCACGGGCCCTATTTTGTCCGCTCCTTTTCTAGTGGCACTAGAGCATCAGATGGGCAAGCTCACAGATGTATATCCCAGAGAGTCACAAATCTGGAACTGTTTCTTCCTAAGCTCTATCTTGTTTTACAGTACCACAGTGTCAAGAGCAAAAGACCACATTCCATTCCTGTGCACAAAGGGAAATAACAGACAGACATGCTCAAAGACGGTGAAATATTTTTAAAAAATCTTCACATAACATATAAATTGTTTTTAAAACTTAGTAAAATAACAGAAAACAAAAAGACTCCAAAAAAATCAATGATAATTCTGGGGAGAAGATAATACACTAGTTTTACTGATGAAGTACTGGATAGTGGCTAAGATAAGGGAAAAGAATTCTGAGCTGCCCCATCTGGAATGACTCACATCTGCCTGTCTGAACTTATTAGAGAGGGTGGTAGTGCTGTGACCTTGCCATTCATTCCTCCTCCAAAGGCTGCTCAGGGCCTGCTCAGAACTGCATCCCCATTTATAGAGGTGAATAGGTCTTTCCAAACACATTTGAAGCAGTTTTTGTTCATGCTTACAGCACAGATAAGACAGCTCAAGGAGACTTCTTTTTCAAGGAGCAGTCATAAAAACTGTTGCCTTGCAGTGCATGGAGCCTACTAATTTGATGTGGAAATGGAGTGAAGACAACTAAAGAAAGTGGTTTATAAGACTTACAACAGATCGGTTTCCCCTGCTTTGCTCTGCACCCTCTAGCAGAAGGGTCAGCTATGTTAAGGCACTTTGGTCACTCCAGTAACCTCCCTAACTCTTGCCTGCTACACCTTTGATGTTATGAATGTGTTTCAAGAGGGTATAGTCCAAGAATTGATGTGTGGCCACACAAGGCCTGCTCCACTCTGTACAGTCCACAGGCCTCTCTCACTGGCCCTCAGATAAATGTCTTCTTTTTGGGTATTCACCCAGGTAAATATCCTCCATTTGGGCTTTCTCTCTGGCCCCAAATTCCTTCTCTTCAGAGGATCTGCGGAAGCCTCCTTCTAGCCTTGGGGTCAGGCTTATATGTTCCTTGACTCCTTCCCTTTCCAGCCACCTGACTTGTGACTCCCTGGCAACTGGCCAGGTGATCCAAATTAGCAGCCTAGTGTTCTGCTTCCTGCAGTTTGCAGTCTGTCCCCTGTAAACCTTTAACCCTGCTACTTGTCAGTTAGCATCCCTGCAAGCTGCATGCCTACAAGCTGCCCTTCTTTTGCCTCATTAATGCTGCCTTCACACTCCTCTAGTAATAGGGGTTAGGGACTCCTGGTGGATTCTGCCAAGGGACTGTGTTGCGACCAGTGCATCAAAAAGAGAGAAGCTAGGAAAGATTTGTCAAGCACTGTAGCAGGACACTGGCGTATGCCTGCTCCTTTAAGGGAGGAGTAGCTTGTGAGGCTACTTGCAGGTGGTACAGGGGACTAACCAGAGGCTCATATGACCAGAAGAGAGCTCAGGCTGGAGCTATATAAGACCAGAGCCTAAGCTGATCAGGCAGTCTCTTTCTGGCAGCCACGAGATGAGGAGTTCTGGGCAGCAGGGCTCTTGAAGGGACTGGAACTTATATAACCAATTATTCAGGCCTGGGAGCAGAGGCAAGTCCCCTGGGCAGAGAAGGACTGTTTTACAGGTTAGTGGCCTTTGATTTATTTTGAGCCCACAGAGGGTTCTGGTGCCCAGGGAAGAGCTCATCTGGACCAGAGGGTCTGGGAGCACAGAGAAGAGGTGGTGCACAGGACCAGGGGGGTCCAAAGGCCCAAGAGGGCTGAGTGCATAACTAGGCAACACCACAGAAAGAAAAAAAAACTGCAAGGCTTGGGGCACGGTGTAGGGGAAGTATGGAGCCATGCAAGGAGCCCTAAGGTGCCTGGCAGGGGTACAGACAGGCTGAGAGGGCCTGCCAGCCTAGGGGCACAGGACTGTAACTGAGGGGACCTAGAAGAGGCTCAGTGGTGATTGACACAGGCTCAGGCTCACACAGAGCCCACAAGCAGCCTCCCTTTTATAACCATAATTAAGAACAAGGTGTGGCAGGAAAGATTCAAGGGAAGAGCTGCAGCTGGGCCTGAGCTGGGCAGGGACCACACAGCCACTGGGGCTATGAACCTGCTACAAGCATTCATATAAGGTTTGATGGTATATATTTTAAAACCAAGCCACCAAGGCTGTGAGGGTCCCCCTCCTGTATTCCTGTATGGCAAGGTCTGTCTGGTGTAAAAAACATGACTCATTATCAGTATTTTAGAAAGCTAATTTCTTTTCAGAGCCTTGACAGAGTATACCACTTTATGGGGGCTAATTATCAGCCAATGGATGAATATCTTCAAAATGATATATTCCTCATTTTGAGCCTGAAAATCTGCCTGCAGTTCACATCTGTGTCTGATTATGCCACATGAACTTTAACGCAGCCATCTTGTAAGTTCATTTTATAATAAGAACTCAGGAAATTATTCAGGAAAACCACTGACTGTACTACTTAACGTAGGAGCTTTTCAGTGGCCTGGGGAAAAAGCCTTATATAGTGAACTATCAGTGCAGTGCATGGCCAATAGTGATGTAACAATTAGTATGGAACTGATAAGATCCTCATGACTGATTACTAAGGATTCTATGTTACCACGTGATGCTTGCTCTAGTGTTATGTTTTATTAAATAATCCCCAAGTGTTAGTTTTTCCTTGACAAAAAATAAAAGATTCTGTAACCTTAAAGTAAGATCACAACAGCAATAATTAAGGGGGAGCGGTGTCATAGTTTCATAGTTTCATAGTAGCTAGAGTCGGAAGGGACCTAGGAAGATCATCTAGTCCGACCCCCTGCCTTGGCAGGAAAGAGCACCGGGGTCAGATGACCCCGGCAAGGTGCTCATCTAACTTCCTTTTAAAAATCCCTAGGCTAGGAGCCTGCACCACTTCCCCTGGAAGCCGGTTCCAGGCCCTAGCCGCCCTGACTATGAAGTAGCGCCTCCTAATATCTAATCTAAACTTACCCTCCGCCAGCTTGTGACCGTTATTCCTGGTCACTCCTGGCAGCGCACGGGGGAACAGGGACTCCCCCAATACCTGCTGATCCCCCCGACCAGTTTGTAGCAGGCCACAAGGTCCCCCCTTAACCTTCTCTTGTGGAGGCTAAACAGGTTCAGGTCCCGTAGCCTCTCCTCATAAGGCTTGCCCTGCTGACCCCTGATCATACGAGTGGCCCTCCTCTGGACTCTTTCCATATCGTCCACGTCCCTCTTGAAGTGTGGCGCCCAGAACTGGACGCAGTACTCCAGCTGCGTTCTGACCAGTGCCGCATAGAGGGGGAGGATCACCTCCCTGGACCTGCTCGAGATGCATCTGTGGATGCATGACAGGGTACGGTTGGCCTTCTTGACTGCCTCCCCACACTGCCAGCCCATGTTCATCGTGGAGTCAATGACGACTCCAAGATCCTTTTCCGTCTCCGTGCTGGCAAGAGGGGAGTTCCCCAACCTGTAAGTGTGGTGCCGGTTCTTCCTCCCCATGTGCAATACCTTGCACTTATCAGTGTTAAACCCCATCCTATTCTCATCCGCCCACCGTTGCAACCTGTCAAGGTCAGCTTGTAGCCTATTGCACCCTTCTAGTGCCCCCACATCCCCCCACATCTTAGTGTCATCAGCAAACTTGAACAGGGTGCTTTCTACCCCGTCATCCAAGTCACTGATGAAGATGTTGAACAGTGCGGGCCTGAGGACCGAGCCCTGCGGAACCCCACTGCCCACATCCTTCCAGGTCGAGAAGAACCCATCCACTACCACCCTCTGGGTGCGGCCCTCCAACCAGTTGGCGACCCATTTGACCGTGTGGGCATCGACACCACAGTCTCCCAGCTTTTTGATGAGGACAGGGTGAGAGACAGTGTTGAAAGCCTTCCGGAAGTCCAGAAAGACTACATCCACAGCAACCCCTGCATCTAATGATTTGGTGACCTGATCGTAAAAGGCCACCAGGTTGGTCTGACAAGACCTGCCACTGATGAACCCATGTTGGTTGCCCCGAGCATGCATTGCCCCGCAAGGCCCTCCTGGATGTGTGCCAGGATAATTTTTTCAAAGAGCTAATATATGAGGGAAGATTTAAAGAACTACCACTAAGTGTCCTGCCTTGCCTGAGGGATTCTTCAGGGTGACTTTGCTCCTTGAGGAGCTCCTCAGCCAGCCCACAGAAATAAAACAGACTAATCTAGGGTTGGGCAGAATATGGCCCATGGGCCAGATCCAGCCCACTAAGTGATTCTGTATTGCCCATGGCAGGTCCCTTGGCCCTGCCCAGCTGAGGCACAGGGGACAGCCCAGACCACAGCATGTCCTGTTGTCCCTGGGTGTAAAGGTGCGACGCAGTGCAGAGTGCAGGCCACCCTATCCTCATGCATGGTTCTTGGGCATACTGGGACCTGTAGTACAATGGGCCAAGTGGTGTGGTGGTGGGGCAGGGGTGGTACAGCGGCCTGACTCAGCATCCCAGCACCCTGGCACAATGGCAGCTCCTTTTGGCTGCTATTGCCAATGTCTCCACTGCTGGACCTGGCCCCTCTGCCCAGGCATCTTGACCCATCCACCCTGGGGGTGCTGGATGGAGTAGGCAGGCAGGAGGATGGGGTTTCCATGGAGACTAGCATGGGACCCCTGCAGGCAGGGTATCCTCATCTAGGTGGATGGGATGAAGCCGTGGGTGGGTGCGAAGTGGCATCTGGGAGCAGGACAGGTGGGTGAAGCTCAGATCATGGGGCAGTGACAATGTAGGGCTGGGGTCCAGGGCAGAGCTGCAATCCACTCCCTCCATGTCCCTGTACCTGGAGCTGGTTTTGTGGGCAGGGACATGTGGGGAGTGGATCACAGTTCTGCCCTCAGCCCCGTGCTCTCACCTCCCTGCAATCCTAGCCGCAGCCCCAGCCTTGTCCCCAGCAGTGTCCCTGCCCACCCATCCCTCTCCTGGACACTGCTTCCTGCCTACCTGCGGTCCTATCCCATGCACCCAGCTGCCCCCCCACCAGCCCTCAACAGCTCACCAAAACTTCTGAAGTGGCCCTCCAGCCCAAATAATTGCCCATCCCTACTTTAGACAAATAAAACAAGGAAACAAAACCCTGTTGTCCTGTCTTAGGCACTGGGAGGAGACCCCTGTGGCTCTGGCTGTAGCACAGCAATATGGCCCCTCTGTGCAGGAAGTGGTCCAGCCCACTGCTTGGCTCTGACTCACAACTGTTCCCTCACAGTTCATTGCCCTGCTGCTCTTTCTGAGATTTTTAAGCTCCCAGTGAGCCCCTCTCTTATCAGCAGCCTCCCCACAGCTGCAGCTACTCAACAGGGTTGGCCGCCCCCTCTTAGAGGCCACCCTGTTACATACATCTAAACAGTTCTTTATTGCAGTGAGATCTATTCAGCTGA
The DNA here is from genome assembly GCF_052110815.1 of Crocodylus siamensis. Taxonomy (NCBI): domain Eukaryota; kingdom Metazoa; phylum Chordata; order Crocodylia; family Crocodylidae; genus Crocodylus; species Crocodylus siamensis. Next base: position 22,363,891 of record NC_143401.1, read on the forward strand.
GCAAGGATCGTGCAGGGGAACTGTCACATCTGTCTGCACCTATACTGGTATTAGGGGCGATAAACAGCTGCAACTTTAAATCCGATGTATTCTGTGTTTAAAGTAATAGAGGCTTAACTCTCTTACTTCAGTATGGGAGTGGACTGAGGTAGCAATTAAATCACAACAGAAGATGCAGGGTCCTGAACAACAAGTTGCCCTTTCCTTTTCAAAATGGTTTAAAGTTACATCTTTCCACAGCTTGAGTTGAGCAATTCCATCCCAAAAATAACAGAGCGCCAATGATGTGGACAGCACAAGTAGTTCATGAGCAAACTACAGATTTACATAAAGCAGACCTCAATAACGAATACATTTGCAAAAAAAAAAAAAATCTGGGAACTGGAAAGTACTTACAGAGCATACTTACTTTCACTCCCAGCTCATGTCCTGCATTGAACACAGCTTGTACAAACACAAGGATTCAGATATTTATGTAGAGTAGTTGCTTGTTACTTTGTTCATAAGGTGTGAGTGTTTCAAATGTAACAGTTATAAATAGGTTCCCAGAAAACAAATCATTTTAAAATGATCATTTGGTTTTGTTTTTTTACAATAATTAAAGGAGAAGGATATATACATACATAAGACCAGAATCAAGATCCTCACAAAGCAGTTTCCTGAGATCAGCATAAGTACAATACAAAAAAAACAAAGTAAGGGAAAAGCTTCTTTCCATATAGAAATATGGAAAATAGATTTAAAAAAAGCATTCTGGCATAAAATGAGCAATCATTTATATGTAATCAACCTGTCAAAAATGCGATAATTACTATTTAGGATTTTCATCTCTTTTCCTTCCCTCCTGAAATTCATTGCATTGTAATTCCCTGCTGCCTGATTGTTTGCAAAAAATCTCTTGATATCACCTGTAAAACAGATAAGGAATTTCTAATCCCTGTCCAGAATTAGACTGGCTGAGAACAATGTATTCATAGAAATCTGACAACCTCAGGAAATAAATTTGAGATTCAGTTTTGAGTGCTGAAAATGTCTTAGCTTGCTTTGAGTAGCTCAAGTAAGCTACCTATTGGTTTCATCCTCCTTATTACAAGGTATTTGAGAAAGTAATGGCAGTTTTGAAATAAAGACATTTTGTGTGCAATAGTCATTTTCTGGACCACATCACTTCTCTACATAGTCATAGTCAACAATGTAACCATCAGCATTCCCAGCTGCTGTGTAGTTTTCCACTCACTGTGTACAAAACCGTTTTATTCTGAAATTGCTGTTACTTTCACTTCCTGTTGACAGATGTGATTCATTTTTCCACATAAAAGGTTCACATGGAAATTGGATACATTCTGACTAGAGAGTGAGGATTAGACCCTCCATCCTTGGGAAAGGTAAAGAGGGTTTGATCCAAGCACAGAAGATGGAGCAAGTTGAGGAGAAGTGTAATTTAACTTGGGATTGCCACTGGAGGCTGTGGCCATAAACATGGAGCAGAGAAAAAAAGGGATGGTACGGTGCGAGGGAAAAATGCCAGTTAAAACAAAGAGTTGCCACCAAACAAAGAGAAGTCACCAGTTTGCTCATCTAACCAGAGGATGCAGAGAAAAGAACTGCAAAGTCTGCCAAATGAGTAAAGCTGTATTCTTATAAACCGAGTAGAAAGAAAAAGACAAATGAGGGTAGCAGAAGGCATTGGTGTCTGAAATGAAGGAGCTGTTTTAAATGCCACCTGTGCTATCATCACATCATGGACAGTACTAGGGGAAGAACCATATGCATGCTCCTCCACCTGTATTCTCTGAACCCTTCTTTTCTGTTGCCCACATGTCTGACTATGACCCATTGTCTTTGTGACAGGGGTCTTTCCAGCTGATTGTGTTTTGAAGTGTTACCCCCATGTGACAAAGTCAGTGGTGCAAAGTGAGAAGGGTTCATAGTCTAAGAACAGCCATCCTAGCCTTTTAAGTCTCTCCAAGCTTTTTGGAAAATGGAACCTACCAACAGGGCAAACATATTGTAAGTTTTTGAGGTTTGGGGTTTTTTTTCAGCTTTAATTTAAAAATGATTTGTGGGAGGAAAAGACCTAAATTAAATCAAATCATTGAAAGACCACAGGGGAGCTGTAAGTAGTCTATTTTAGACAGAGTCCATAAACTTTTGGCTCCCATTTGTTGGAGTCTTCAGAGCCTTTAACGATGGTTACTGTTTATTTTCATAGCCATTACTGGATGTGGTTCTAATTATTAATTTTGTTAGCAGAGCCATGAAGCGTCTCGTTGGCTTAGTGTCCAGTGGCTAGGAAACACAAGTTGATTGGCTGTGCCTTGACAACTGTATATCACTAGAGTCCCCATGAATTTTGCTGCAAGGTTTGATGCAGCTGTGACAATTATTTGGCTAGATGAAAAAGAGTCGGTACCAAAATTAATAAAATGTGTTCCAGTAAAGCAATTTCCTTTTGCCTTTCCCTGTCCCAGTTCCCCACTTTATTTCACCTTTTGTCCCTCAAAAAATTAATTCTCAAATTAAAAATGCTGCTATGCGATACAGCTTCGGGTTATGAGCTAGTCTAGAGTTGAAATCAGAGAGGCATTGGGAATTCGGAGCCTGAACTCAAAAATTGCCTAGTATGTAATGAGCAAACAAAAAGACTGCACAACATCAAGGCGAGTGTGTTTGGTGGTTGGGGCTACCAGGATCTATTCTTAGATGTGACACAAACTTGCTTTTAGGCAGTTGGGTCCTGACTTCTGCAAATGCTAACTGGCCTGAGCCATAGGCCTGAACTATCTGGAACATGTCCAGTCATGTCTCCATATGTATCATAGTATCATAGTACTTAGGGTCGTAAGGGACCTAAACAGATCATCAGGTCCAACCCTCTGCCCCAGGCAGGAATGGGTGCTGGGATCATATCACCCCAGCCAAATATCTCTCCACCTTCCTCTTGAAGACTCCCAAGGTAGGAGAGAGTACCACCTCACTTGGGAACCCATTCCAGGTTTGTTTCTATCTAGTACAATGGGGGCCTGATCCCTGATGGGGGTTCATGTACCCTTCTCTCCTCAGCTGGAATATAAAGCATGAGAATAAAAGGTATATGTGCTACTGGACTACATGTCCACAAGCAGTTACTTTGGTTGTATCTCAGTCTGGGTAAATCTGGATGGAGTATCGCCACTGTAGTCAATGGAGTAAATGTAGATCATAATTCTATTCGCCAATGTGATGCATAAAGTGTTCGTAAGCAGATGAATGATGCATGCAGATGTGTGTGAGAAGTTTTTTTGATTACACCTCTGTCTTTTTGTGCCTCAGTTTCCTCACTTCCAAGATTAGTTCTCAAAGTTGATGAACAAGTGTTGGTAAAGTAGTGTTGAGATGTTATTATTCACTCAAAATCTGGGCCTCAGGCCAAGGCAGCTGAGATCACCTGGGCTGTCTTTGCTCTCCTTCCAGATGTCCCCTATTCAGGGGAAAAGTCTGTTCATTTAGGAAGCACCTCTATAATACCCCTTGTTTCCTTTTGTTGGCAAAAGTTCCTCTAGAGCTACCTTCAAGACACAGAACATGGCCTTTCTGTTCTGTTCAGTTCCCAGTCGTTTTCGGTCTCCCTTTCTCACCACTTTTTCTTTCACCTGATTGACATTTCTTGATGTTTATGTTCATTTGCTTTTTCTGGGAGTTTAGCCATCAACTTCAGCTGGGAGCCGGACAATATTTCATAAGAAATAAATGATGGAGCGGACAAGCAGAACTGTAGCAAAAAGATCTTTCTTGAGGATGCCTAGATGTGAGTGCTTTGTGCCAGGCCTCTAGAATTTCTCTCTCCCAAATACTTTTTGAGGTTTTGGCATCACTCCAACCTAAACCCCCTCTTCCCCAGTTTCACTCCCTTCACTATAAAAAGTGGATTTAATTAATTTTTCAGTAACACCAATGCATTCTGGGACATCACAGTGAACTAACAGATCTCCTGATATCTACAAAGAACCTTTTGCAAATGTTAGCTATTTTACTTATTTACATGCTGAATACATATAACCACAGGGAGAGCATGATAAGAGCTGGCTGGCCAAACAGCAGGTGTTGCTAATATTGATCCAAGTCTCAGTTTAGCTTTGCAGTCTAGCTTTGTAAGGAAGCAATCAAAATAAAGATCTATATGACCTTTAAGCCAGTTTTTTTGCAAGTTTACATGTCACTCAGTTCAGATGGTTAAAATCCAGTAGTCAGTTCCACTTCCTCTTTTTGGAGCACTAGCCACTTGTTGTTGTCTTTGAACTTCCAGTGCTCTGGGGTGGCATTGAAATACGTCTTCACAGAATCATGAAAACATTGCATTCTTGGGTGGCTTTGGATTCTCTCCCCCCCGCCACATACACACATTTTTTTAATGACAAATCCATTTCAGCCACCGTTTAAGATCTTTGTATACTCTTGTTGCCCTTTCTGTGATTGCTTTTTGCCACTTCTGCTGACATATAAATTGTCTGGCAGGTAATTTTCCAGTCTGAAATGTAGAATGCAGGCTTTGCAAAAGCATTCAGCATGATGATGCTTTCTAGACAGTGGTGTCTAAATGCCATTTCCAAGTTGAGCTGCTGCTATTATTCCCAGATGTTTCACTTACTCTGTTGCCTAAATATAGTTTTTGTTGGTTTTTTTAAAGGGTTTAGGGGCAGAGGGTCAGCTTGAAAGGGATTTGGAGTTGTAAAGTAAGCAAGTTCTGGATCTGGAGCCTCATCAGCCCTCACTGAGTGTGATGAGAGACTTTAAGCTGTTTTTGTCATGGTGAGTTTTAACTGGTATTTATAGGAAATAAATAACTTTAATGTAGGAAAAAACAGTTTCAGCAGGTTTAAACTGACTTAACTCCATTGATTCCATGCCTATTTACACCAGCTGAGATTGAGATTCTGGCCTGTAAATACCTTTATGGGATCATCAATGGAAAGTATTGTTTCCTGGTGATTGAATTGTGTTCTCTGATTGGTACATTATCCACCATATGCAGTATGTATTGCCTCTTGGTGGCAAAAATTGGAAGAAGTGCAGTTACTAGCAGGTTTCTTTGCTCAGGAAAAAGAAGTAGGCCAAGAGGATGGGAAGGAGGGAAGGCATCATGGGCTATTTTGAGTCATAACTTTCAGCCTACTTCCTTCAGAGAGTGAAGTCTTAGCTCTATTAATGTGGATAACAAAACTCCTTTGGCCTCCAGGATCTCACTATGAATGTTGCCACAGAATTTGATGAACAAAAGTTGTTTCCAGTGTGTTACTTGCAATCTTAAAATATATAAACAAACAATGCAGCCTAGTTTTAAAATAGAAATGTTGTCCTCTTCCCATCGATTGTATACTGATAAGAACTGTAACATGGTTGGCCATAAAAGATCATCTTTGTAATATGCACATGTTGAGTGTATTTTAAGAAATTGCTTAGCACAGTTTAGCTGCCTGAAGAACTCAGCAAGACAGCACACATGGGCATGATGGGAAAAATCTTATAAGTTCATGTCATTACAGGCTTTAATGAATATGCTCTATGGGGCAAGTTAAGGTTGCATAGACAACCTGATTTCTGACACTTCTTAACTTTTGAATACTTGCCTTAGTGACCTTACTGTATTTTTAATGACATAATTTTATGTATTATTTAAATAATTCTACTCTCTCAAGGCCTACTTTTCAATATTTTCTTTTCTTTCTGCAGTTGTGCACCGCCTTCTCTTAATTTTCTTTTAATAAACTTTTCTCATGGAGCTGTAAAATGTTTCTCCTCCTCTCATCAGAAAATTGATTCTTCCCATTCATGAACAAAAAAATTATTAGCCAAATCTCCAAAAACTTTTGCCTGAATATTTTTGATTTTCAGCCAAGTTTTTTTTGATGAAAACATTTCTCTGGGGAAAATGTGTATTTTTATTTAGAAGGAAAAAAATAATTCACACAAACCCCCCCTCCCCTCCAAATTTCTATCTAAAAAATGTTGCCAATATGAGCCCTAAGTTACCCTCCATGGAGCCTTCTCATCTTCTCTATTTTTTCTCCTTCTACAGCTTACTTTGAGTGGAAGGTGAGACACCTGACACTTGAGGCACTGACAGGAATGATGGGTTGTTGTGTGATCAGGCCCCTGAAGCACTCCAATCCACCTGTGCCACCCTCCAGCTCAGGCTGGGCAAACCCTAGATGGAGCTCCCTTCCCTTCCTTCTCCCCCATTCTGAAGACAGCCTGGGGGCAGGATATGGCTGTAATGGGGGCTTCAGATTGTCATATGATTGGGCATTTACAAAACCCTCTGCAGCTGTGCACTTTTGTCGGTGCATGGCTGTAGAGTGCTTCAGGGGTCCAATTGCATGACAGACTGCCACTTTTGTCAGTGCTCTGAGTGAATCAGCTTCTAGTGATGATTATTTTTGTCTATGAAATGTCCAGAGGCAGGTTTCCATTCTTTCTTATATACTTAAAGACATTTTGTCAAACATTGTTTCAGTGATCCTCACAGAACCTCTGCACTTGGTTTTCTGTGCGTCCCATCAAGGAGATTTCCCTTAAAAAAACCCAACCTTTTACTGTGAACAGTGATAGAGAAACCACCATACAAGCCTCACAGCCCTCAATAGATCCTCACATCAGGCTAATTCTGCAACTGTCAAGTTTTTACTTTGAAAGAAACCTCTCACTGAAGTCAGTATGGTTAGATTCTCTGCCCTGTTCAAATTTCTTTGTACCAATCAGGGAAAAGAAACTAACTAGGAGTCCCCTGTTGGGTATTTCCAACTGTGGGAAAATCTCCTGTGTGTATATGGCTAGCTCAGCTAACTTATATCCTTCCCTCTTGCAAGTGGGAAGGATAAATGGGGCGATAGCGATCATTGCTTGCTGGAATTCACCATCCAGCACAGGGTGTCAAGGGCCTGCAGCAAGACGGTATCCCTAGACTTTAGGAGAGCCAACTAAAACAAGTTGAGGAGACTAGTGGGGGGAGGCACTGGGGTCCTTGAGGGCAGGGGAACTCAGTGTCCAGGGCGAGTGGTCGTTCCTTAAGGAAATGATACTCAGGGCCCAGGGGGAGTCCATCCCAACAAGAAGCAAGGGGGGCAAGAGTGCCTGGAAGCCCCCCGGCTCACGGAGGGCGTCCGGGAATGCCTGCTTGCCAAAAAGGCGGCGTACACCCAGTGGAAGGGGGGTGCTATCTCCAAAGAGGAGTATACCTCCTCTGCTTGGGCCTGTAGGGGGGCTGTCAGGAAAGTTAAGGCAGACATGGAGCTAGGACTAGTGTCCAAGATCAAGGATAATAAAAAGTCCTTTTTCAAATACATAGGGAGGATGAAGAAGGCACCAGGTAATGTGGGGCCCCCGCAAGGTATGCTGGGCAATCTGGTGGTTGCGCCAGAGGAGAAAGCGGAACTCTTTAACCAATTCTTCATGTCCGTTTTCTTGTGCAGGGACCGGGACTTCCCCGTTGTGATGCCAGATGGACTCGAGGGGAATGCCTCCAGACCTCAGGTTGGGGAGGACCGGGTTAGAGAGCTTCTGGAGGGGCTGGACGTCTTCAAGTCAGCGGGTCCAGATGCTCTCCACCCCAGGGTGTTGAGGGAGCTAGCTGGGATTATTGCAGGGCTCTTGGCATGGCTCTACGAGTGCTCGTGGTGCTCGGGCCAGGTGCCAGATGACTGGAAGATAGCTAATGTGGTCCCCATCTTCAAAAAAGGGAAGAGGGAGGACCCGGGCAACTATAGGCCCATCAGTCTTACCTCTATCCTTGGGAAGCTCTTTGAGAAGATCCTCAAGGAGCACATCTGTGATGGGCCGGCTTCAGGGATGATGCTCAAGGGCAACCAGCACTGTTTCCTTAGGGGCAGGTCTTGTCAGACCAACCTGATTGCCTTTTATGATCAGGTCACAAAGGCACTGGATGCAGGTGTTGCCCTGGACGTAGTCTTTCTAGACTTCAGCAAGGCCTTTGACACCATCTCCCACCCCATCCTCATTAAAAAACTAGGCGACTGTGGCATTGATGCCTACACAGTCAGATGGATTGCAGATTGGCTGAAGGGTTGTACTCAGAGGGTGGTGGTGGATGGGTCATATTTGACCTGGGGGGAAGTGGGCAGCGGAGTCCCCCAGGGCTCGGTCCTGGGGCCTGCGCTGTTCAACATCTTCATCAGCAATTTGGACGACGGGGTGAAATGCAACCTGTCTAAATTTGCTGATGTTACCAAAATTTGGGGTGAAGTGAGCACGCTAGTAGGGAGGGAAAGACTGCAACAAGACCTGAATAGGTTACAGGAGTGGGCTGACATAAACAAGATGCGTTTCAATACTGGCAAGTGCAGGGTGCTGCACTTAGGCAGTAGAAACCAGCAGCACACTTATAGAATGGGAAACTCCCTTCTTGAGAGCACGGAGGCAGAAAGAGATCTTGGAGTCCTTATTGACTCCAAGATGAACATGGGCCGCCAATGCGAGGTCTTAGTTGGCAGGGCTAACCAGATCTTGTCGTGCATCCACAGGTGCATCTCAAGTAGAGCCAGGGAGGTGATCCTCCCCCTCTATGTGATGCTGGTCAGGCCACAGCTGGAGTACTGTGTCCAGTTCTGTGCGTCCCATTTCAGGAGGGATGTGGACAACATTGAAAGGGTCCAGAGGAGGGCCACACGCATGATCCGGGGACAACAGGGCAGACCCTACAATGAGAGACTGCGGGACCTAAACCTATTCAACCTTCACAAGAGAAAGCTTAGGGGGGCCTGGTGACTGTCTATAAACTCAGTAGGGGGGACCAGAAGTGTTTAGGGGAGACACTGTTTCCCCTAGTGCCCCCTGGCATGACAAGGAACAATGGACACAAGTTATTAGAGAGTAGATTTAGATTAGACATCTGCAAGAACTACTTCACAGTCAGGGCGGCTAGGAGCTGGAACCAACTTCCAAGGGAAGTGGTGCTGGCTCCTACCCTGGGGATCTTTAAGAAGAGGCTTGATGACTACCTGGCTGGACTCATCTGAGTCTAGTCTTTTTCTCCCGCCCAGGTGGGGGGTTGGGCTTGAAGATCTACAAGGTCCCTTCCGACCCGACTTCTATGATTCTATGAAGTTTGCCTGCCAGAGTGGGCTGTTTGGTGCAAGTCCATCCCCTACTGGTAAATGCTTCTCTTGGGGCAACTGCAAGCTGGCCCAATTTAAGAGTTGCCCTATGCTATTTTAGAGACAGAGAATTAGAAAACTTTATGCAGCAAAAAATTGTGAGCCAATATGAGATTGCCTGAGTAACCCTTGAAAAAAGAACCTCCTAATTTTTTGCCTAGTGAATGGCAAATTTGACATGATACAAATTGAGGCAGGAACTCAGGAGTTCCTAGTGTTTTGACCTGAATGAGGAGGGCAAGGCTTGGCCCTTGGGATGACTGAGAAAACAATTATTTGGCAGAGTCCTTTTGAAAGGAACCTTCCAAAAAGGCATTGTTTGCTTACAATGAGGGAGCACTAGCTATTGGTCATGTATAATAGAATTCATATAAAATGCCATTTGCCTCCATATGAATAATACCTAACAATTAATATTACAACAGGAAATATGTGGGAGATTAACAAAGGATTAGTTTCTAGGTGGATTGTGTAGTTGGGCCAAAAGTAGCTATAAATTCCACCCAGCTTGATTATTCCTGCTGTGGAATAGCCCTGTTACATGCTTCCCTTCTTTAACTCAGGTTAACCCCTTTAAAAATTCGGAACTTCCTAGAGCCTTAAAGTCTGCTGGAGACTATCACGTTTAATCTCCCCTGGGTTTTTCTGTATAGTGTTAGGAATTGGGGGAGCTCAAGGCTGGAAATGATCCTGGTCATTAGGCTAAGAGGGAAAAATAAGGATGACTGATGGAGAACAGTAATCTACCCCAGGTTGGGCTCATTTATCATCTATCAGGTACTGTTTCTAAAGGACCTACTGCCTGATGGGAGATAGCTTTGTTTAAAAATTGGATGTACTTTCAATAATTGAAAATCTAGAAGCCTGATCCAGCCAGTCTGACTCACTTGAGCTATGCCATTGCATTTCATGGCATTACTTGTCTGAGTAAGGATTTTTTTAGAGGAGTAAGGTATGTCAGCATCAGTTGCTTGATCCCTCAAGTCCAGCTGGACCTCTTTGTCCAATGACTCAAATAAAACCCAGTTCTGAACACCCCAGTATATCAGCATCATTCAGATCCTGGACAAGTCAGGCTCATTTTTCTTGAGAGCAACCCTGGCAGCATGTACAAGTGCCCAAAGACACCAAAAGCACCCTAATCTGCTACAGGTAAAGCAGGAGGATGAGAACTATCAGTGTCCTGCTGCTGCAAGGGTTGTTAAAATGCATGCAAAGGATGCCCTGCTGCTACAGAGGAAGGCAACCTCCCCCCCCCCGTCAGTTCATATCCATATGACCATGGGGTAAAATTCCTCTCTGATCCCAAATGTGGTGGCTAATCTGACCATGAGTGGAGTGGCAAGACCTTCTAATTAGAAACCTTTGGGTTTAGACCCAGCATGAGCATTGGCACACCCCAGTCAAAATCTTCAGCCTTGGCTGCAGCCAGTACCCGCTGCCTCTGAGGAAGGTGAACACCACCATACCCTTCTTCCCAATACCTGTAGCAACAGAAGACAGGAAGGGTAAAAATTCCTTCCCAGCCCCATGTAGCACCAGCAAAGCTCAGAAGCATGGGAAAAACCAACCCCTCCATTCTGTTCTGCAACCAGGTGACAGCAAGCATAAATCCACATATCACATGCTTTTCCTGGACAGCCAGCAGTCCCCTTTTTGTAGCCCCTCCATAAACTTAGCTCCTTTAATCTATCATAACTAAGCTGGTTGTGGATCTCTGCTTCACTCTCCTGCTGATGAGCATAGTCCTTTCCAATATCCATCTGCCTTGGGCTGCAGAGCTATTCTTGTTATCTCCCAGTAGTCCCTGGGTGGGGGATGAGCAGGAAGAAGCAGAGGGGTGCTTATGGATTTCTAACTGTTGCACTTTACAAAGTATTCCAGGCATAGCTACTCCTCGATCATCCCTGACCAATGCTTATCCAGTTTTTTCTTGAAACCCTCCAATGGGGGAGATTCCACAACCCTGGTGATCTAACAATGAAGATGTGTTTCCTGATATCCACTTTAGACCAATGGAGAATGTACTGGTACTGTGAAAGTCGCATGAAAAGACAGAAAGAAGCGTCCATCTTGTGGGCTGTGGGAAACAACCATTTTGTGTCTCGGTGCCATGACAATTCCAGGAGAAATAAATCAACAGTACATGCAGTGGAAGATAGAGTGTGACATTTTTGATAAGGAAGATGAAATTTTATCAGTGACTTCAGCAGATCCAAATACTCTGAATATAACATACTCTACAAAAGAAAGCTGCTACACAGCCACCTTTCATATTTGCAACTATGTTAATTGAGCAGCAATCCATGAGATTCCAGCTTCTTTGCAGAACCAGCTGCAATATAATTTTGGCAAAACTTCTGAGTAGTAATATCAGATTGGAGGAATGAGGGCAGACACTGGCAGTGTAAAATAAACTAATTATATGACCATGCTACACATGCTATTAAGACTTTAGAGCCATTCTGTGAGCATCTCAAACTCCTCGGTTTTGGGCCACATGGGAGAGACAATAGAGGGCATGATCGGGGCAGCTACCAGGCCTCATCTTCAGGTTTGGTGCATGCAAAGTGGGAGCAAGTGGGTGGGGCTTCATCAGGAGACATGCCCTTGGGATCACTGAAGCAGTGGTGTTTCATAGTTTCATAATTTCTAGGGTTGGAAGGGACCCGAGCAGATCATCGAGTCTGACCCCCTGTTGGTATTTCCATAATACCTTTGGGAAATACTGCAACATCTTCCTATTTCCAAAGGCTTTCCCAGTTATAGCAAAAATGAAAGCCATATAATGATGGAAAATTAGGATTGTAAGGGGGCTCAGGAAGTTACCTAGTCCAACCCTTGCTCAAAGCAGGACTCTAACTTGATCATTCCACCCAGGGGTTTGATGAGCCAAGCCTTAAAAACCTCCAGGGATGGAGATTCCACCACATCTCCAGGTAATCCATTCCCATGCTTGACCACCCTCCTAGGAAGACAGTTTTTCCTAATATCCAAGCTAAACTTCCCTTGCTGCAATTTGAGACCATTGCTCCTTGCTCTATCTGCCGCCACTGAGAACAGTCTATCTCCATCCCCTTTGTAAACACCTTTCAGGTACTTAAAGGCTGGTATCAAATCCTACCTCAGTCTTTTCTTCTGAAGAGTAATAAGCCTTATTCCCACAGCCTCTCATAAGTCATGTGCCCCAGCCCGTGAACCGTTTTCGTTCCCCTCTGCTGGACTCTCTCCCACTTGTCATAGCCTTCTGTAGTGAGGTGCCTAAAACTGAAAACAGTACTCCAGATGTGGTCTCACCAGTGCAGAATAGAAGGGAATAATTACTTGCTAGCAACACTCCTACTAATGTAGCCCAGTATGCTATTAGTGTTTGTGGAAACAGGGGCGCAGTGTTGGATTATATCTTGTTTATTGTCCACTGTAACCCCAAAGTCTTTTTCTGCAGAGCCGCTACTTAGCTACTTGGTCCCAGGTCTGCAGGGGTGCATGGGATTCTTCCATCCTAGGTGCAGGATTTTGCAGTTGTCTTTCTTGAACCTCATGAGATTTTCCTCCAAGCTTGGTGTGAACTTGCTGAGGGTGCACTCCATCCCATCTTCCAGATTGTTAATAAACATACTGAATAAAACTGGCCCCAGAACTTACCTCTCAGGCATTCCACTTCATATCAGCTGCCAACTACACCCTGACTCTCTCCCACTTGTCATAGCCTTCTGTAGTGAGGTGCCTAAAACTGAAAACAGTACTCCAGATGTGGTCTCACCAGTGCAGAATAGAAGGGAATAATTACTTGCTGGCAACACTCCTACTAATGTAGCCCAGTATGCTATTAGTGTTTGTGGAAACAGGGGCGCAGTGTTGGATTATATCTTGTTTATTGTCCACTGTAACCCCAAAGTCTTTTTCTGCAGAGCCGCTACTTAGCTACTTGGTCCCAGGTCTGCAGGGGTGCATGGGATTCTTCCATCCTAGGTGCAGGATTTTGCAGTTGTCTTTCTTGAACCTCATGAGATTTTCCTCCAAGCTTGGTGTCATCTGTGAACTTGCTGAGGGTGCACTCCATCCCATCTTCCAGATTGTTAATAAACATACTGAATAAAACTGGCCCCAGAACTTACCTCTCAGGCATTCCACTTCATATCAGCTGCCAACTACACCCTGAGTCATTGATCACCAGGGTTCCTGGTTTTCTCTGATAAAAACCAAAAACCAAAACCCAATTTTTGGATTAAAAAAAGCATCCTAAAGTCCACATTATTCTGTTATTAAATGAAATACCACTAATATACATATATATAGTGGTGTTTCATTGTAATCTTAGAAACATGGATTATGGGTTACTTTTTTAAATCTGAAAATTGGGGATTTTTTTTTCATCTGAAAATTGGGGATTTTTTTTTCATCAGAGAAAACCTGGATCTCTGTTGATCACTGCCTTTTCACCTCAACAATCTGGCTAGCTTTCTATCCACCTTATAGTCCATGCATTTAACCCATACTTCTTTAACTTGCTTGCCAGAACACTATGGGAGACTGTATCAAAACCATTGCTAATGTCAAGGTATATCACATTCACTGCTTTCCTCATATCCACAGAGCCAGTCATCTCATCCTAGAGGTCAATCAGGTTGGTCAGGCATGACTTGCCCTGGGTGAATCCATGCTGACTGTTCCTAATCACTTTCTTCTTCTCCAAGTGCCTAGGAATGGATTCCTTAAGGACCTGCTCCATCATTTTTCTGGGGACTGAGGTGAGGCTGACCAGTCTGTAGGTCCCCAGGTGCTCCTTCCCTATCTTAAAGAAAGGCACTATATTTGCCCTTTTCCAATTGTCTGGGACCTCCCTCGATCATCATGAGTTTTCAAAGATTAGGCCCAGTGGCTCTGCAATCACAGCCAACTCCCTTGGCACCCTTGGATACGTTGCATCAAGCCCTATGGACTTGTACACATCCAGCCTTTCTAAATAGTCCCTAGGCTGTTCTTTCACCACTGAGGGCTTCCCACCTTCTCCCCAAACTGTGCTGCCCATGCTGGGAGCTTCCCTTGCCTGTGGAAACCCAGGTAGTACTTATGCCTTTTCATCACCATTTGTCACTAGGTTGCCTCCCTCATTCAGTCATGACACTGACCTGACTTGTATGCACCCCTGACTTCTGCAAAAGAATCAAATCTATGAAAAGGGTCAGAAGGGTTTGTAATACTTACAGACAGAAGGGCCAGAGGCTTTATGAAGTCCTTTGCAAATACTGCTTTTGTATGGAAGATTCTCAGATACTGAGATAGGAAGTGGCATGAACCCCAAGGACAGTTGTAAAGTGTGTAAGTTATAATGGGGTCTGTCAAACAAGCTGTGTGATAAGTGGGATGGCTGGCAAACAGGTTCTAGCTATATAATTTTTCTTTTATTCTATTTTCTATCTGTAGTGGTTTGGCATCTCTGGTTTTCTGAAGGGTTCCATGGAAAACGGACAAGGGGGGACCAAGAGGAGCTGTATTAATGCTAACGAAGGAAAGCAAAGGATAAAGGACGTGGGAGAGGTAACTGCTGGAAGGGGTTAGAGAGGAGAGGGAGGTAAAGGAGGATGGTAGGAACATAGGGGCATGGAGGGAAGGGAATGTAGTGACAGGACAGTGGTAAGAGGGACTTCCCCTCAGTGCTGCTATTACTGAAAATTTTTCATGGGTTGTCTCTGCACATAGAGAGAAATTTTTGGAAACTTTTGTGCAAAAATGGTTGTATGGGATCAAAGAGTGAGAAAACAGCCCACTTTCCCTATTATATTTCCTGCCTCCTAAAGAACTCAAATGCTGCAACAAATGGGGAGATAAGACTGAGTTTCAATGGAAGATTCTCACTCTCCTTGCCTTGAAGTGTTCTACTATTAAGACACTGTGATTTGACTGAGTTAAAAGCCTTGCTGTTATATTGCTTTCCCTAGCTTAGCTAGGACTCTGCATGCTTTGTTCTCACTAACTTGTAAAGGCAACAAGCTAGCAAGGCTGTACTGCACATATATTTATAGGTAACTGAGGGTAAGTCTACACTAAGGTAGTTGGTATGGCTATAGTGTAGCATGGACGGGGCTCAGTTACCTTTAAGCTGGCTTTGAAGTAGATATTAGGGGTATGTGAGAAGCGGGCCATATTCAATTTGGATTCAGCCTGAATTGGGGACAGTGATTAGATTAGTTGATTTGGATCACTGTCCTTGATTCGATTTGGCCGAATCCAAATCTGAAGATTTGCTACTGATTCAGAGAATCAGCGATTCGGACACAGACACAGCTTTAAAAGTTTTTTCTATGTACCTTGTGATAGAAGGCATAGCTTGTGAATGCTGCGATGCTGGGGTGCATGGAGAGTCCTGCAGGAGTGTGGGGGGGCCCTCTATGTGCTCAGCAGCAAACCCAGAAGTGGACTGGAAGTACTTCCGGCCCATTTCTGGGTCTGCTGGGAAGTGTGCTGGGGCCGCCCCACCACGCTTCCCCAGCTCACTGATCGGCCACAGGGGGACCCCAGGTGCCCCCCACCCTGACCTGGGAGGTACCAGTCACTGAGCCCGGGGATGTTGGGGCACCTGTGCCTGATGCCTACTCTGACATGTGCTAATTAGCACATATTGTAGCAGACTCAATTAATTAGCACACTCTAGCAGCCTCAGCCTCATGTGTATTCAGTATCCCAACACTTGATAATGGTGGTGGAGGTGCTTTAACAAAAGCTCATTCAATAAACTTTAGTTAACTGCTCCCACCACCATTTTGAAGTGTTGGATTCTGAATACATGAGATCCTGCAGGTGCTTTAATTAGAGTGGCTCCTGAGAGCTGCTCTAATTAAGGTCCTCCCCGCCCCACTGCAGAGCATGTGTAAAGAAACCTTAATTTTCTTAAGGAAGCACATAATCTAATGTCTCATTACAGAGCTGTTCAACTTCGAAGTGGCTAGGGGCTGCAGGCAGTGACAGCATGTAGCCCCTAGACCCCACTTGAGTGGGCAACTTGTGTCTGGGGCAACTGCCTCTGGGTTTTTCCTCACTGCACAAGTTGCACCAGCAATGTGTGGCCCCCTGCCTCTGCCAGGTGCATGTAGCACCTCCACCACTTCTGTAGATGCTGCCAGTGGCATGCAGCCCGCCAACAGTGGCATGTGGCTGTGCCACACTCCATTGCATCAGCTGTGCAGGCAGTGTGCAGACTCCCCAGGCCCTTCTGCACAGAAGCAGCTACCAGGGTCCACATGCCACATGTTAAGCACTTGTAGGCCACATGCAGCCTGCAGGTCACATACTGACCCCTTGTGGGTTGCATGCAGGATTCAGGGCTACCAGCTGGACTTGGAAAATGTAGTTAGTTCTAACTGATTAGTTTTGCATTTCTGCCTGTCTCTTCTTTCTAGCTCCTTCCTTTTGCAGTTATATTTTCTATTGAAGTCATACAGTGTCCACAAGATGGCAATGGTCCTTTAGTGGTGGTAAAGTTAGTTGTATTTTTGTGTGCTAATGTAATTCATTCCAATATTAAAAGAAGTGTGACAAAATACTAAGAGTCAAAACACGCGATTTGTTTTAATCATGTAATTATACCTTTTGGATCAGAAGTAAAATGGATCTATCACAAAGTTTATCATCAGTAGTTTCATACAGTCTATAGGATGGGTGATTTGCTATGGACAAATGCCTGTGTGTGGGGGGAGGGGGAGGGGAAGGGAGTGCAGACAGAAGTGATAATTTTCACCTGATCCAGGTACAGAAAGCTGTCTATAACTGTGACTAGACACAAGTGCATGGGTGCAGAGTGCTTTAAAAATGGCTGATCAGGTGAAAATTTGGACCCTCATTGCATGAAAGGTCAGATGAAGACGTTTCAAAACAGAGCATCGTCTGTATTTTGTGTCTGTGCTGCCTCCCAGCCTGTTGATTTTTTCAGAATGGGAGTGGGGAAAGGGAAAGGAGGGATTTCAGTTTGGGGGGGTTTTGGCCATAGCTGGAGGGTGGGGTGGGTGTACTGGAGCCCTCCCTCCAGGCAGGGGGATTCCAATTCACTCACCCCATCTTGCAGCACCAGCTGGGGAACCCCTAGATGGAGCTCCCTCTTTTCCCTTTCCCCTCTCCCATTCTGAAAACAGCACAGGCTGGCAGGGAGGAGGGATATTTCTAGGAGCAACCAGCTGCAGGCTCATAGCCAGCAGCTAGATTCTCTTCCCCACTGGAACCAACAGTGAACTTCTATTTGGTCCAGGGGATTGCTGTAACTCAGAACACTTCCAGGAAAGTGTTCTGAGTTACAGTGGGAAGCTGCACTTCTGTCTGCACCCTGTCAGAGAGAGAGTGAGAGACTGTTTATGAGTGAACACATACGTGTGAACTGGTGTGTGTGTGGAGGGGTGCATGCATGCTCTGGAATGTGTAGAACTGTTTGTACATCTGTGAGTGTGGGGATGTGTACAGGCACAAGATGGGTTGCCATGTGAGAGAAGAGTATCTATGGGCATGTGTGAGGTGGGGGTTGCCAACCCAAAATAATCTTTTTTACTGGCAACCTGCAAACCTTTTATTAAACAAATGCTTTTACTGACACGTATTTTACATAATGTATATGTAACCCTTCTGTCAGACCCTGGACAAGAGCTAGGTTCAAATTTAGGGATTTAACACAGTAACATAGTAAAAAATTTGGTTGTCAGTAAAAAGTTTGCAGATTATTAGTGTGTGTGTGTATACATATATACATATGTATGTATACACACACACACTGATAATCTGCACACACACACACACACTATATATATATATATATATATATATATATATATATATATATATATATATATTTCTTGGGTTGGCAACTTGCTTGACTACAGCAATGGTTTTGCAGTGGGCTGCCTCCACCCCAGGGATACCCTATTCAACCCCACACCCTGATGCCCCTGACTGCACCCTGCACCATGCTACCTCGTTAGCTCATTCCATAGCCTTACCCCCACTATCCCTGCCTCCTTGTCCTGGCATGAACACTCAGAGAAGGACTACTGGCTGCCTCTCTGTAAGGTAAGCAGTGTTACAGGTAGGTGAGAGAATGCAGCAGCAGTAGCAGTACCATAGACTGGGAGGTGGGGGCTATGGAGTCTCTTATAAGCTAAAAAGCCCTGAGAGAATGTTCCTTGGAAAGGGTTGCTCTCCCACACAAGTGGTGGTGCTCTGCTCTCTCTGTCCATCAGTGCTTGCCCCCAGATACAGTCTGAGGAGGGATCTTCAATCCAGCTCAGGGTTTCTTAATTTTTTAATTTATATATATATATATATATATATATATACACACTACTCCATTTTTTTACTGACAGACATTTGTAGCTTGTTTTATGGGTTGATGTAGTTGTGTAAGTAGTAGTGTGTTGTAATAGTTTGCCTGTATGCCTGTAGGAGTTGTGGGAATGGTCTAGTGTGTGGGACTTTGTGGGAACATTGTGTCTGTGCATGTAAGAGAGAACAAGAATGTGTGGGGATGCTAACATGCCTGTGTGGCCTGAAAACCATATTTCCTTTTCACCCAGTCACAGCGTTTGCATTGTCCTAGCCCACCAAAAAGAATGGCTCTCAGTCTCCACCAGCCTGAACTGATATGTTGCACTCAAGACAGCCATGACATTCACACTCACTATGGACCTTGCCAGCAGATCCGGTTGTTTCCTCTAGAGGGGTGGGTTCCCCCAGACAGCCTAGAGAACATTAGTGAGTGTGGCTGCACCTCTCAAAAACAGATGTTTCTTTTTTCAAGCGACTGGGAGATGCTGTGAGAGGGGTAGATTAAATTTAGCTGAGATTATTTTCAGAATTCCAAATTTAGAAGCAAATGCAAATTTCCACCAGCTTTTTCTATCTTTAATGTAAACAGACACATTTTGTAAACTCTTTACTGTTTCCTGAATTTCCCAGTTCTTCTTTCACTCTCCTTTGGCAGCCACTCAAAAAACTTTATTTAAGGCCAAGACCAGCAGTGCTCTTAGAGCACTCTAACCTCTCTCTCTGTGTTGTTTCAACTATGCAAGCTGATCACCATTCCCCACCAGCCCTGAAGTGTGAAATTTAGCTTTCACCCTACAGTTCAGCATGCTGCTTGGCAGTGACGTAAAGTTCTCCTGTTGAGGCATCTGGGTGCATCAACAGAACTAGCTAGGACCCCACTAGTACCTTTGGGAATTGTGCTGCATTAATACATGTCTGCAGTGCTGCAGCTGGAGGCTGGATACCTTTGCAATGCTGCATCAATTCTATTATGGCCTACAGAAAAGCTGTTAGGGTGGCAGCAGGGAATATGGAAGACCTGAATTCAACTCCTTTTTCTGGTACATTGGCCAAGTTTCAGCTTTTCTGTGCCTCAGCTCCCTATCTGTACGATGGAGAACAAAAGTGATGCTGCACCTAACAGAGCAGCTACAAAGATCAATGCATTCATGACACAGAGCCTTAGCACATGTTCAGTTTGCACTGTCCCAAGTACATTTACAATGGCCCAAAGTACATGCAGACACAGGTTCAAGCCATTTGTGATGTCACAAGTGCAAGCAAAAATTCGCACAGTTGTACCCGTTTGGTCGAGGTTTATCTCAGGAGAGTGACATCTTTGATGGTAACATCAAACTCATACCTGCTCCATGGAGATATCGCTGTTCTCTAGAATCTCATAATTCACCAGCCTTCCTCCATCTCCCACTTCAAGACCTGTTTCTCCCTTAGCCCAAACTTTATGGTATAGGGGGCAGTAATCAAAAACTAAACCCTAGGAGAAAAGAATCCCTAGAGCTTCTCTCCCAAAGAAATGGATGTGTTGCGGGCAATGCTTAAGCAGGTGAAGGGTGCAGCTTGCTGGCAGGGAATGGCATGGTGAAGTGTAAGTGGTATAGATGGATTTTCTCTTCGCTATTTTGGAGGCAGGATTTAACCCTTGATTGTTGTAATGCTCCATGAACTGCCCCATTGGCCCTCTCCACATTGGACCCAAGGGCTAGGATTCTACTGGGCTACCTACTGGGCAAGAGCAATATGAGGCTCTGCCATCAATATCTGGCTCCCTGAGGCTAAGTTCACACACTCCCAAGCCCTCCAACCCTGCATGCCTCTTTCCTTCCCTGAGCCTCCCAACTCCTCATGCTTCAGTTCCCCTCCCTGAGCCCTCCATCCCCCTATGCCTTAGATACTCTCCTGTTCTTTACTTTCCCCCATACCCCATGTCCTTCCATACCTCAGTTTTCCACCCACAAGACTGCCAGCCCTCACATTTCAGCTCCCTTCATTTCAGCTGGGTTGGGCTGGGAGCAGCGTCAGCCAGGTAGGCAATTGGCACTTTCCCCTGTGCCATTCTCAGGAATCAGCTGAGCTGGGGGTATCCCTGGATATCTTCTCAGTGTCCCTTTAGTGCTGGAGAAGGAGCAGTGCAAGCCTGGACTTGTTGGGAATATCGTGGTGTGCCAGCTCCCAACTTTGCTACAGCACAAATTCCACAAATTTGTAATGGCCCAAACTGACTGTGTGCCAAGCCCCTGCAAATTATTCTGATACCACAGTGATGTGGGCTATGCAAGAACCTCAGCTCTTAACTAGGGGACAACTTCTGTCCTCATTCTGCTCCTGCTTTCTTCCTGAAGCCAGTAAGGATGTAGTGACTGACTGAGGCCTGATCTGTGTGAGCATGCTATAGCACCTTTCATTTAGAGCACATCCAGAACAGATGTTTTGAGAACGATTTGATTCCCTCTACTCTGGATGAGTGGGAGTTATCTGTTGTTCAAACAATGTCCAGCCAGGAAGGTCAAAGTGTTTTATTGACAATAGCAAAGCTTACAGACCCTCTGAAATGTCAGACCATGTTATTATATCATTATACAGATGGGGATGCTGGGGAACATGGAACTGAGGAGACTTGTCTAGAGTAAAATGGACTCTTTGCAGAAGGGCTGACCTAACTTCCTGCCCTGACCACTAGGGGGCACTCTTTCCCACTAGATTAAAAAAGAAATCTGCATATTCTATAGCAGTCTGCAACCCAGTTTAACACCCAGGGAGTGTGTCTACATGAGATGTTTAATGCATAGTAGACTAATTCTACTGCACATTAGTGCATCATGGCAAGAACTGTGCTAATGTACTAATATGTAGTAAAATTAATCTATGGCACATTACGCATCACAAAAAGACCATGTGCCTTTGCTACTGTTCATTAGTGCCAGCTACTGTGCCTCACTACTACTGTAGTACCTTATATTAGAAGTGCTAAACTTAATGCACAATAGCAAAGATGCATTAATGCACATGTAGACTCTCCCAGTGAAATCAACAGGACCCTTCTTACTGGCTTTCAGGGAACTGAACTGAGCGCCTGCTATACAAGGGAATAGTCCACTAAGCCTGGGATCACAGGGAACAGCATCCATATACAGCCACTCCGAGAGAATGCACCATATCAAATGAAAGTGGGCCTGGCATGAACAAGGCTGCAGCAGGAGTTTGTACAGTAGTCCGCATATATTTGTATAGTCCATATGTTATACAACACACTCAAGGGCTCAATAGACACATTTGCCACCAGTACAGTTCTGTCTGACAGCTTACTCCATCACCACAGATGACTGTAGGACAAAAGGGAAGTTTAGGTTAGATATTAGGAAAAGCTTTCTCACTAAGCGGGTAGTAAAGCATTGGAACAGGCTACTCAGAGAGGTGGTGGAATCTCTGTCCTTGGAGGCTTTTAAGACCCAGCAAGGCAAAGCTTTGGCTGGTATAATATAATTGGGGATGGTCCTGCTTTGAGCAGGGGGTTAGACTAGATGACTTCCTGAGCTCCCTTCCAACCCTAATTTTCTATGATTCTATGAAAAGTAATCTCCAACCAAAAAACTTAGTTCTTCTTAGATGGGAATTCTTCATCTTAAAATATAAATATTGCTCAACAGCCTCAGCTGGGCCTGGCAGTAATTATATCCTACTGTTTTAATGTACATTTGACCTCAGTCATATCTTCTTTCTGAACTCCCACTTCAATTAGAAGGATATTAATGAGATTGAATTGAAACCAGTTCTGTTTTTCAGCTATGGTGATAAGGCTGGACTGGTCCTCTGAGTCAGTGTGCAGTCACTGGAGTTAGCAGAAGCAACTACAAGAATCCAGGCAAGGAAGAAATGCTTTGGCTCCTTAGGAATGAGAAACCTGAGCCAAGGGGAAAAGATAGGAGCAAGCATAATGAGGAGGCTAAAAATGTGCTAATTGTCCCCACTGTGGTCTACAGAAAATACTAACCCCACCAGCTGTTAAAAATAAGGTGTAACAAATGTATAGTCATCCAGGGTGTCACCGGTTTGCATAGCCCATGACCACACAGAACGTCATACTAACTGCGGGCATGAAAGGTACAGCCTACTGCTCCAAATTGGCTTAGAATCCTGCTTTGGGGTTGGAGAAGAATTCGCATCTTCCCTTTGCTTTCCAGGCCTGTGACACACAGCAGAGAAGTTCTGATTCCATCCAGAAAATGGCAGTAGTGGATATGCACATGCACATCCATGCATGCACGTGTGTGTACACTCACACACACACACACACACACACTGAGACAAGTTTAATGCAGGAAGCTTATTAGAGCAAGCAGTTGACCTTCAAATCGCAAGTGTGATGACCACATATAAGAATTTAATTAAATGTTCTAGTCTGGCGGACATTTACACTAGAAGAAAGCAAGTGATGTTTCTGCTTTTTATGAAGCAATGAGCTTCAGACACACATGTGCCTGAAAAAGTAGTTGGTCTGTTTCTCTGGAATTTTAGCATTGTTATGAGACAGAAGCAGAGGCAGCAGAATTTCATGTAAGTCAGTATCTAGAAAGTATAGCAGACAATGGATTCCTTGCTGATGTTGGAAACGGGATTATACATTATGCATTTTACTCTATAAAGGGACATGATCTAGTCTAGAGAATCCCAAAATGTTTGGATAAATGGAACACTGTCAGCCCTTAAAATGTCTTATGGATCATCATCTTTATTTTTAGATTTTTGATTAGGTGTGTAGTGTGATTAGGGTGTGTAATGTGATCCATGGACCACTTCCCATGCCCTTGTGGCATACAGTTTGAACACTGCTGATTTCATGGGGAAAGCATTGGCCAAGCCTACAAGAGATATGTGTGCAATAACCAGCTCTGCCACTGGACAGCTTGGTGACTTTGTGCAAGTCAGTTTACTTCCCACTGACTCAGTTTCTTCCTTTATAAAATGTTAGCAACCTCCTTTGTGAACTGTTTTAAGAATTACTTGTGATAAGAGCTAGGGATTTTTATTATTTACTTGAGTGTATATTGCTGTTGGTGCCAGAGATTCAGAACAATCTATATGGGTTCTTAATATAAACACCCATCTCATCCAATTAAAAAGAAACTCCCTCACCATTTCCCCCTGGGCATTAAAACAGTACACTAGTTGGATTTTAAGGTAAAAATTAATGATTTCCTTCCCTTTTAGGAGGAAGTTCTACTTCCGGAATCTCAGAAATTCTTTTCTTAAACATTCCATGTAAATGTAATTCTTTTAAAAAAATAAGTGCAGCTTAAGTCATCCTAAGCACAATGGTTATTGTATATAAAAGAATTGTGGCAGCATTTTATTACTAAGTGCTATATTTAAGATGCTAAATAAATCATGTTCAAAATATGCTAATCTCAATAATGTCAGATCACCCCAGGGAGGAGTAACTGGGCCTGTAAAAGGCTACAAGATGCCGAAGGGTTTACACAGTCTCACAGAAATACTTCAATACAGTACAGAATTCATCTGATTAAAAAATCTATGGAATTTATCATTGTTTCATTTTTTCCTGCATTCACAATCCAACAAATTTAAATTATCCTGATCTCGAATGCAATCCCAGCAGTAGGGGTGGTTCTAGCCTCTTCCTGTGGGGGGTGCTGGGGGGGGGGGGCTAGGGTGGGCTGCGGGCAAGAATGGGGTGAGCTCAGCTGCATGGGGTGGGTGGCAGCGGCCCAGGGGGAGACAGGGGACTTGACAGGTGGTGCTGGGAGGGGTGGCTACAGGGGAGCTAAGGCAATTTTTGGGGTAGCTATAGTCTCCTCAAGCTCCCCCCAGCGCCGCCTCTGCTCAGCTGGTTTTCAAGGCTCTCTTATAGGAAGTGAACTTTTACTTATTGTTTACTTTTTGACTGCTCTTGTCAAAGCTTGGAAGTGTTTGTAGCCAAAGCATTCATGATGCTATTCTCTTGGGAGTTTCAGTGCTTAAATGCTGTTGCCCACTTTGGGACATTTTTTACGCGTGCTCCAGGAGTGCAGGGGGTGTTTTAATTAGAGCAGTGCGAAGATCCATTCTAATTAAAGTATCCATAGTGTCTCATGTATCAGCATCCCCGCATTTCAAAATGGCATTGGGGGCACTTTAATTAAAGCTTGTTGAATGAGCCTTACTTAAAGCACCCCCAGCCCCCCGTCACTGTTTTGAAGTGAGGGGATGCTGATACATGAGACACAGAGGCTGGCTGGACCTTGTTAATTAGCACACTCCAGCAGACTCAATTAATTGAACCTGCTCCAATGCACTGTTATTACAGCCTCTTGGCACATCTATAGGCACCCTTAGTGACCCATTCTGAGGGGAAAGTACTTCCAGGAAGCATGAGAATCCTCAAAGGCCATTAGAGATTTAGCAAGCATACAGCACCAAAGAATGCCAAAAACGTGGCTTAACCAATAGCTTGTGCTGAAATGAAAACCACATTCTAGTGGCCTTAATCCAGCTACAAGTGGTCTGAAGTATTGTTTCTCCCCACAAAGAACAAATAGACACTTTTGCTCTGGATGACCTTTATTTTAGAGCAAGATGACTAAATACCAAGTAAGAACAAAAGTTAAGTCTCCCATTGAGAGAGAGCATGAGAGAGTGAAAGAAAAAACAATACTCGTCTACCACAGCAATCTGAGTGGCCTGTTGCTTAGGTCAAATTAGGTGTTGTACTGTGTGCCCAACCCAATGAGCATATAAGTGGAATGTGGCTCTTAAGCTGTTTGGGCTCTGTAGCTCAAGCTGTTGAGATCAATGTGTTCAGTTGTGGGGGTCCCCCATTCAATTCATGGTGTTGGCTATGGCAGTGATAGTAACATCCTTGGAGCTCTAAGAACAAAATAAGTCTTGTCTATCACATCAGCAGCAGCTGCTTGGGAGGGTCAGATTCCCCATACTCTGACTGCTCAAGTCTGCAGACACACTGCAGGGCCCAAAATTCACCAGTAAGACTGCTCCGGGTTCATCCTTGCTCTCAGTCTTGCTAGAGACCAAGAACTAGAAGGTGCTATCTAAGGGAGGGGGAACTGGCCATCTCATTCCCTTAGGTTTTTCTGAAAATCCCATCTAAGATTCTCTAAATGACCTGTGTTACATTTAACTGCATTCTATGCAGTAGGTGGGAATGTTCTATTGCAGATATATATTTTCTTATTATTTCCCAAGAATGCATGTACACAATATAGTTGCAAGCTGACTGTACAGTATATTAGATTGCTTCATACAAACTTTTTCTTTGAGTTTATTTTCTAATTGCTCAGCATCCTTCTTTTTAGGTCCATAACCATAAAGCATTGCAGTTAGTTTAACCCTCCCATGCTGCATTAGTGGAATTAAGTCATTAGAAATACTTAATATATCTTTTAAAAAGCCAACATTCAACTGATATGAGTTTGCCTCACTTCTTAAAAGGATGAACTTTGCCTTCAGATCAGGAATTGGAGTAGAATATATGAAAATTTAATTTTGGACTGGGTCTAAACCTAGACAGTAACCTACTCTGAAATACTTATTTCTATGACTAATTCGCAATTATATGAACAGCAACTTATGTACTCATGTGCATCTACATGTGCTCCTAATGCTATAAAGATTTTCTTTATAAAGCATATTCTTTCTTTATTCAGTTTAAAATACTGTGCAGTAAGCCTTCCCTGGGAGCATGTCTACACATGCTTCCTGTTGGAAGCATATCTGCTCCCAATGGGAGAAGCCTAGTACAGGGCTGCTCTTACCTTGCTCTGGCCCTCTGTAGTATCTAGGGAGAGCAGGGAGCATGGGGCTAGCAGGAAGCATGGGGGCAGAAGAGCTCTGCCAGCTGCACTGGCAGCTATCTCCTTGCCCTGTACATATTGCAGATCTCTTCCTGCCCCATGCACATGGATTTCCCTGAGCAGCTTGGGGCTAGCTTGGAGCTTTCCCACTTCTGGGACAGCTCCTGGGCAATCCAGGGCTGCTCGGGGAAATTCTTTCACAGCCCAGGACTGGCTGGGAGCTGCCCCAGGAGTGGGAGAGCCTCTGGCCAGCCACTGGTTGCATGTGGAATTGGAAAGCTTCCGTGGGGAGCTGGAAACTGAGCAGCACCAGGACAGAGAGCTACTCTGTCCTGGTGCGGCTCAGGTCCTGGATCCTGGGCAGAGCTAGGAGCTAAGCAGTGCCTGAACTCAGGGAGTTCCCCATCCTCTGTGGCCCCCTGGTGTTGGGGCTTACCGGGAACAAATTTGCCCCCAGTCAGCACCTCCACATGTGTCTGCTGTACAGTATCTACTGCACAGTTAATTACCTGTATTTACTAATTTATTGTACAGTATTTACTAATTTATTGCACAGTAAATGGTGTGCACATGTAGACAGTGATGCTATACTGAGCATCTATTAGTTTATTAGATTAGTTTATTTTGCAAAGTAAAATGTCTTGTGTGACACACCCAGTGTGACTAGGGGCTGGAGAGCTGAGGTTAATGGACCCAATTTGGTTCCTATAGAGACAATGAGCAAGGTTGTTCCCTATTTGTTTTGCATAAACTATTGTAACCATTTGTCACAATGGATAAACCAGACCACAGAGAGAATTGGTGGACCTTAGTGTACAGCCTCAAGGAACAAAAAGTAACTTTGCACACTATTGGTCTCTAGATCGCAAATGGGAAGATGGCTTGGAGAAATGAGTAAGGGCTCTCAAGATGCACTTAAATTGGAGATCTGCATGGGGAAAGTAACGAGATACTAGCTCACATAGTTCATAGCAATTTTGTTCTATTTAGGGAAATGTATGTTTTATGCTTCATATACTATAAATTCTTGGCTATCTAAGAACAAGTAACAGCTTGATTGTAAATCATAACAGAACTGCTGAGAGAATCCTGTAAGTCAGTATCATGACCTGGTATTGATATAATGATGATATTTATCAATGACCTGGAAGATGGCACAGAGTGCACCCTCAGCAATTTTGTGGATGACACCAAGCTGGGGGGAGTAGTACATACACTGGAGGGTAGGGCTAGGATTCAGAGTGACTTAGACATATTGGCAGATTGGGCCAAAAGAAATTTCATGAGGTTTAATAAGGACAAGTGCAAAATCTTGCACTTAGGAGGAACAGTCCCATGCACCAGTACAGGCTAGGGGCTGACTGGCTGGGCAGCAACTATGCAGAAAAGGGTTTGGGGGTAACAGTGGACAATAAGCTGAACATGAGCTAACAGAGTGCTCTTGTTGCCAGTAAGACTAATGGCATACTGGGTTGCATTTGTAAGTGTGTTGCCAGCAGGTAAAGGGAAGTGATTTTTCCCCTCTATTCTGCACTGCTGAGGCTACATCTGGAGTACTGTGTTCAGTTTGGGCCCCCTGCCACAGAAAAGATGTGGACAAATTGGAGAGAATCCAGAGGACGGCAACAAAAATGGTGAGGGGGTTGGGGAACATGACTTATGAGGAAAGACTGAGGGAACTGGGCTTATTTAGTGCAGAGGAGAGGAGACTGAAGGGATTTAATAGCAGCCTTCAACTACCTGAGATGGAGGATCAAAAGAGGATGGAGCTAGACTGTTCTTAGTGGTGGCAGATGACAGAACAAGGAGCAATGGCCTCAAGCTGCAGCAAGAGAAGTTTAGGTTAGATATTAGGTCGTCTGGGTTTTCCTGGACATGTCTTCTGTTTTTGGCCCCTGTGTGTTGTGTCTGGGTGGGTTTTTAAAATAACAGCAAATGCCTGGGCTTTCTGCTCTCCCAGACTAGCTGCTTGGGGGTGGCAGCAGCGGGCAACATGATTTGCTGTTGGGAGTCACATGTTCCCCATAAGGGCTCTGGCAATCTCCCAGGTAAGACACAGAGAAAGAGTGCCTGTGTGTGCATAGTGTGGGAGCTGCTTGGGCAGCAGGGTTTGGGGGGGCAGGGGTCTGTGGGTTGGGAATGAGGAGCACCAGTTGGGCTGGGGGGGCAGGAGTTGTGCATTGGGAGTGAGGGGCACCAGCAGGGCTCCAAGACAGGGCAGGGCAGGGCAGGGCAGGGCAGGGCAAGGGGTTACCGGTTGGGAGGGAGGGGCACTGGCAGGGCTGGTGGGGCAGGGGTAGGGGGTGGGGGGCATTGCCAGGGCTGGGAGGGGGGCAGAAGGCTGCAGATTAGGAATGAGGGGCACAGGGGACACAACAGGTGACTGTGGGTTGGGTGTGTGGTGCACTGACAGTGTCGGGGGGCTGCAGGTTGGGAGTGAGGGGCACCAGTAGGGCTGGCAGGGGGCTGTGCATCAGAAGCGATGGGCATGGGGGATGGGATGGGTGACTGTGGGTTGGGTGTGCAGGACACTGGCAGTGCCAGGGGGCTGCAAGTTGGGAGTGAGGGGCACCAGGAGGGAGTGGGGAGGCAGGGTACTGCTGTTTGGGAGCAAGGGGCACTGGTGGGCTGGGGTTAGCGGGCCTGGAGTGAGAGGCAGCAGCAGGGCTGGTGGGGGGTGGTCTGTCAGAGAGGTCAACAGAGTGCTCAGAGCAGGCCACCAGCATGTCACCGCCTCCCCCCATAATATTCCCCTTGGCCCGCCCCTCTCATCTCCCCACCCATGACAGGTGTCCTCATTTTTGGACCTGGAAATTTGGTAACCCTATTTAAGAAGAATGTTATCACTAGGGGGGTAGTAAAATATTGGAACAGGTTACCCAGAGAGGTGGTAGAATCTCCATCCTTGGAGGTTTTCAAAACCCAGGTAGACAAAGCTTTTGTTGGGATAATCTAATTGGGGATTGTCCTACTTTGAGCAGAGGGTTGGTCTAGATGACCTCCTGAAGTCCCTGCCAACCCTAACTTTCTATGATTCTATGAGACGATATCCTAGAAGCTACAGCAGAGATGCAGAATGTAGAAATGTTTCTATCCTTGCAACTGCTTTCCACAATTCCTTGGTAGTGTGTTGGAAGACAAAGAATGTCTTGAGCACTTTAATGAGCCACCCATCAAGTTTCAATTGTCTTCTTTCAAAGCCAGATTTACTAATGTGATCCAGCTCATCCAGCAATTCAAAACAGTATATACCCTGTTTAACTGTCTCTGTGGAAGACTCCATGGACAAGGAAAA
Organism: Crocodylus siamensis; assembly: GCF_052110815.1. NCBI lineage: Eukaryota > Metazoa > Chordata > Crocodylia > Crocodylidae > Crocodylus > Crocodylus siamensis. The sequence continues at coordinate 22,393,446 of NC_143401.1, forward strand.
TCTTTTAATGGTGTAGAGCTAGTGTTGCAGTAATTACCTCTACTTCACCCCAGCCTGGATAAAAAGATACACAGACAAGGTTTCCCAGTGAGTGACTGATCTGCCATTGAATGAATGGCTCTTTGGGGCCATGATCAGTGGCTCGTGAATTAGAATGGCCGTTAGCGATGGGACCCATTTTGCACTAACGGACAACTGGAACAAGCCAGGGAAACTGGCTTTGGGAGGTAAAAGACAGCTCTTAACTCTGTATGGAATCTATTGTAGTTTCAGATTATCACATGACCCTCAATAAATGACTAAGCCACAGGAATCTAAGTACACAAATATTAGAGAGCAAAGTCTGGGAAAGACAAAAAAAAAATCCTGCAGCTTAAGTCTTTAAAAACTGATTAAATCTGCAAAAGTGTTTGTTTGTAGACAGCTTTAGCATGTACATATTTCATGCCTGTTTTGCACTGAAATAATTCCCTCTGAGTTGCCTCTACTGGTTGGTGGGGAGGGTGGGGAAACTTCATAAGTAATCATTTAATTAGAAGGAAATACATAATTGCAGGACAAGTCCCCCATTCTTCCTCCTCAAGGTACAATAGGAAAAGCATGGCCGTGAATTGTCTTTTGCACATATGTACAAAAGTGCCATTCTTTCTTGTTACATTTATTTAACTTTACAGATGTCTGTCCTGGGGGGTTTCTGATAAAATTGCCTGGATATAGATTTCATGTGAGAAAATAGCTATAAAATCATATTGACTTAAAGCCACTTGTGAAAGTGAATTAAAATGGTATTCTTACACAAACACTAAAATCCGTCCCACAGCATACTTTATTCTTGTCTTCTGTTTATTTAACATAATACAAATATTATGGAGAGCAGCCTGTCTCCCCATCAATAATGTTGTGTCTAGGTTTCTGTTATAAACCCAGTTTTAACCTTCCTTCTGTGATTTCACCAAATTTTCCAAGTTGTATAGACCATATCAGGAATGAAAATTAAAATTTGTTTAATTGGAAATTCTTATTTGTTTTCATCCCAAACTGAGACAAAAAGTCAAAATACCATTTTTTTCATAGAAAAATAATTCAGAAAAATTTTCATCAGAAATATCAAAGCACATACCTGGTAGGGCTGTGCAAAGCTTTGGGTTCCGATTCAATTCAGAGGAGATTAGGCCCAATTTGGCTACCAAATCTCTGAATCCAAATCAAATAAGGAGACCAATTAAAAGGTCTGAATCAATTTGAAACTCTCCATATTAATTCAGTAAAGATTTGGAGAGCTTTGGAGATTCAGGCAGTCCCTGCTCGCTGCCACAGGGAGCTGGAACCAGACTCCATGCTGGTAAGTAGGGGGTGAGGGGGTGGGGGCTGGAGGAGGGAGGAGGGAACCATGGGGGGACCCCTTCCAGGCCCCATCCCCTGCCTGTTCTCCTAGCCCTGCTGAGCTCCCCCTGCTCCCTGCCTGCTGTCCCACCCAGCCCCATCATGGCTGTCCCACCCAGCCCCAATTCCTAGCTCTTCAAAAAAAAAAAAACCAAGCCCCAGACTCATCGGCTGCTGCAGTGGTCTCAGGGCTTCTGGGTGCTTATGGCAGAGCCCCCTACACAGCATGGGGCAGTGAGGTCCAACAGAGATTGCACTATAGATGCATCTTTGTTCTGTCCTGTGTGTTGTCTGTCTCTACTATATGCACACATAACACTTAGGACAGTGGGTGCTCAATACCTGGTTGGGTTTTTAACTGCAGTGTATAATAAATAACAATAATGATTTGGATTTTGCCATCATTGGATTATGTGAATGAGAATCAATATGGGATATAGGTAGCCTCACTTTAGTAGTGACTTGGCCTTTTTTTTTTTTGTTACTGATGCTGAATGCAAGACAATGTCTTATCCGAGTGAAGTTCTGCTTGTAGCCACACAGTTCTCACAGCTCCAAAGTGTTCTTTTTTTTCTTCCAGAATGGTGTAGGACCTTGAAAATCCCAAAACTGTAGTATTACCCAAAACTACAGCACTGGAAGCCTTTTCCTACCTCAACTTTTACAGTGTTAATTAACACGGACTAGTTCATAAATCAAGACAACACCAGGACATAGCAATAAATTATGCCAGAGGCAGATTTAAAGAGCACTGAAGTCCCAGTAGAAATGGACAGTATGGTGATTTTAAGTGCACGGATGAAGTTGAAAGAGACCAGATAGCATATTTAGGTTGCAGTTTAGAAAGGGCAAGTGTTCAGGGTGGCTGGGTTTCCAGAAAGGAACCTGTTTTGACATCTTAATGGTGAGTATGTCTGGGAAAAGTTGATGAAGCTGTGATAAATCCAACTTCCATTACTGTATGATCCCTTGGCTAGATGGAGCACTTTCAGGTTTAGTCCATGCAGCAGAGTGATGCCATCACATAGCTGATATGTTGGACTGGTGCAAGGCAAAGAAAATTAAGGAAAAGGAGTGACCTTCTGGAAAGCATGAGAAACTGAGCGGAAAAGTGAAGATGGAGATAAGAACTTAAATCTTTCCCATCGAGGGCTGCACTGGTAGCTTGCCAGGAGCTTAATTTAGGACATGCACATAAAATGGAGCAGATGAAAGTTGCCTGCATCTTTATTACAAGCTCAGCCACTGGAAACCACTGGTTCCAGTACTTAAGGCTTTTTCTGAGCTATGGGGTTGACTCAGTGCATTCTGGCGCTTGTATTCTCTACATGGCTCACTTCAGCTTTTCACAGAGGGTGGCAGCAGCATCCCACAGATTAGAATTCCATAGCTTTGTACAGCCTTAGAGCCTAGAAAATGGAAAGTTCCTGCTGAAGTGCCATTCCCCTCCAACAAGTGAGGCAACAAAAATGATTCACAAGGGTCCTATGGTTATTGACACAGCATTCAAAGGAACTGTGCTCTGTTTAAAGAATTGCAAATTTAATCTGGTATCTGAGGATGCCTATATACATGCTCTGACATGTTCTAATTAGAATGCATCAAAGCAGATTTGATTAATTGAGCATTATAATTAAAACACTCTAGCATCACTATGGTGTCATGTGTATAAATGGGCACTGGGGCACTTTAACAAGAGCTTGTCAAATGAGCTTTAGATAAAGCATTCTGTGGTCATTTTTAAATGTGTGGAGGCTTAATATACATGTAGGTGCAGCATTTTAATTAAAGCATCTCTCCAGGAACCATAGGCAACCTGAGAGTCAAACTAGGACTTTTCCTTCACATAAACAGATGAACAACAATAAAGGCTTAGCAGACTAAACTATACCAGTTCATGTGAGTTGAGTTCAGTGGGTTTGTAGCCTGAGTAATTTTTACAGGACAACACTGGCAGGTTCTTTGGGGGTTCTGCTCACCCCTGGCCATGCACACCCTCCTTCCCTACTCATCTGCCCTACTTTAGTGTTAAATAAATAGTAGAGGTTGCCTCATTCCTGAGAGGAGGGGGCAATATGGAATTAGAGCCAGGTGCTCCTGGCTTTTTCTTATTTATGTCCCTGCTATCAAATAGTTCAGTCCCAGCCCCTTCTAGGGCCTCAGCCTATCTGCCTGCAAGGTGTGAAGTAAACCCCTTCTCTCTGCCTCTCACTTGGGCCAAACCAGGTAACTACTTTATCTCCTAGTTTTCTTCTTGGCACAGGATGATCAATCAGGTGATCTGGCTCCAATTCCTAAGGGGTGGGGAAGCACTCTTCTTCCTGGAGGTAGGCATTTTGGAAAGCAACCAGGAACCATGTCTTCAGGCTGCTGCCTGGATGATCTTCTGTAAGTGAAGACTTGGAAAGTAGCCAGGAATTAGGATTTATGTCTAGGCCAGACATGTTTTAAAAGAATTCTTATGTCCAAGACTATAAGACTCTGATTAATTATTTTTGCTCAAAGTGTATTCTGATTTCCTTGCTTTACCACTTACTCCCTCTGATCAATAAAGGTATTGGGTTACAGCAGGGGTGGACAAAATACAGTTCATGGACCAGATCCAGTCCACCAGGCCATTCTGTCTGGCCTGTGGGGCCCCCAAAAATTTAGAAAATATTTATCTGCATGTCAAAAATGAAAGGACCCAGAGGCAGTAGGATCCAGGGTGAGTCTCAGTAGGATGCAGCACCCCAGCCCCACCTCACCCCACCCCTAGCCATTTCCCTGCCTTTCTGCCCCTTCACTGCTCCAGCACCATGTGGCTCCTGGCTGCATTGCCTGACTGTGGGAGTACTGATACCTTGGTGTGTGTGTGTGTGTATGTGTGTGTGTTTGTAGGGTAAGTCCCACATGCACACCCCACCATACACATGCACCCATACCCCCCTCACTGCCATACACGCAGACACCTACACCCCTTCACAAACTCCAGCCACCCTCCCACCCCACACAACCCTCCACAAACCCCATACCCACCTACACCCCACATATCCACCCCCCCACCTATCCACCCACTGCAGGCACACACATGCCCTCCCCTACATCCCACATACCCACACACCCACAGGCCTCCACAAACCTATACCTCCCCATAATATACAAGAGTAAGACTTAATTTTAAGCTATTATATACAATCACCTCTGTGTACACTACAGAAAAACATGTAAACCAGGAGAAAAATCTGTTTTAAAAATCAAATTAATGAACATTTTAGATGTTTGTTTTTTAGAATATAATTTGGTATTTTACTGGTTCTGAGATGGCAAAACCCCTTGCTGAAAGGAGTACTTCTGGGGGCAAAGGGAGGGACTTCTGGTGACAAAGGTAAGGGGTTAGCGGGCAACCCCCAGAATGAGCTCCTTTCACTGCTTTCCCTCCTCCCATTCTGAAGACAGTGTGGAGAACAGAGCTTGGTTGCACTGACCGATGTTAATGTAGCCATTGCATTAACAGCTCTTAATGAAGATACTTTTCTTTGGAGTGCCTTGAGCTGAACCCTTATATAAGGGTTGTTTGTTCAACCCTTATATAAGGGTTGAGATTGTTGCCTGACTGTGCATTTTTAAAGTGCTTTGCAGCTGTGCACTTCTCTCAATGCATGGCTGTAGAGTGCTTTCAGTAGCTGATTGTGTGACAAACTATCATGTCCATCAGTGCCACTGTCATGTCTGTCAGTGCCCATGATGTCTGGTGATAAGTGAATGTTGAATACTGAAGGGAGCCAGGTTCCATCAGCAGTCAAGCCTGCGAGGGGAGAGAGGTATGATAGTCCATCAAAAAAGATCATAGTGATGCAGCCAGAAATAATGTTCTGGCTACTTTGTCTTCAAGTGATGTCACAGAGAGATGTAATGTCTTGATTAGTTGATGAAGGCTGACTATCCCTCAGGATAAGAGCTGGATAAATACTGAAGTTTTTGATTTGGCAGTTTAACTGAAAAAATCAAGGAAAAGATAGGTTTTGACTGAACCGTAGGGGCTACACTGAGGGGGGTTGGGGGGCTATAGCCCTGCCCACAATAGCCACCTCTCCTGGCACCATGAATGCCACTTCCTACCTGCCTGCCTCGCGGAGCTGAGCCTGCAAAGGTGCCACGCTCCTGGCAGGTGTGGCACCAACCTCTTCCTGGTGGTCGGGGCTGGACTGAGTGGGCGGAAGTGAGCAGACTGAGCCACATGGGGCGGGTGGGCAGTGGTGCTGCTGGGAGAGGTGAAGCCTCCTGGGCTGGCCCAGCCCAGCCCTGGCCCAGCCCTCTCACCAGGAAGAGGCTGGCACTGCCCCTGCTGATCTGAAAGCAATTTCCCCAAAATTTTCAGTGAAACAGAAAAACAAAACCAGGTCAAATTTGATCAATCCAAAACATATTTTTTGATCCACATGAAATTATTTTCTTTCACTGTTTGGCTTACTTTATCTCTTAGAATCTTTTTTTTTTAAAGTGGCATTTTGAAACAAAAGGTAATAGGAAAATCATCATGAAATAGCAAAATAAAACATTCTAGGATTTCCAAAATGAAATGTTTCATTTTAAAAACATTTAAATTAAATGCTTTGACATTTTCAAAATTTGAATGCCCTCTTTTGACCAAAACTATTTATCATCTGAGCTAGCAAATCATTTTGATCTCCCTCAGACTGTTGTTCTGTTGATTTACTACTCATAAAAATTGACCAGCTCTAGTCATGTGCTGAGTAAAGATTTGAGTTTAGACCTGAGGAAGGGACAAGATGTGTAGCGCTGACTGATAGGAACAATTTCTCTGGTAGTGATGCTATGGGAGCAGAAGGTACTAATATGCATAGAGATATCCTGACTAAATATTTGGTCTTAGATTCACATATGTGAGAAGGACATGGGAAAGATAATTTCCACTGCAAAGCTACTTAAACCCCTAATCATGCTACATATCTAACCAAGGTTTGTATCATTGGCTTCTCAAATGGAAATAAATAGACTGTAATCTCCAAGGGTGAGCATTTGGTCTTTCAGAATGATGGACAATCCTTTTGATGGACAAGGGCCACTTGCTTGCTAAACTAACTACGCTAAGCCAGATCCTTTCTTCTATAGGAACCGTATACATCTCTTTACAGCATTACCCCAGATTGCTAAGCACATCACGGGTGATACCAGTATGCAAACTGACCTACCTATTCTGTGTTTATTTTTCTTTACACATTTTGTCTTCTGGCAATTAAAACTGTATCTTTCCATTACATAATAGTGGAGGACATAGTGTTTGGAAAGAGGGAAAATAAATTATTTTGGTCTACATCATAGTTGTTATTTCTCTCCCAAGTCTTTTAATTATATTGAGTTGCTCCCAAAATAGACTCTATGCTTTTTGCTACCCATGAAGCAAGTCATAGCATTTGCTTCCTTCTATTTAATCATGGATTTTGTTTCACATTGTATCCCAGGGAAATAAGAAATCTCAAGGGATCTATACAAAACCCTTCCTACTAAAATCACATTACTTTGCATAGTTGTTGATGGAACTAGGGGAAAGACTGAATTGAATGAATATGAAGTGAAGTAAACTAGAGACCAGACATGGCTGGTTTTGTTAAGACTGAAAATCCCACAGAGGGGCAGAGATGAAGTAATAGATAAGTGTACTGTGAAAAAGAGATACTTCCAACAGGGATTGTAAGAATTAGGATGAATTGGGGTTGGGCAGATCCACATTTCAACCCTCTTAAAGTCTAAGGGATGGTCAAATCTGGGATTGGGTTGTTGTCCTAATGAGAGAAGGATCTGCCATGACACATGGGCTAGGGACAGACATTCAAAAAGCTGGAGCCTGAATTGATTCAATCTTTGCAGGTTAGTCTAACGTACCTAGGTTGAACCAATTTGCAAGTGCAAATAGACTGAGGACATGCAGGCAGATGCTTGCACTTGCTTAGGTCAGGGGCTGGGGGGCACTAGAGCATGCCCTTGGCTGCAGGGAAGCTGTGCTGGGGGGGAGCAGGTATGGCCAGCCTGAAAAGTAGCCTGGACTGAACTGGCCAGGGTGAGGGACGCCCTTCCTGTCCTACCAGCACACACACAGGCTGGGCTCCACAGGGTGCTCCCCCCTCACTGCTGCAGCAATGGGAGCACAGCCAGAAATGTTTCAGCAGGGCCTCTGAAGCAAAAGGGGCAGGGAGGAAGGTTATTCGCTCCTCTATGCCTGCTGCCCACAGGGAACCACAAATGGGGTCTGCCCACCCTGACCACTGCCACTGCTCACTCTGTGCATGGTGCAAATGGCAGAATAAACCCCCTCAGCCAAATGCCAGAGGGAGGGGGAATAACCCCGCTCCCTGCTCCCGCAGATAAGGGGCCCTGCCGGCTGGCCTCTGCCCTCATCCCAACCCTGCCACCGGAGCAGCAAGGGGGCAGGGCCCTGACAGGGGCTGCAGTTCCAGTCCTGGTGTCTAGGGACTGTGAGCTTCTTCCCAGTGGGGGCCATGAACAGAGATCAGAGCTACTGTGGACTGTGCAGCACCAACAGCGGTACCAGGGATCAGAGGGGGGGAACTGGGGGAAGACAGGGTAATAACCAGGAGGTAGAGGGGGGAATAACCCCCCTCTCTGCCTCCTCTGTTTTAGGGGTCCTGCTGTCAGGCATCTGGCTGCTCTGCCACCACTGCACCAGCAAGTGCCCGGGTCCATGCCTGTGAGACAGGGAAGAGGGAATTAAATCCTTCCCTGGCCAGTTCAGTCCAGGCTACTGCTGGAGCCTGGTCATGCCTCTGACGCTGGAGCAGCCAGCTGAGAAATGCAGGTTGGTGTTGGTGGGACAGGGGAAGGAGGGGAGGAATAAACCTCTTCCCTGCTCCCTTCTGGGTCCAGCGTCTGGCCAGGCCCTGGGCCCTCCCTGTCCCTGCTTGGGCTAGAGAGCAGAGGGGCAGGGCCAGCCCTGCTCCACTTGAGCAAACAGCCCAACCAGAGAGCATGTTGGGATGCTGTGGGGACTCTGGTTTAACTTAAACCAGGAAGGGGTCTGGGACAGAAGTTGCATAAACAGGTTTGAGCTTAATCAGTTAAGGTTGATACTACATTCAACCAGGTTTAACTCAAACCACCTTTGGCCATTTTGAAACTGGTTTATGTACACTAAACTTATGTTGTGTTACAGGTTTAAACCAGCTTCTGATCACTTAAACTGGTTTATGTGAAATGTCTGTCCCTAGCTATGGAGTTGGAGGTGGGGTTGGACTACTAAGTTCCCCCTCCCATAGGCTAGGTTTCCTCTAAGTTGTGTGTGTACCATGCACAACAAAAAATATTGCCGTGCAGTAACTTTTTAATGCCACGCACCCACCCACCCACCCAGAGAGGAGCTGGGCTGTGGCTTCCTGGAAACTTTGGACGCTGCCCCTGGAGTGCAAAGGAGGCAGCGGGGCTAGCACAGGACACTTAGCAGCGGTAAGTTACCGCTCGGCTGTGCTGTGTCCACTCTGCTTTGCTCTACCCCTCACCACACCGGCATCCCTGTGGGGAGGGAGAGCGGCGCAGGGCAGGCAGTGACTCCTCCCCGAGGCAAGGCAGGGGTGGGGACGGGGGCTGGGCCTGGGGGAGAGTTGGGCACTGCATGGACTCCACCGGCTCCGGGGAACTGCTCTGCTTCCTAGCAACT